>NC_140000.1:9723617-10090505 GCF_964263955.1 Coregonus lavaretus
GGTATTTCGCTGCCACCTTCAGTGCCTTCATATTCAGGGTGCTGTCTGTGTGGAACAAAGATGCTGGTGAGCCATGGACGGCAGCACCGCATCACACACATAATTACTCTCCAGAACAGTTTAGTTTGGATATTCCCTGAATCCCCCTGTACACCTTTTCTCTCATGGTGATGTCATATGTTTATTCATGCCAGGTGTTTTAGAACAGGATCAGCTTTCACTCTCTCGCTCTCTCGCTATCCCTGTCACAGTCACCATTACAGCTCTTTTCCGGACCAACTTTCGGATGGATTTTCCCTTTGACCTGCAGGAGCTCCCAGCCTTCGCTATCATTGGGTGAGAGCGCTTAGTAAACATTCCTACACACCACTTTTTGACCCTACAGTCTTCAACTGAACTTCACCCACTTAGTGATGGTGTGGGGATCAATGGGTTTGTGTGTGTCTACCTGACTCTCTGTCCCCTGTCTGTCTGTTGTAGAATCTCCCTGTGGGTTCCTGGGGGCCTTCTTTGTCTACCTGAACAGACAGGTGGTTCTAGTGATGAGGAGACAGACAGCTCTCACACGCTTCCTGACCAAGCAGTGAGACATCACGCACGCATGCACTCGCACACACACACACACACACACACACACACACACACACACACACACCACACACACACACACACACACACACACACACACACACACACACACACACACACACACACCACACACACACACACACACACACACTGTTACACTCACTAAAATGTCTTCACAATTTTAACGTTTAGTAGACACTGTTACCAATATCTCTGACACTTTCCACATCCCATTCCAATTGAGTTTCATTTGCGTAGCCTCTTCTTACAAAGTCGTCTGTTACAGGACATTGACCAAGACAAGCAGGGCTTAACAGCCAGCCATTCACTCAGTTAGAGACATTCACTTAACCATTGAATCACCAGTCAAGGTACATTGGGCTCACAACATTAGGAGAGGCAGAGCAGTAGAGGTGTCCTGCCATGAACTCAACAGCCTGACAGCCAGACAATGAACGGGGATGAGATTCCTGCCAATTTACATTATTAACCTATATTACTTCACATTTCAGTAATGGCATTGTGGTTTGTTATAACGGTTGAGTATCCCTGTTGTTTAATTATATTGTTTGTGTGTGTGTGTGTGTGTGTGTGTGTGTGTGTGTGTGTGTGTGTGTGTGTGTGTGTGTGTGTGTGTGCGTCTTCGTGTTTGTGCGCATGCGTGTGTGTGCCCGTGTGTGTGTTCAGTCGGTTAATCTACCCCAGGTGCAGTGACGTTTGTTATCGCCACCCTGACTTTTCCTCCTGGATTCGGCCAGTTCATGGCTGGAGAGGTCAGAGAACATTATTGACCTGATAAGAGTTTATGTTCATGACTTTGCAGATATAGAATAACCTTTTTTAAATGCATGTATCACCTATAGGCTGATGTAAGCAACCCTGTTAACTTATAGTGTTTTGTAGTGCAGTTTTAAGGTGATACGGACAAATACATCTTTCAACACCACTGTATAACAGCTCATGCAGAGATGGATAACCTATAACCACTGTGATTATTATTTGACCCTGCTGATCATCTATGAACATCTTGAAGAACGATCTAGCCTTAATGGTCATGTACTCTTATAATCTCAACCGGAACAGCCAGAAGAGTACTGGCCACCCCTCAGAGACTTGTTCCTCTCTAGGTTTCTTACTAGGTTCCTGCCTTTCCAAGGAGTTTTTCCTAGCCACTGTGCTTTTACAATCTGCATTGCTTGCTGTTTGGGGTTTTAGGCTGGGTTTCTGTATAAACACTTTGTGACATCTGCTGATGTAAAAAGGGCTTTATAAATACATTTGATTGATTGATTGATTGTGATGACTGAGTGCAATTCACTCTTCACCACCTGTGACGAGGGCTTATAAATTAATGATATCTCTCTCTCTCTCTCTCTCTCTCTCTCTCTCTCTCTCTCTCTCTCTCTCTCTCTCTCTCTCTCTCTCTCTCTCTCTCTCTCTCTCTCTCTCTCTCTCTCTCTCTCTCTCTCTCTCTCTCTCTCTCTCTCTCTCTCTCTCTCTCTCTCTCTCTCTCTCTCTCTCTCTCTCTCGCTCTCTCCTGTTCAGCTGATGCCCAGAGAGTGTATTAACTCCCTGTTTGATAACTTCACCTGGACCAAACTGTCTGCCACCGCCCTTCCCCCCGGCCTGGGCGCTCCTCAGCCTGGCTGCACCCCAACGTCAGCGTCTTCCTCATCCTCCTCCTCTTCTTTGTCATGAAGGTACATCCTCCCTCCATCATAGAACAAAACACTTTTCTTCTCATATTTTGCTGTGGTCAGGCTGTCAAATCAAAATGAAAAGAGTTGCAACCACATTCTCTGTGAGTTGACCTTTTCATTGTTTCTTTATTAGATTCTATAAAGGTGTCACGCCCTGACTCAAGGGACTCGTATATGTTGAGTCAGGGTGTGTATGTTCTATGTTGTATATTTCTATGTTGATGTTCTAGTATGTCTATTTCTATGTTGGCCGGTGTGGTTCCCAATCAGAGGCAGCTGTCGCTCGTTGTCTCTGATTGGGGACCATACTTAGGCAGCCTTTTGGCACTAGTTAGTGGTGGGATCTTGTTCCGTGTGAGGTATGTTGTTTGTCTACCTTGGACTTCACGTTTTGTTTCATTTGTTGTTTTGTCGTGGTGTTTATTCAATATAAATAAACATGAATGCATATCACGCTGCGCCTTGGTCCTTCTCGTTCGTCAACGTTCGTGAAAGACCAAGGCGCAGCGTGATATGCATTCATGTTTATTTGTATTGAATAAACACCACGACAAAACAACAAATGAAACGAAACGTGAAGTCCAAGGTAGACAAACAACATACCTCACACGGAACAAGATCCCACCACTAACTAGTGCCAAAAGGCTGACTAAGTATGGTCCCCAATCAGAGACAACGAGCGACAGCTGCCTCTGATTGGGAACCACACCGGCCAACATAGAAATAGACATACTAGAACATCAACATAGAAATATACAACATAGAACATACACACCCTGACTCAACATATACGAGTCCCTTGAGTCAGGGCGTGACAAAAGGATTTGAATTAGATCTCTCTTTAATTCACATACCTTCTCAATGTTCTAGTTCTGGATGTCTGCTGTTTCCACGACAATGCCCATCCCATCTGGAGCCTTCATGCCAGTGTTCATACTGGGTAAGAGGCTGAGATCAGACCTGGGAATCTAAACAGGATGTATCAGACATCAGGCTTAAAACATGCCCTAAACCTGTCCTAAAGCACAACTGAGTATTCTTTCTTTCTCTCTCTCTCTCTCTCTCTCTCTCTCTCTCTCTCTCTCTCTCTCTCTCTCTCTCTCTCTCTCTCTCCCTTTCTCTCTCTCTCTCCCCTTTCTCTCTCGCCCCTCTCCCCCAGGGGCAGCATTTGGGCGTCTGGTAGGGGAGATCATGGCGACTCTCTTCCCAAACGGTATCCTGTTTGATGGGATAGTTTATCGCATCCTCCCTGGGGGCTATGCTGTCATTGGTGAGTGTCCTCTGAAGTCTCATCATGCCTTGCTGCTGTTGTAGGGCAGCCCAACCACAGAAGTCACTCTTCTTATCAACTGTATACAAGAATTTTCTCTGTGTTATCATAGGAATTCAACATTCTCTGTGTTGGTCTTGCCAACCCCCATTGTCACACCTCTGAGAATCAGAGGTTACATCATGTATGTCTGATATCTGATTGGAGGTTAACTTTACAGTAATACTATTGGTCAACAACTCAGGTTTTGAGTCCAATCAACTCAGATGCTTATAAAAGGTTAATTGTTATTTTTCTTATTTGTTCCTGACCTGCTGTGGTGAGATACTTACATTCTTTCTTTCTCTCTCCACCCCATGAACATTTGGGGCAAGGCCTTTCAGGCTATGGTTTCTCTCTCTCTCTCTCTCTCTCTCTCTCTCTGACCATGCTTAGAATAATGCCTTGTAATGCTTGTTAATGCCTTGTAACTTAAGCTTTATGCCTTGTATGTGAATCCATTCATTTTACAAAGTAATTAAATACACTTGTATTTAGAATCTATTCTCAGACATTTCTTCATTGCCTATTACTGTAACCATAGTCTCTTGCATATTACTAATTATATTTTTGGAGTCAGAGAAACATTTTAATAGGCCAATTGCTTAGTCTTATTACGTGTCGAATGTGATTTATTTTTTATATACACATATCAAAAATCACTGCCCACTACCCTGTCATATTACAATGATGTCATTTAACACATCTCTCCTTCTCTTTCTGCCTTGTTGTCACTCCTGATCTCTCCTTCTCTCCCTCTATACTCTCCCTTCCTTTCTCACCTCTTTCTCATCCCCCTACCTCCCTCCCTTCCTCTCTCCTTCCCCTCCCTCTCTCCTTCCCCTCCCTCCCTCCCTCCCTCCCTCCCTCCCTCCTTCTCCCAGGTGCCGCGGCCCTGACTGGGGCAGTGACCCACACGGTGTCCACGGCTGTGATCTGTTTTGAGCTGACAGGCCAGATCTCCCACATCCTGCCCATGATGGTGGCGGTGATCCTGGCCAACATGGTGGCCCAGGGCCTGCAGCCCTCCCTCTACGACTCCATCATCCAGGTCAAGAAACTGCCATACCTCCCCGAGCTCAGCCTCGGACACGTCAGGTACTGGAACGGACGCCATTATGGCTCAAACAGGTCTAGTTTACATAAAACCTTGTGTGCCATTAAGACTCAAACAAGCACAGTTCACATATAGCCTCTCTCCTCCCTCAGTAAGTACAACATCTTTGTGGAGGACATGATGGTGCGGAAGGTGAACTTCCTGTCCTCCCAGTCGACCTATCGGGAGCTGGGCTATCTGCTAGACTCCACCTCCCTCAAAACCATCCCTCTGGTCGACTCCAAAGGTGAGACTTGTTCTAGAATGTTTGATACCATGCACCACAGATGACACAAATCCATCCACTGAAATCTCTCTCTTGTCCTCTCTCTCTCTCTCTTTCTTGCTCTCTCTTTCTCTCTCTCTTTCTCTCTCTCTTTCTCTCTCTCTCTACTCTCGCTCTCCTTCCCCCTTCCCCCTGTCTTTTCCTCAGAGTCTATGATCCTATTGGGGTCTATCGAGAGGACAGAGCTGCAGGCCATCTCTGATTGGTGGCTGTCGGCCGAGAGGCGTGTCTTTGAGAGGGGTCAGGGGTCACCGGGTCAGGGCTGGGAGTCCTTCACTTTCATAGACGAGGAGGGAGGAGAGGTGACAGGATGGAAGGATGGATGGCTGGATAGATGGAATGATTGAACGATAGCGTCATAAATATCAGTGTACTTATAATGCCTTTATAAACACATTTATAATGCATTATAATTATGCACAACATCATGTAATACTTGGTTATGAACTTGGTTATCTGTGGTGTTTAGTAAAGCCCTTTTGTCTGTTCTCCAGACCTCTCCTGTACAAGATGAACAGAACGGGCCCCTCCCATCCCCTAAACCACAGGAGCCCTCCACCAATCACACCGGCTCAGGTGACATGACATCACACAGAATGTCAAAATATGACATAGAATTGGGATGTACTCACTGTTGCTATTTTGTTACTAGTGCATCCATGTTTGTATTTGTATTTATTAAGGATCCCCATTAGCTGCTGCCTTGGCAGCAGCTACTCTTCCTGGGGTCCAGCAACATTAAGGCAGTTATATACAATTTTAAATATTACATTCATAACACTTTTCACAACACATTAAGTGTGTCCCCTTAGGCCACTACTCTACAACCACATACTGTATCTGCAATACAAAATCCATGTGTACGTGTGTGTAGAGTGTTGGTTTGTTGGTTTGCTGTTTGCGATTCAAAATGTTATAAGCAATCAACACAGCAGAATCATAATTAGACCTACTGTTCTATCGATTGCTCATGGGGTTTGTTTAAAACAATTAACCACCACATTCTGTAGAAAAAATAATTGTTGGAGTGAGAATGTTTACCCAATTTACTCACTTCTAAATGTCTGTCCTGTCCTGTCTTTTCAGAGAAGCGTTCCCTCCAGTCTGTGAGGAGAACATTTCAGCGCCTCTTCTCCTCTTCTTCAACCAGCCAGGCTGAAGCTCAGGTATCATTCCATATCAAGATAGAGGTTGGCCGTAACCACTGATACAGGGTCAGATATATTAGGAGATGTTTTTCATTCCCATAATGCTTGAGGTTTGGATTGGGGTTAGGGCAACCTGATCCTGGATCTGTGTGGTTAAGGCCAACATCAACCTCAAGCTTTCCTCTGGTAACTCATAGAGGAGCAATATCACATTCTGTCCACTAGGGGACACAATCTCACGTCAATTGTGTGACCTTGCTATAATGTATGATGTGATATGTGATGAGCAGTTTAGTCATTCTGTGTGATAGAGAAATAGCACCACCAGGGGGCATCTGATCTGACACTTTGTAAACCTGGAGGGTGAAAATAACTAAAATCTCTAAACCACCACCCCTCCACCCCTCCTCTCTCTGTCTCATACTCCCTCTTTTCTCACTCTCTCTCTTTCTCTCGCTCTCCCTCTCTCTCTCTCTCTCTTTCTCTCGCTCTCCCTCTCTCTCTCTTCCTCTCTCCAGGAATCCACCCCACCTCCACTCACCGACACCATGTCCTCAGAGGAGGTAATGTGTCTCACTGACCCCTAACCCCTAACCCCTGATCCCTGACCTCTACTCCCTTACCTGGGCACTTCATGTAGCTCTAAAAGGATTCCACGAGTAGAATCAAATATCATAAATTATTACACCCTCTTTATATTGTCAATCACCCTCTCTGCTCTCTGATTGGCTAATGCAGATCAAAGCCTGGGAAGAAGAAGAGTTGGATAAGCCAATCAGTATGGAGGAGATACGGATTGATCCCTCCCCCTTTCAGCTGGTGGAGAGAACCTCCCTACACAAGGTATAACTGTAGCTATCACCTTGTGCTCTTATGTAGCCACTTTAAGCCATTATAAACACTACATGCTGTAGGATATTGACAAATATGCCCCCCCCCCCCCCCTCTCTCTTTTGCAGACCCACACTCTGTTCTCCTTGCTGGGTCTCAGTCATGCCTATGTTACCAGCATTGGGAAACTGGTGGGCGTCGTAGCACTGAAGGAGGTGAGATCACACATCACACCAGCTCTCTCTCTCTCGCTCTCTCTCTCCATTTCTCTCTCTCTCTCCATTTCTCTCTCTCTCTCTCCATTTCTCTCTCTCTCTCCCCCTCGCTCTCTCTCTCTCTCTCTCTCCCTCTGTCTCTCTGTCTGTGTGCCGAGTCTTCCTTTTCTACAGTGTAGAAGCATCAGACACACAGCTTGTCCGTTTGTTCTGCCTCTCTGTCATCGTTCTCTGATGATGATCTCACAGTGTCACAGTAATTACATTGGCAAGATTAGCAAACTGAGGCATGCCATGCCATGCCAACAGCAAACTCTGAACCTACACATCCATGCACAACTGACCAAATTATGAAAGACAAGCGTTGTAATTTTTTATTCCATAAAGTGAGTGTGGAAGAGGTGAATTTTTTGTTGTTGTCTATCAACAATGACAAACCACCTGGGACTGACAACTTTGATGGAAAATTACTAAGGATGAAATCGGACTACATTGCCACTCCTATTTGCCATCTCTTCAATCTAAGCCTACAGGAAAGTGTGTGCCCTCAGGCCTGGAGGGAAGCAAAAGTCATTCCACTACCCAAGAATAGAAAAGCACCCTTTACTGGTTCAAACAGCTGACCAATCAGCCTGCTACCAACCCTTAGTAAAAGTTTGAAAAACATTTTTGACCAGATACAATGCTCTTTCACAGTAAACAAATTGCTTTCAGCACGCTTATAGGGAAGGGCACTCAACATGTATGGCACTTACACAAATGACTGATGATTGGCTGAAAGAAATTGATACTAAGAAGATTGTGGGAGCTGTTTTGTTAGACTTCAGTGCAGCTTTTGACATTATTGATCATAATCTGCTGCTGAAAAAACGTTTGTGTTATGGCTTTACATCCTCTGCTATATTGTGGATCGAGAGTTACAGTGCCGTGAAAAAGTATTTTCCCCCTTTCTAATTTTCTTTATTTTTGCATATTTTTTATACTGCATGTTATCAGATCTTCAACCGAAACCTAATATTAGATAAAGGGAACCTGAGTTTACAAATTACAAAAAAATTTATACTTTTTTTTATGCCTGGCGAAAACCAAAAACTGCATTCCACAGTAAGAACCTCATACCAACGGTCAAGCATGGTGGTGGTAGTGTGATGCTTTGGGGATGCTTTTGCTGACCTGGAAGACTTGCCTTAATAGAAGGAACCATGAATTCTGCTCTGTAATGTCAGGCCATCCATCTGTGAGCTGAAGCTGGAGCGCAGCTGGGTCATGCAGCAAGACAATGATCCAAAACACACAATCATGTCTACTTGAAAATGGCTAAAAATAAACAAATTTTAGGTTTTGAAATGGCCTAGTCAAAGTCTAGACTTAATCCCAACTGAGATGTTGTGGCAGGACTTGAAACAAGCAGTTCATGCTTGAAAACCCACAAATATCGCTGAGTTACAGCAGTTCTGCATGGAAGAGTGGGCCAAAATTCCTCCACAGCGACGTGAGAGACTGATCAACAACTACAGGAAGGGTTTGGTTGGAGTTATTGCAGCTAAAGTTGGCACAACCAGTTATTGAGTGTAAGGGGACAATCACTTTTTCACACAGGGGCATTGGGTGTTGCATAACTTTGCTTATGAAATAAATGAAATAAGTATGTAATTGTTGTGTTATTTGTTCACTCAGGTTCCCTTGATCTAATGTTAGGTTTTGGTTGAAGATCTGATAACATTCAGTATCAAAAATATACAAAAGTAGAGAAAAGGGGGCAAATACTTTTTCATGGCACTGTACCTGTCTAAGACAAAACAGAGGGTGTTCTTTAATGGAAGCCTCTCCAAAAGAATCCAGGTAGAGTCGGGCATTCCCCAAGGCAGCTGTCTAGGCTCCTTACTTGCAGTTCGTTTCAGAATGTGTGGCAAGGGATAAATTAGTCCTAAATATTACAAAAACTAAAAGCATTGTATTTGGGACAAATCATTCACTAAACCCTAAACCTCAACTAAATCTTGTAATAAATCATGTGGAAATTGAGCAAGTTGAAGTGACTAAACTGCTTGGAGTAACCCTGGATTGTAAACTGTCATGGTCAAAACATATTGATGCAACAGTAGCTAAGATGGGGAGAAGTCTGTCAATAATAAAGCACTGCTCTACCTTCTTAAAAGCACTATCAACAAGGCAGGTCCTACTGGCTCTAGTTTTGTCGCACCTGGACTACTGTTCAGCCGTGTGGTCAGGTGCCACAAAGAGGGACTTAGCACGGCTGGCCCTTGGATGTACACAGAGAACAAACATTAATAATATGCATGTCAATCTCTCCTGGCTCAAAGTGGAGGAGAGATTGACTTCATCACTATTTGTATTTGTGAGAGGTATTGACATGTTGAAAGCACCGAGCTGTCTGTTTGAACTACTAGCGCACAGCTCAGACACCCATGCATACCCCACAAGACATGCCACCAGAGGTCTCTTCACAGTCCCCAAGTCCGGAACAGACTATGGGAGGCGCACAGTACTACATAAAGCCATGACTACATGGAGCTCTATTCCACATCAGGTAACTGATTTAAAAAACGGATCAAAATACACCTTATGGAACAGCGGGGACTGTGAAGCAACACAAACATAGGCACCGACCAATGCATACACAAACATGATAACATACGCACTATACACACACATACACATGGATTTTGTGTTGAAGATACAGTGAGGGAAAAAAGTATTTGATCCCCTGCTGATTTTGTACATTTGCCCACTGACAAAGAAATGATCAGTCTATAATGTCAAAAATGTTATAAATTGATTTGCATTTTAATGAGGGAAATAAGTATTTGACCCCCTCTCAATCAGAAAGATTTCTGGCTCCCAGGTGTCTTTTATACAGGTAACGAGCTGAGATTAGGAGTGAGAAGGGAGTGCTCCTAATCTCAGCTTGTTACCTGTATAAAAGACACCTGTCCACAGAAGCAATCAATCAATCAGATTCCAAACTCTCCACCATGGCCAAGACCAAAGAGCTCTCCAAGGATGTCAGGGACAAGATTGGCTGGAATGGGCTACAAGACCATCGGCAAGCAGCTTGGTGAAAAGGTGACAACAGTTGGTGCGATTATTCGCAAATGGAAGAAACACAAAATAACTGTCTATCTCCCTCGGCCTGGGGCTCCATGCAAGATCTCACCTCGTGGATTTGCAATGATCATGAGAACGGTGATGAATCAGCCCAGAACTACACAGGAGGATCTTGTCTATGATCTCAAGGCAGCTGGGACCATAGTCACCAAGAAAACAATTGGTAACACACTATGCCGTGAAGGACTGAAATCCTGCAGTGCCCGCAAGGTCCCCCTGCTCAAGAAAGCACATATACAGGCCCGTCTGAAGTTTGCCAATTAACATCTGAATGATTCAGAGGAGAACTGGGTGAAAGTGTTGTGGTCAGATGAGACCAAAATGGAGCTCTTTGGCATCAACTCAACTCGCCGTGTTTGGAGGAGAAGGAATGCTGGCTATGACCCCAAGAACATTATCCCCACCGTCAAACATGGAGGTGGAAACATTATGCTTTGGGGGGTTCTTCTGCTAAGGGGACAGGACAACTTCACCGCACCAAAGGGACAATGAACGGGCCATGTACCATCAAATCTTGGGGTGAGAACCTCCTTCCCTCTGCCAGGGCATTGAAAATGGGTCGTGGATGGGTATTCCAGCATGACAATGACCCAAAACACACGGCCAAGGCAACAAAGGAGTGGCTCAAGAAGAGGCACATTAAGGTCCTGGAGTGGCCTAGCCAGTCTCCAGACCTTAATCCCATAGAAAATCTGTGGAGGGAGCTGAAGGATCGAGTTGCCAAACGTCAGCCTCGAAACCTTAATGACTTGGAGAAGATCTGCAAAGAGGAGTGGGACAAAATCCCTCCTGAGATGTGTGCAAACCTGGTGGCCAACTACAATAAACGTCTGACCTCTGTGATTGCCAACAAGGGTTTTGCCACCAAGTACTAAGTCATGTTTTGCAGAGGGGTCAAATACTTATTTCCCTCATTAAAATGCAAATCAATTTATAACATTTTTGACATGCGTTTTTCTGGATTTTTTTGTTGTTATTCTGTCTCTCACTGTTCAAATAAACCTACCATTAAAATTATAGACTGATCATGTCTTTGTCAGTGGGCAAACGTACAAAATCAGCAGGGGATCAAATACTTTTTTCCCTCACTGTATGTGGTAGTGGAGTAGTGGCCTGAGGGCACATACTTCGTGTACTGTGAAATCTGTTATGAATGTATTGTCATGTTTTTAAAATGGTATAACTGCCTTAATTTTGCCGGACCTCAGGAAGAGTAGCTGCTGCCTTGGCAGGAACTAATGGGGATCCATAATAAATACACATACAAATACATGGAGCCTGTTCAGTTGGCTGTTACTCTGCTGTTCTGTTGTACTCGTATAGTGAGTCATACTGTTACAGCATCAACTGTGTTCGTCTCTGACTTATCACAGCGTCACAGTAAACCTGTATTAACATGCTTTGCCTGTGTTATAGCATGCTATGTTAACCACTTCTATTTGCTCTCTTTCTCTCTTTCCCTTCCTCTCTCACTCTCGATCTCTATTTCCCTCCCCTCTTTCTTTATCTCTCGCTCGCTCTCCCCCCTTCTCCCTTTCTCTTCTTCCCCTCTATATTTATCTCTCCCCTTTAATCTTTCCCTCGCTCTCCCTCTCTCTTACCTCTCACAGTTGCAGAAGGCCATCGAGGGCTCCACCCGTAGTGGGGTGAGATTGCGCCCCCCTCTAGCCAGTTTCAGAGATGTCAACCGTAAAGCCAAGAAGCACGCGGCTTCCCCCTCCACCCCCTCCTCCCCCACCAGGGAGAGGGAGCTGTGGGGTGAGGGGGGGAAGATGGAGGGCGGGGGTAGTAGGAAGGAGGAGGGCGAGGGCGAGGGGTTTAGGTGGGAGGTTAAGGAAGGAAAGAGGGAGGGAGATGGAGGAAAGAGGGAGGGAGAGGTGGTTAGGACAGAGGGAGAGGGTGACATGAATGAGGCTCAGGAGGAACCCAGGGGGAACGCAAGAGGAGCAGGTGGCTCCAGTGCAGGTACAGAGTGTGATACCTCCACCCCCAGGAGCGTGAGGAGCAACAACAGCCGAGGGACACACTGTCCCCCTCAGGAGCCTTCCTCCCCCGCCTCCCCCACCTCACCACCCTCCTCCTCCACTCGTGTCTTCATTGTGTCATCCCTTCCTACTGTGCCAGAGACGGATGGAGAGAGGGAGAGAGAAGATTCTGAAGAGCCGATTTAGATGGCGACAGGGAATTCTGTGGATTCTGTTTCTTAAATGAAGACTTTCTCCTCTCTGGCCTCACTTCACTTACCTCATTCAGTGGTGAGTGAATCAAGTGAGAGCGTATCAAGGAGCATCCTGGGTAATGGAGTTCTGTGCGGGCTCGTTCGAGGCTCTGCAGATGTTCAGTTTACGGAGAGCAGGAAGAACAGGTGCACACAATGCTTCTGGGACTTGTAGTTTTGGAATGTCTGGTAGCTAATAATACTTTTTGTAAGATGGTAGTCTCTTTCCTTATTTTGCTGTGGATCTCAGCAGTTTTTGAAGGATGTTTTTCTACTCTTAAGACAGACAGCCTACTCTTTTTCACTATTTCAGTTTCTCAGGTCTCTCTCCGTGTCTTTAAAACTACAGAAATTGACAGATGTTCTTCGTTCTTCATATCACAGATCTGTGCCTGTCATGGTTTGTCTCCTTGTCCCGGTATTGTTGAGTGTATGAATGTATCTGTTTGTAGCTACATGGTACTGTAGGTCTGTATCACTGTTGGTGAATTCTGTGTATCTTTATGACACTGAATATGACAGCAATGAAATCACATCATTAATCGTGACTCAATGTCTGTCAATGGACTGATTTACAGTGCCTTTGGAAAGTATTCAGACCCCTTGACTTTTTCCACATTTTGTTAACGTTGCAGCCTTATTCTAAAATTAACTAAATTGTTTTTTTCCTCCCCTCATCAATCATCACACAATACCCCATAATGACAAAGCAAAAACTGGTTTTTAGAAATGTTTGTAAATTTAGCTACAAGCTTGGCACACCTGTATTTGGGGAGTTTCTCCCATTCTTCTCTGCAGATCCTCACAAGCTCTGTCAGGTTGGATGGGGAGCGTTGCTGCACAGCTATTTTCAGGTCTCTCCAAAGATGTTTGATCGGGTTCAAGTCCGGGCTCTGGCTGGGCTACTCAAGGACATTCAGAGACTTGTCCCAAAGCCACTCCTGCGTTGTCTTGGCTGTGTGCTTAGGGTCGTTGTCCTGTTGGAAGGTGAACCTTCACCCCAGTCTGAGGTCCTGAGCGCTCTGGAGTAGGTTTTCATCAAGGATCTCTCTGTACTTTGCTCCGTTCATCTTTGCCTCAATCCTGACTAGTCTCCCAGTCCCTGCCGCTGAAAAACCTTCCCACAGCATGATGCTGCCACCACCATGCTTCACCATAGGGATGGTGCCAGTTTTCCTCCAGACGTGACGCTTGGCATTCAGGCCAAAGAGTTCAATCTTGGTTTCATCAGACCAGAGAATCTTGTTTCTCATGGTCTGAGAGTCTTTAGGTGCCTTTTGGCAAACTCCAAATGGGCTGTCATGTGCCTTTTACTGAGGAGTGGCTTCCGTTTGGCCACTCTACCATAAAGGCCTGATTAATGGAGTGCTGCAGAGATGGTTGTCCTTTTGGAAGGTTCTGTCTCGGAGCTCTACGGACAATTCCTTCGACCTCATGGCTTGGTTTTTACTCTGACATGCACTGTCACCTGTGGGACCTTATATAGACAGGTGTGTGCCTTTCCAAATCATGTCCAATCAAGTTGTAGAAACATCTCAAGGATGATCAATGGAAACAGGATGCACCTGAGCTCAATTTCGAGTCTCATAGCAAAGGGTCTGAATACTTATGTAAATAAAGTATTTCTGTTTTTTATTTTTTATAGATTTGCAAACATTTCTAAAAACCTGTTTTCGCTTTGTCAATATGGGGTATTGTGTGTAGATTGCTGAGGATTTTTATTTTATTTAATCAATTTTAGAATACGGCTGTAACTTAACAAAATGTGGAAAAAGTCAAGGGGTCTGAATACTGTATATTTGATCAGAGCGATTTAACGTTTACTGATTAATGAATATACAGGCTTAAGATTATTATTGTAACCACTGTAAAGTAAATATTGAAATTGTTCATACCGATGCCAATCTACTATTCTTATGGAATACAATACATATTAAAATGTTTTCAGTAACATTTCATTGGACATGTTTTCAGTAACATTTCATTGGACTGATTATTGCTGGAGCACGGTAATAATCAGTTCCAGCATAATACCAGAGATGGACTGTTCCCTCCAGTCTCGTAAAAGTTTGTCTTTAAAAAGGCTGTGGACGTATAAACAATTCCAGCTGAGAAGGTCAACAGTGTATTTTAGTCTCCGCCGCGCACACACACACACACACACACACACATACACACACACACACACACACACACACACACACACACAGGTTCCTGTGTGAATAGCAGAGAGGAGCCAGAAGAAACATGTCTCTGGGAATTTGTTTGACGTTGCAATTCTCCTGACATCATAATGGCTGACAACGGCAGACAGACAGGGAGTTTAACTGTAGGCTTCAACCATAGTTGCCAGTCCCCTGCAGGACGGTTTCTGTGATTGTCATGTTTGGTATGGCTTTGACAAAGAAGTTGGCTGAACAAGAAACAGAACTGTCTACCTTTAATGAATCCCTGATGTATCAGCAAGTTATCTACACTACCATACATTATGGAAGGCAGGAAGGATGGATGCATTGTCATGTATTCAGGATGAAAGACACCTAGAATATGTGTTTGGGGTTGATAGGGAGGGAATGGAATCATGATAGAAAAACTGCGTCTCCGTGTTCACTGACCATAAAGAAAAACACGCTTTTGTTCCTCATCCTCACAACATAAAAAACTATGTCTGTTCTCAAAGACGTCCACACACGTACACATCAGGATTCTCTTTGTGTGTTTATTTGCTGTTTCTCCACTGTATTTATTTTTATTTGGAGAGAGGGGGAGGAGGGGGGAGAATAAAGAGAGAGGAGCAGAGGAGAAAGGGATGGAAGAGGGTGATCGCTCGTGCGGGGAAAAGAGAGAGTGGGAGGAAGAGAGAAAGAAAGAGGTTTACGGCCGAGGAGGAAGGGGGGGAGATCACGTGGAAGACCCATCCCGTCACAACCTTCCCATAAGCATGCATAGGTATGGGCTTTAATACACTGGTATTACCAGTTTACATTGATCATCTCAAATTAAAACATTCAATCAAGCCAATTGTATACAAGTGTATTTACCTCAGGGTTCTGTCCCACACAGTTCCAACTGACCACATCATTTTGTTGAAAAGTCTGTTTACCTCAAATCCACCTTTGGTCAATCTGTCAGATATTTTAAGCAATGTTTTCAGGCAGTGATACTTCCAACTACAAAACAGACAACTACATGGACAGACAGACTCGGACGGACAGAGACACAAATATACAGAACAGGTACAAAGAGAGAGAGAGAGGTGTAGAAAGGCAAAATACTGCCTCCAGACAAGTTACGTATTGAAAGATGGCAGTAGAATCATACATAATAAGAAATCAACTGGAAATCAATCAGTCAATCAATCAACAGAGACAATCAATAAACAGGAACATCCAAGGAAATACATTTGGCTTCTTGTTATTAGTTTATTCATTCAGTAAGTTCTTAATCGTCAAAAAATCTATAAAACATCTTAATTGAAGTAGTATCATTCTCTGGGTCCATGTTTGTGTTTTCAATTAATCAGAACAATCTCTCTGGGGTCAAAGGTATAACACTACAGAAAGCCCAAGGACAACACACAGAACAATACTGCTTCAAAAAGACTTACCTACAATAAATAATAAACTATGTACAGGCTGTCATGTTATTCCTCCCCCCAAATAATAATTAAATAAATGAATGAATAAGAGTGGTTGGGTAAAGACATCCTTAAGGTTGTAGCTCTCAGAGCCAGTCTGAGATAGACAGGTGAAGGCTAATGTATAACACAAACTCAAATACACCACAAGGTAGCAGCTCACCAAAACAATCTGTTCTAAGTAGGGGCGCTGGGTCTCTCCTGGTCAGGTCACGTGGTCAGGATAGACCCCTAGCCCTGGTTAGTTCTAACACCAATATACAACTTGTCTTGCAGACGCATGTCATACGTGTTCATGACAGCTGATGGACACTTGTGACTAGTAGCCTAAAGGAAGTTGTATGGTTGAGATTGTGTTGTCATTGCCTGGGTGATCATGGCAGCAGTGACACGAATCTTCATGACTGGTTATGACTATGTAAATGCCATCATTGTGTGCTTCGTGATGGGCAGCTTCAGGGAAGAGGTGGGTAACCTTAACCCTAACCCTTGTCCTGGAGGGATGCAGTCAGTGTGTGCAGGTTTTTGTTCCAGCCCAGCTTTAACACAACTGATTACAATTAATTGTGGCCATTGAAGATTGTATTAGTGCTGGGCTGGAAGAAAACCCTGCACACAAACACAATGTAGCCGCCCAGAAGTTTCCACCCCTGCCCTAGGGTATTATTATCACTGTCTGTTTGCCCAATCAGAAAGAGCCCCAACCAACACAAAACTGCTTTACATCAACCACACATATTCTATCTTATACTGGAGGGGGTGTCAATAATTCAGTAGAAAAATAACAATTGTCCCAACATTGCAAAAATAATCGATCAATAAATTAATTAATTCAAGTCAATCAACCTTTTTATCTTAAAAGTTTTTTCACACAATCATCAGAGTGAAAGGAGAAGGTTGTTCTCTGTCAAATAATAATAATAATAATAATCGTGATTGTTTATGTTTTTATTAGTGATGCGTGCACAGATATTCCAGACCAGTATATCCAGAGCAAATTCCACTATTCTATCATGTCTCCGAACTTCACTACCATTCCTCCATTGGGATACACACATTCCTCTTCGGGAAATACACACGCTAACTCAAACATCATGTAGAGTTTTGCTCCATCACTGTAGTCACCATGAGTAGGAAGATACCGGTTCTGTTTGGTTCTAGTGTTTGGTTCTAGTATTCAGTTCTATTGCCTGATTGACTTCAATGTTCTCCTTGGACCCAGTCAAATTAGGTCCTTTGCATTATTTTACAACAATATTCCGATATCCAATATTTCAATGATCACACTATTTACAATGTTGACATTCCACTATCCTTTTCCTTTTACTTGTGTGGTGATAGAAACAAATCTAAACGCAATAAGCTTCATTTGGGAGCTCATGAAGATTCCCAAAAGAAAGAGCTGGGACTGAGACTTGTAGAAAAATAAAGAAACTGTTGCAGTCGTGGCTGTGAGAGAGGTGGTTCATATACTCTCTCATTAGTATTTACATCTGTACGACAGTAGTGGCCACAAGCCATTTAGGAGACCTGTGTTTGGCTCCACAGTAATTAGTTACAATTTTGAAGATGTGTTTTTGCTCTTTTAAGAATCAGTACCCAATTCAAACAGCTCTAACTTACACCTTTGAGAGAAACATTTTCTCATCTTTTCTCCACAAAGAAAAGCTTGGTATTGTCCCCAAGAGCTGACATCAAAACAACAATCTGAGTTAAAACAAATCACATCTCAATCTAAATCCTGTTTCTGTTGGTACTAAAACACTCCAAAGCACTCCCTCTTCCTCCAGCGATCTCTAGTTTGGAACATGGAACAACAGCTCAGAATCCATTTCGTCTAGTGGTTTTGTTTTGGTTCTTGGTGATGCTAAGAGCTCTTTCTGAACAGTAATCAAGGACATTGACGTGTGACAGAGTCCAAAGGCAGTCTCTGATCTGTTGGATTGCATCAGTGCAAAGAGATTCACTACTACAGCTTTGTCTCTTCACCATTCACTCCATGACACGGACCTGTCAGTCAAGATGCACAGTCAAGCAGACTACCAGGAGCCCCATGCCCTTAGCCCTCTCTGGCCCAGCACCAGCCCAGTGTCCTAGGTTCAGTGCAAAGTCTATACAGTTCAATATAGGACAGGTAGTCCATACTACTCTGAAGAAACATACGGAAAGACAGAGTAGGAAGCACACTATCTTACTGTACAGTACAATCCTTGAACTGTGCAGTGCTGTGTGTGCAGCCGACAGGTGAGGCCTGCAGCCTTTATGTGCCTTGGACATCTGGAGAACACAGCAACATAGTAACATTGTGTCTTTCTAACTGTGTTAGGAGGGTTAAAGTAGATTTCACTGCAGTGGTTAGGTTGCAGAGACCCAATTTGGATTTAATTGGTTTTTGGGGATAATCGAATAGGTGTAATTTTAAGGGGGTTATGATGAACCCAACCTACTAAAGTTGTTCTGTATTCGTGCAGTTAGTTCTATAAGTGTTGTGGATGCCAGATGTGAACGACATAAGAGGAGAGGGTATACCATGTGAGTGTTGCTGTTCTTCAAGTTATGGGGTTGAAAATATTATATTTGATGTGTTGAGTGTAAGCTGTAAACAGAGTAGCTCTTCCATGGAGAGATATTGTTGTAAAAACCGTGATTTTGATATATATTATTTTATCATACACTTATACATAGATTTTTGTGTTGTCATGATTTTTTGCTTTGTTAGAAAATCATTGTGGTCATTATAATGTTTTCTAACTATAGATGTTATTATCATTATCATATTTGACGCTGGACCGGATCAAGTTGTTTGTTTAAAAAGCATGCATGTTTCAATTCCCTCCTCCTCGGTTTCCTTTCCCTGATGTCTGTATCTCAGCTGCTCCTCTTTTGATTATCCCCTCATACCTCCTTTTCCTCACTCAGTCTCTTTTCCCTCCCTCTACTCCTCCCTCCTCCTTCTCTCGGGGATGTAAGGCTTCCAAAAAAAAGGTTATCCGTTGGACCAGCTGTTGTCACTGTATAAGTCAGTTTCCAAATATTCCTCCTCTTCAGTGGTCACAAGAGTTTATATCCCATCAAAAATGTGTTTGATACCTGAAAAGGAACAGATTTATTGATAAATATTTCATTATTAGGATCAGTCATTCCTGACGCCTGTCACGTCTCTCAGGACGATCTGTCAATCAGTTGGTTGCCATGGCAGCAACAGCAGACCCCTGCTTCTCATCCTTCTCCTCCAGCATCTGGATGCCTCCACAGCTGACATCAGAGGCCTTCCGCTCTGTGATTTGTTGTGCTGGTGGTTGCCCCGGACTACTGCGCCCTGGACTACTGCGCCCCGGACTACGTTGACCCGGACTACTGCCCCCGGAGGCGATGGCTTCGTCTCGCTGTGTGGGCTGGGTTAGAGTGGCAGACTCCGGCTCCATGCACAGTGTCACCTCCTCGTCCTGTTCAGGGGACAGAGCAGGGGGCTTGGTCAGGGGGTGACACATACAGAACATTCAGATAGAAATGTTAAGAATATAACAGATACTGCATGATTCTCTAACCACAGAGAGGAGAAAGCATGGGTTTATTCATGAGTTCAGATAGAAATGTCTCCCTGTCATTTATTAAAGCGTCAAGGATGTACCTCTCTGCACTGATATGAACTCAGGGCCCAGTTTTTCAAAAAATCATCTATCTGGATTCCGCCTATCGGATAGGATTAAATGCATAGAAATATAATTAATAGAATGGACGAATCATTGTCTTGAATGGGGACTCCCATTCTATTCATTTTATTTCTATGCATTTAATCAATCCTATCCGATAGGCAAATTCCAGATAATTTTTGAAAAACTAGGCCCTGATGACCCTGTGACCTGATATGACCTCACCTTCAGCTCCTCCTCCTCCTGCTGCTCCAGCAGAGGGGAGTGTTCTGTCCCCGCCCCCTCGTCCCCAGACGGAACACTCAGAGCCGCCTCCACCACCGCTGCCACGCCTATGTTGTACCCTCCAATATCCGCGTGATAGGACTCCGTCTGCCCCGCCCCCCACAGGTCCACCAATGGGGCGTGGGTGGCAGGGGCCAGGCTGTGGATGGTGCTGTTGGGTGTGGCTTGCAACGAGTGGTTGGCGCTGTGCAGCCTTTGCTCCAGAGACTGTGGAGAGAAGGACGAGACAATGAGGAGCCGTATGTAGATAGAGGTTCCCTCTAACCACTGATACAGGATCAGATATTTGTTTATCCCCCCTAATGGTAAAGACTCTGGAAATATGATCCTAAATCTGTGGTTAAGGGATGTTTCTTCCTTTAAGCATAATGTTGGATTGAAAGGGACAGGGTAATTGTGTTGTACTAAGAAGAGAGATACAATAATGTAGTGCTGAATCTCTGACGACATTACCATATCAAAGGCCGAATTCAGTATTCTTGTCTCGATCAAAATACCCCAGAGAAAAAGGAGAAAACCCCATTAAAAATCTAAATGTCAGACGCCTGACTACGCCATGAATGAATATTGCCTATCTATGGAAATGGATTGTTATTGCTTTCCTCTCATATTAGACTGTTGTTTTTCCTCACCTGTTGTTGCTGATACAGGAGCTGCTGTTGCTGGTAGTGCTGTATCTGTTGCAGCTGCTGCAGCTGCTGGAGCTGACTCTGCTGCTGTAGGTTGAACTGCTGCTGCTGTTGCTGCTGCAGCAACGCGTTCCCATCATACCCATCACAGGAAGTCCCGCCCTGCTGCATCACATAGGAGCCAGCAGCAGGAGAGGCCACTCCGGAGGGCTCGTTGCTGATTGGCTCCCAGGCGTCGGAGGAGGAGAGGCAGTAGAGACCCTGGGCGACATAGGTGTTGGGCCACATGTCTGCAGAGGAGTGGTGCAATATCTGGTCTGAGAGGATGAAAAGAATGAGAAAATAGAAGAGTGAAGAGGTGGGATAAGCGGTTGGTTGTCCTTGACGGATGCACTACATTGGACCTCATGGGACCTACATTGGACCTCACATCAAACTGCTAAAGAATTTACAATTCTGACATCAGCCTTTTTTCAGAAAGAGGAACCCTCGAGAGGAATCATGTGATATCCCTGAGGGACACTCCAACCCTCTCAGACCCAAATGTATCCTTGAGCTAATGACTTTACTTGAACAATCCCCAGACAGACCCCAAGTGTAGCTACACCGAGTAGGCTAATATATCAGCATTATGACTGTATAGCCATTGGGGAGTCTGTCTGCCCTGCATTAAAATGACATATCATTCAGCCAATAACATGGCTGATATGAATAAGGGTGAGTCGTGGTAGTTTTTGCCATCTCAAATTCCAATCTGTTTTTTTTTACGGATGAACAAGGCGACTAATATCCCCCACTGACTGATAACAACATTAAAACTTTTGAGGTATTGCGGCCATTTTGTGCGAAGGAGGAAAATAAATGGGGGAATATATCAGTTTGTGTGTTGCCAATGCTATGGCTCGCCGTTATATATAAAAAGGCTGTCAAACACAAAATAATTAGGTAAATCACACTTATTCGTAGACACGTCTTTGGGACATTGTCCTAACAAGTTTCAGATAGCTGAATGGTGTATATATGATCTGCCAAAAGCGCTTCAAGGTGTGCTGAGTTGATATGTTGGTGCAAAGAGTCAGCGAGCATCATGCCGGCAACCTTACATTACATCACTTTAATGATGACTCAAAACTGTGTAAAAATACATCCAGCGACATCCAAATCGTTTGACACTAACATTCTACGGTTATATGACTTCAGGCAATATAATGACATTAAATAACTGAAGTTGTGATTAAACTAATGATCATCACACAGTCTTGAGGCCATTTGTTATCTCACAATAACAAACCACAGGGAGAAAACCACATTATGATTTCAACACGTCTCCATGTCTGAACGCCTCTTTGCATGAGAAGGAGAAATACAGGAGCACTGTAACGGACAACACAGTGATGTGGAATAATAATGGCCAAGTGTACTATTTATACATTTGAAATCCCTGGTCTTGCATTCCCCCAGGCTGTGTTTGCGAACCTGAAATGAGTACAGAGTTAACCCTCCAGGCTGAGATGGAATAAGATGCCTTTGTTACTGAGCAAAATGACGCATATTACAGCCCACACACTACACTCCAGCTTTGCCTGATCTCAAGCCTATGCAAAAACGTGTTTGGCTGCAAATTTTAGACAAGGTTCCACAGTGCAGGATCCTATTTAGCTCCTTAAACTATCCCTTAAACTTTTTTGCCCTAGTTGATTGGTGCTACTGTAGTTTGTCAAGGTAGTCCCTTACCTCGACTGACTAATGCTCATTTAGAGGTCATATTTGTAGTCCCTTACCTCGGCAGATACATGCTTGTTTAGAGGTCATATTTGTAGTCTCTTATCTCGGCTGATACATGCTGGTTTAAAGGCCATATTTGTAGTCCCTTATCTCGGCTGATACATGCTGGTTTAGAGGCCATATTTGTAGTCCCTTACCTCGGCTGGTGATGCTCTCCTGGTTGACTTCGCTAAGGTGGGCCACACTGCCCTGGTTGGACCCTGACCTCAGGCTCTCTCCATCCATGGAGGTCCAGGCCATGAGCGTTGCCTGGGAGATGGCAAACTGCTGCAGGATACCTGGAGTTCAGAGGGTAAGTCACGGTCATTGTAACGGCTCAGTTGGCTGGTGCTTTCCTATGGCTATTTATAGAAAGATGTAATATCCAGCCTATTTAATATCTATGGTTCTGCTATGCCTAGGCCAATGTTGACCAATTTGGCTGGTGTTATGCCATGCCAATTAGCTGACCTATAAACAGTCTGGTTATGATGTAGGGTTCAACACATGAGAACCCTTTTGCCCAAAGGCTTAATTTTGTGAGAGTTTCCTCTGAAAAAACCCCTGGTTGTATAAATCAGCATCAACCACTCCTATTGCTCCTGTCACCTCTCACAGTGACAAATTCCCCTCCCCCCTCTGACCTGCGGCGAAGCGAGCCTCCTTCTCCCCGTCGCTGAGGTCGCTGTAGGCGTCGCTCTCCAACCGTCTCTCCATCTCCTGCTCTGCCGTGGACTTGCGTGGGACGGAGACGCCCCCCGGGCCCACCACAGACATGTCCCAGTTCTGCCACTCGATCATGTGTGCCATCCGGCCCTGGGCCATGGACGTAGGCTTGGTCACCTTGTCCTTCATGGAGCGATTCACACCTGGGGGGGGGGGGGGGGGAGAGAAATGAAGAGGGATGTAGGGATTGATGTGGGTATTGGGGAGGGTTAGAAGGGTGAAAGTGGATTAAGGGAGGGTTGGAGGAATATTAAGGGATTTAGAGAAGGGGTGAATGTGGAGTTTGGGGGAGTTAGGAGACAGGCATCAGGTTGGAGAGAGAGGGGGAAGGAAAGAGATTAGATATGTTATTATTCCACACTTAGGCCTGTCTTATCCTGTCACTATTTAGGGTGGTGCTGATAAGGGCCTCTGGATGAGCAGTTAAACGAACAGCTTAATGAACATGCTTTAGATTCATGGCTAACTGAATAGGGAGGTGACGCTGGTAAGGTAGATGAGATGACGCGTGGAACCGAGGCGGATGATGGAGGACAGGGAGGAGGAAACGGATATGTCTGCTCTGGGAGAGGTGCATCATGGGTTAATTGGGGTGAGATGGCCAGAGGGCAGTGAGTAATGAGAGGTTGGCTTGTTGATATGATAGCTTTTACACCTCTGCTAAGCTGCCTGCGCTGGATAAGCAAAAACCCCACTCCCCCTGCAGTGTCTGTTAAGCCATCCTCAGCTGATGCATATAGCACACTGCGGAAGACACTGTACTTTAGAAATCATGTTCCGCCATGACGGTCTGTATTCTGTCTGCTGTTTACATTATGGCTTTGCTCAGTAATTCATGTGTCCAAGTCAATATTTGATGAGTTAGCAGTTCACTACATTCCAATACACTTTACTGCACATTACAACTGTACAAAACTACTAACTGCACTGCACTGCGCAGTGCACAATGCACATTACACAGTTATACACACTGTCACACACAGACACAAACTCAGACTACACTCAGAGACAGTAGAAACATTACACAGACACTAGAGTAGTTCAACGCTGCTTCACAACCACATAACAGACAAACAACTACACCTCCCATTCACCTCTTGTTAACTCAACAAGCCACATAACAATGTATTGTGGGTAGTGTATTTTTTCTATAGGGTTGTCGTTAGGTTTAAGTGTTATTCCATCAATGACTTGGGGGTCAGCCATTGACGAGGATTATCATTATGGAGAGAGGAAGTGAATCAGGGGAACCCACTCTGGGGCCATGTTGGCTCCAGCGCCTGTCCAAGCGGGAGCCAACATGGGGTCAGTTTACCAGTTACAGGACAGACACACACCTGACACACCTGTCAGTGAGGACTTAGCTAGAGCACCGATCCCGTAGTTATTGGAATTGTTCCTCTTCAGACGAGGCAGGATGGACGTGGTGTCTTCCATAGACAGCTAGAGGTACGAGGGAAGAGGATGATAGAGAGATGGAGGAAGAGATGTTTGCCAGAGAAGCACACAGAGTTCAGAGTGAGGTGAGAGGAGAAGTTAGGTAGATATTGGGTTAATACAGCGTCAAAAAGCAACAATGTCATCATTTGACAAAAAATTGACATTTCCCATGGTCGTTGTTGGAACAACTTCCTGCTTGACAGTGCTGACGTGCATTATGGGAAGTGTTGTTTTTTATCTGCAATCATTAAGAACATAGTGCACATTCACACTGGTTGATTGTTTGTTGTGGTCACTACAGTGCACAGTGCTCTACTACAGAGAGAGAGTTAACGATACGGTATAGAGAGAGTTAGATGGGAGGGGGAGTGAGGGGACGAAGTAGTAGGTTACCTAAGGTGAGTTAAATCAAATAAATCAAAACAAATAGATAGAGAAATAAAGGTAGATGAAGGAATGATGTCACAACACTTACATTGATTCCTTCCCATGAAAATTCTGAACATCCATGCTGAAGGAGAAAAATAGGAGGAGAGAGGGATGGGGAAAGAAGGAGCAGGGAAGAATAAGCGAGGAGGAACAAGAGAGAAGGAGAGAAAGACGTCCACGTGCATGGAGGAAATGGGAGGAGACAAAGAGGAGGAGGAGAGAAGTGATAGTGACAGGGGTAGAGTAGTAGAACCAACATGCAGAATTGGAAAGAAGGATAGGAGAGGGAAAGAGGAAGAAGAAGGCGGAGAGACAAATATTGGGTTTTCCCAGAAAGATAGAGGAGGAGAAGAGTCATAGACCAGAAAGATAGAGAAGGAGAAGAGTCAAAGACCAGAAAGATAGAGGAGAAGAGTCAAAGACCAGAAAGATAGAGGAGGAGAAGAGTCATAGACCAGAAAGATAGAGGAGGAGAAGAGTCAAAGACCAGAAAGATAGAGGAGGAGAAGAGTCAAAGCCCAGAAAGATAGAGGAGGAGAAGAGTCAAAGACCAGAAAGATAGAGGAGGAGAAGAGTCATAGACCAGAAAGATAGAGGAGGAGAAGAGTCAAAGACCAGAAAGAGAGGAGGAGGAGTCAGACCAGAAAGAGAGGAGGAGAGGAGTCAAAGACCAGAAAGAGAGGAGGAGAGGAGTCAAAGACCAGAATGAGAGGAGGAGAGGAGTCAAAGACCAGAAAGAGAGGAGGAGAGGAGTCAAAGACCAGAATGAGAGGAGGAGAGGAGTCAAAGACCAGAAAGAGAGGAGGAGAGGAGTCAAAGACCAGAAAGAGAGGAGAGGAGGCAAAGACCAGAAAGAGGAGGAGAGGAGACAAAGCCCAGAGCGACAGAGAGAAGGGAGGGGTTAAAAGGCAGATCAGTTCCATAGTATAGCAGAGTGAATATGTTATGACAATGATTCTCTCTCTCCTCTCATTTCCTCCTCTGGTTACGTCTGCCACACCAAACACTGAACACTATCCAAGCCAGTTGGGAGGGGCTGATACAGAAGTGTCTGTGTGCAAGCGTGTAGTCGCGCATGTGTGTGTGTATGTGTGAATGCGTGCACACGTTTTTATGTGTGTGTGTGTGTGTGAGTGCGTGCATGCAATCAGTGGGTGTGTGTGTGTACGTGCGTGTGTGTGTGCGTGTGTACGTGCGTCATGCATGCGTGTGTGAGTGTGTATGTGTGTGTGTTGTGACTGATGTAAGCTGGCTGATGGTAGCGGTGTCAGTGTCCTCACTGGTGAGATCTGTGTCTGCAGACAGACAGACAGACAGACAGACAGACAGACAGAGGGCTGAGGAGGAGGCTATCAGAAGGGGGATGGTGACAGTCTAGATAAGCACCAGCGTCTGTCACACCACCTCTGAGTCTTGTATCAGCTGGATTGTCCCTGACAATACCATAGCCAGGGCCTTAGAACCAGCAGGACGCTACGGGTGCCATGTCTCCTTAGAGATGTGTTCAGTCTCCAGAAAACCTAGCTCTCATGTTCTCTCTATCTGCTACGCTCTGTCTCTGTCTGTCTCTGTCTGTCTATCTGTCTGTCTCTCTCCTCTATCTCTCTCTTCTCTTTCTGTCTGTCTGTCTCTCTCTGTCTCTCTCCTCTCTCTCTCTCTTCTCTTTCTGTCTCTGTCTGTCTCTCTCTGTCTCTCTCCTCTCTCTCTCTCTCTCTCTCTCTCTTCTCTTTCTGTCTCTGTCTGTCTGTCTCTCTCCTCTCTCTCTTCTCTGTCTGTCTCTGTATGTCTGTCTCTGTCTCTCTCCTCTCTCTCTCTCTCTCTTCTCTGTCGGTCTCTGTCTGTCTCTCTCCTCGCTCTCTCTCTCTTCTCTGTCTGTCTCTGTCTGTCTCTCTCCTCTCTCTCTCTCTCTCTCTCTTCTCTTTCTGTCTCTGTCTGTCTCTCGCTGTCTCTCTCCTCTCTCTCTCTCTTCTCTTTCTGTCTCTGTCTGTCTCTCTCTGTCTCTCTCCTCTCTCTCTCTTTCTCTCTTCTCTTTTATTACATTTTTGAAGGGCAAGTTTGTCAGGAGAAATTCATAATCGATCCACAGTACAGTACATTCGGTGGGAAGATAAATAAATAGTTTTTTTCTAAGGTTTAAATTCTTTCTCTTTCTCCTGCCACAAAATCATCCAAGAAGTGCTGAAGATCATTTTAGAAACAGTATCTCAAAGGAAGGAGAGGAGAGAAGAGAGGACTTGAAAGGAGAAGTGGAGTGGAAAGGATCTGAGAGGAGAGGAGTGAGGGATGGAGTGAGAGGAGTAGAGGTGGGTGATGCTCCTACTGCTCTACAGTGAGCCAGCACTGAGCCGTGACAGAGAAGCAGCAGACGTCATAGCAACAGCAACGAGCCAACCACATAGGTTGGTCCTCCTTCCAGCTACAGCCGCCATTTTGAGTGTAGTGGAAGCAACATGTGCGCTAGCTAGTTACTCTACAAGCAGACGCAGTAGCACTCATGGCTTCAGTAGTAGAGAGCTAATTTAGTCGTTGGTCACCATCTTGGATCAAGATCCCCATTCGTGGAATAGTGAGCACCCCACTGCTGGAGCCATTGGGAGTCACAGGGTGGCTGAGCTGTGTGAATAAAGAGTGATAGTTAAAGTCCTGAATGTCAGGCTTACCTGTTCCCCATCCTTTACTGGCACTCCATCTGCCGCTAAAAGAGAGAGAGAGAGAGAGAGAGAGAGAGAGAGAGGGGGGGGGGGGGGGGGGGGGGAGAGAGAGGAAGAAGAAGATGAGAGATAAATTGTTAGAATTTGTTTTGGCAATGTAAATGTAAGTTCCTTTACACTGCCAATAGAGAGAGAGGGAGAAACGTGGTCAGGGGGATGAGGTGTGACTTTGGCTGTAACACTAAACAGTCATAAAACAGTAGGCTAATCATTGCTGTCTAACTGTGTTAGAGAGAAGAGCATCACTACACTGACGGACCACAGGACACTGCTACTCAACATGCACCCACAAATACAATAACACACACAAATGGTTTATAAAGAGTCAATAAACAGTTAATAAACAACATCATACATAGAAGGTCCTGTGTAACCTTCCAGGGGGTGACAAAGGGACAGATGGAACCTGAAGTACATTTCCAGAATTCTGTTGGATTAATGCATTTTATTATCCCTCCTCTTTTCCTGGCTGTCCAAATCCTAATTAAAACATAGGTTTAATTAGTGATACAGTGGTGGTAATGCAGTTTAAATACAGCAGCGGTCTCTGGGCGCTCGCTCTCTTTATCAGAGTCTGTGGCCTTGTCTCCCCCCTTTCTCTCTCTCTGGGGGGTTTGCTTCTCTGTGTGTGTACAGTGTGTGTGTGTGTGTGTCTGTGTCTGTGTCTGTGTGTGTGTGTGTGTGTGTGTGTGTGTGTAATGCTGTATCTGTATCAGTAGACTGTGTTGGAGTATTGAATCAAGCCAGTCAGTTATCTGTCTCTCTGAGGCACTAATACACTGAGCTACTTGATGTCCACTGACCCACTGGTAGAGTAATGTCAGCTTTACGGAGAGGACATTCCAACACGTTGCCTCCTCCTGTCTGTCTGCGCTGCCTGACTCCTCTACAAGGCTCTCAGCTGACTGAGAAGCTGTTAGCACCTGCTTCCACCTGCTTGCCGCCACACCATTTACACCTATTCCATCTGGATAAATAAAGAGTTTCAGAGATTAAAGCTGACAGATCTGTCTGACCCCATAATGACCCTGTTAGTGTTTCCTGTAGTGTGAACTTTGACCCCCTGGCCTCCAACCAGTATGAGTGTCTCCCAGGCTGACCTTGTGGGGCTGACACAGCTGAGGTGTGAGACACACAGTTAGTCAGCCAGCCAGACTGGATCTCTCTGTCTCTTTCTCTCTATGGGGCACAGAGCGTGTCCCAGGTTTCCTCTGTGTGGCTAAAAGACACAAACACACATAGACATGTACTAATACACACACACATAAACACACATCCCATATGAATACGGCATCACACACACATGCACACATCAGATCAGATAAGCGTCTTATTCTGAGAGGTCATATATTTAAAATCAGGCCAATATCGCTTGAACAACTAGATTTTAGAGCTATTTTTAGTCAGCTACAAGATGCAAGGAAAGCAAACCCACACAACAGCTACTCAACAGACATAATATTTTCTGATGGAGAGCAACTGCTGAAGCAATAACAAGGGAGCACATGACCAGAGCAGAGCGATGAGCCAGCTCTCTCCCCCATACCCAGCTCTCTCCCCCATCCCCAGCTCTCTCCCCCATACCCAGCTCTCTCCCCATCCCCAGCTCTCTCCTCCATCCCCAGCTCTCTCCCCCATACCCAGCCCAGCTCTCTCCCCCATACCCAGCCCAGCTCCCTCCCCCATCCCCAGCTCTCTCCCCCATCCCCAGCTCTCTCCTCCATACCCAGTTCTCTCCCCCATACCCAGCTCTCTCCCCATACCCAGCCCAGCTCTCTCCCACATACCCAGCCCAGCTCTCGCCCCCATCCCCAGCTCTCTCCTCCATCCCCAGCTCTCTCCCCCATCCCCAGCCCAGCTCTCTCCCCCATACCCAGTCCAGCTCTCTCCCCCATCCCCAGCTCTCTCCCCATACCCAGCCCAGCTCTCTCCCCCATACCCAGCCCAGCTCTCTCCCCCATCCCCAGCTCTCTCCTCCATCCCCAGCTCTCTCCCCCATCCCCAGCCCAGCTCTCTCCTCCATCCCCAGCCCAACTCTCTCCCCCATCCCCAGCTCTCTCCCCCATACCCAGCCCAGCTCTCTCCCCCACCCCCAGCTCTCTCCTCCATCCCCAGCTCTCTCCCCCATCCCCAGCTCTCTCCCCCATCCCCAGCTCTTTCCCCCATACCCAGCCCAGCTCTCTCCCCCAGCCCAGCTCCCCTCCCCCATACCCAGCCCAGCCCCCTCCCCATCCCCAGCTCTCTCCCCCATACCCAGCTCTCTCCCCCATACCCAGCCCAGCCCTCTCCCCCATCTCCAGCCCAGCTCTCTCCCCCATACCCAGCCCAGCCCTCTCCCCCATCTCCAGCCCAGCTCTCTCCCCCATACCCAGCCCAGCTCTCTCCCCCATACCCAGCCCAGCTCTCTCCTCCATACCCAGCCCAGCGCTCTCCCCATCCCCAACCCAGCTCTCTCCCCCATACCCAGCTCAGCTCTCTCCCCCATACCCAGCGCTCTCCCCCATACCCAGCCCAGCTCTCTCCCCCATACCCAGCCCGCGCTCTCCCCATCCCCAACCCAGCTCTCTCCCCCATACCCAGCTCAGCGCTCTCCCCCATACCCAGCCCAGCGCTCTCCCCCATACCCAGCCCAGCGCTCTCCCCCATACCCAGCTCAGCGCTCTCCCCCATACCCAGCCCAGCGCTCTCCCCCATACCCAGCCCAGCGCTCTCCCCCATACCCAGCTCAGCTCTCTCCCCCATACCCAGCGCTCTCCCCATCCCCAACCCAGCACTCTACCCCAGCCGCAGCTCCAGCTCTCTACCCCAGCCCCAGCTTCCGCAATAGGGAGGGATCGAGGATATCCCTCACCGGAACCCAGCACTGCTCCTCCGGACCGTACCCGTCCCACGAGGTACTGAAGGCCCCCCACCCGTCGCCTCGAATCCAGGATAGAACGGACAGAGTACGCCGGGGCCCCCTCGATGTCCAGAGGGGACGGAGGAACCTCCCGCACCTCAGACTCCTGGAGCGGAGGAGTGGCGGAGAGAGTTCTGGGCATATTCTGCCCATGGCAAGAACACCGACCACTCCCCCGGCTGGTCCTGGCAGTCGGACCGCAGGAACCTACCCACCTCCTGATTCACCCGTTCCACCTGCCCATTACTCTCGGGATGAAACCCAGAGGTCAGGCTGACCGAGACCCCCAGACGTTCCATGAATGCCTTCCAGACCCTGGATGTAAACTGGGGACCCCGGTCAGACACTATGTCCTCTGGCACCCCTTAGTGCCGGAAGACGTGAGTAAAAAGGGCCTCCACAGTCTGCAGGGCCGTGGGGAGACCGGGCAGAGGAATGAGGTGGCAGGCTTTTGAAAAGTGGTCCACAATGACCAGGATGGTGGTGTTACCCTGAGAGAGGGGAAGATCAGTGAGAAAGTCAATACACAGGTGGGACCATGGCCGTTGTGGAACTGGTAAGGGCTGTAACTTACCCGCTGGGAGGTGCCTAGGTGCCTTACTCTGGGCGCACACCGAGCAGGAGGAGACATACACCCTCACGTCCTTAGCCAAGGTAGGCCACCATTACTTTCCAGTCAGGCAGCGCACTGTACGACCGATACCTGGGAGACCAGAGAAGGGGGATGTGTGTGCCCAATAGATCAGACGGTCACGGACAAGAGAAGGCACGTACTGCAGCCCAGCTGGACACTGAGGTGGAGATGGCTCTGTGCGTAACGCACGCTCTATGTTCGCGTCCATTGCCCATACTACTGGCACCACAATGCAGGAGGCGGGAGTAAGGGGGTGTTGTCTATGGGCCTCTCCTCTGTGTCGTACAGCCGTGACAGTGCGTCTGCCTTCACATTCTTCGTACCCGGGATGTAAGATAGTGTCAAATCAAACCGGGTGAAGAATAGGGCCCACCTGGCCTGGCGAGGGTTCAGCCTCCTCACTGCCCGGCTGTACTCCAGGTTACGGTGGTCCATCCAGACGAGGAAAGGGTGTTTTGCACCCTCGAGCCAGTGCCTCGGACAACAGCCAACAGCTCCCGATCACCAATGTTGTAGTTCTGCTCCGCCGGGCTGAGCTTCTTGGAGAAGAAGGCACAGGGGTGGCGCTTGGGTGGCATGCCTGAGCGTTGAGATAGGACAGTGCCTATCCCTGCCTCGGACGCATCCACCTCCACTATGAACGGTAATGATGGATCGGGATGGGCCAGTACCCATGAGGTGAACAGAACCCTCAGGTTACTGAAGACCCTGTCAGCCTCAGAAGACCAGCGGAGCCGGGACGGCCCACCCTTCAACAGAGATGTGATGGGAGCTGCGACCTTGCCAAAGCCCCGGATAAACCTCTGATAGTATTTGGCAAATCCAATAAAGCGCTGCACCTCCTTAACCGTGGTTGGAGTCAGCCAATCACGCACGGCTGAAATGCAATCTCCCTCCATCTCCACACCTGAGGTGGTAATGCGGTATCTGAGGAAGGAGACGGACTGTTGGAAAAACAGACACTTTTCTGCCTTGGCAGCCCTTTGCAAACCAGGGACACATGCTCGGCGCGCGTAGCGCAATACACCAGAATGTAATTGATGTAGACCACTACACCGTGACCCAGCATGTCCCGAGACACCTCATTCACAAAGGACTGGAAGACAGATGGAGCATTCATCAAAACGTAAGGCATCACCAGGTATTCGTAATGCCCCGTGGTTGTGCTGAATGCTGAATGCTGTCTTCCACTTGTCCCCCTCTCGGACACGCACCAGGTTGTACGCACTCCAGAGATCAAATTTTGTGAAGAAGCACGCCCCATGCATTGACTCAATCACAGATGGAATGAGGGGTAGAGGATAACTATAACGTATTGTCCCCTTGTTCAGTGCTCGGTAATCAATGCACGGGTGCAGACCTCCGTCTTTCTTCTTCACAAAAAAGAAACTCGAGGAGGCGGGCGAAGTGGAGGGACGTATGAACCCCTGGCGCAGGGACTCGGAGACGTATGTCTCCATCGCCTCCATTTATGCCTGCGACAGGGGATACACATGACTCCTGGGAGGCACAGCGTCTACCCGGAGGTTTATTGTGCAATCCCCCGCCCGATGAGGTGGTAATTTGGTCGCCTGCGTTTTGGAAAACGCGTGCGCCAAATCGAGGTATTCGGGGGGAATGCACACGGTGGAGGTAGTGTCTGGACTTTCCACCGTGGTTGCACATACGGAATCACCTAGACACCTACCCTGACCCTCTCGCGACCACCCCGTGAGAACCCTCTGCGGCCATGAAAAAGTGGGGTTGTGTAGTGCTAACCAGGGAAGACCTAACACAACAGGGAAATCAGGAGACTCAATAATAAAAAAGGTGACTTGCTCTCTATGGGTCTCATGCGTAACCATAGTGACTGGTGCTGTAACTTCCCTAACGAACCCATCATCTCGGGATCCGGGTTGGGAGGGGGTGGACGTCCTCTAGCAGCCATTAGATTGTCCAACCGGATGGCCATGTCCACCAGTTGAATGAAGTACAACGGAGGGTCCCGGCAGGCTAGCTCCCTTCGGACGTCCTGTAGATGATACCGGAAGTGGTCGATGAGCGCCCGCTCGTTCCACCCGGACCCAGCCGCTAGAGTACGAAACTCCAGGGCGGTCCTCGTCCCCTGCCTCAGACCGCGTTGTCCCACTCCAGGGCTTTCCCCCGAGAGGCAGGAGACGAGGGCGGACACCTTCTCCCGCTCCGATGGAGCCGGGCTGATGCTCGAGAGGTATAACTCAGCTGGTCCCGAAAGATCGGGTCCTCTCCTCTCCAGGCGTTGGACAACCTTGAGAATCCGATCCATCGCTTCTCCCAAACTGGCTAGCATCGTCGAATGCTCCCGGACCTGTGCCACGACTCCGGGCATGTGCTCCTCTCCTGCTGACTCCATGTCTTGGGTGTGTGATTCTGTGATGAGGTGATGTTGAAGGAGTCAGGCGCAGGAGGGTAAATCACAGAATGACAGGCTTTATTCCGCAACCACAGAGTTACGCAGTAACGCGTCAAAACACTCCAGTGCGCAAAACAGGCGCACTGGAAAACACAAGGCACACAGGAAAATATCCTGGCGATACAAAATACAAGGAGTTCCACTGAAACAATCACACACAAAGACAAGGGGGCAGAGGGAACACTTATACAGGTACTGATGAGGGGATATGAACCAGGTGTGTGTAATAAACAAGACAAAACAAATGGAAAAATGAGATGAGGAGCGGCAGTGGCTAGAAGGCCGGTGACGACGAACGCAGAAGCATGCCCGAACAAGGAGAGGTGGCAGGTAAGTCATGACAGGTATTTTCAAATGCCAGGCATGTTACTAATCATGTCATTGCTACATTAGATGGACATACTATAGAGCAAGTCAAATATTTGGGAGTGTGGGTGGATGATAAGCTGCGCTTCACTGTTCATGTGGAGAACTTGATAAGGAAGCTCAAGCTGAGAATAGGTTTTTATTACCGGCATAAGGCTTGTCTTTCACTGGAGGCCAGGAAGGAGCTGGTACGATCTACATTACTGGCGGTTTTAGATTTTAATGATGTTATAGAGTACCAGTCAAAAGTTTGGACACCCCTACTCATTCAAGGGTTTTTCTTTATTTTTACTATTTTCCACATTATATAATAATAGTGAAGACATCAAAACTATGAAATAACACATATGGAATCATGTAGTAACCAAAAAACTGTTAAACAAATCAAAATATATTTTACATTTGAGATTCTTCAAAGTAGCCACCCTTTGCCTTGATGACAGCTTTGCACACTCTTGGCATTCTCTCAACCAGCTTCATGAGGTAGTCACCTGGAATGCATTTCATAGTTTTGATGTCTTCACTATTATTCTACAATGTAGAAAATAGTAAAAATAAAGAAAAACCCATTGAATGAATATGTGTTTCCAAACTTTTGACAGGTACTGTTTACAGTGCCGAGCAAAAGTATTCACCCCCCTTGGCGTTTTTCCTATTTTGTTGCATTACAACCTGTAATTTAAATGGATTTTTATTTGGATTTCATGTAATGGACATACACAAAATAGTCCAAATTGGTGAAGTGAAATGAAAACAATAACTTATTCTAAAAAATAAATAACGGAAAAGTGGTGCGTGCATATGTATTCACCCCCTTTGCTATGAAGCCCCTAAATAAGATCTGGTGCAACCAATTACGTTCTGTGTGCAATCTAAGTGTCACATGATCTGTCACATGATCTCAGTACATATACACCTGTTCTGAAAGGTCCCAGAGTCTGCAACACCACTAAGCAAGGGGCACCACCAAGCAAGCGACACCATGAAGACCAAGGAGCTCTCCAAACAGGTCAGGGACAAAGTTGTGGAGAACAGATCAGGGTTGGGTTATAAAAAAATATCCCAAACTTTGAACATCCCACAGAGAACCGTTAAATCATTATTAAAAAATGGAAAGAATATGGCACCACAACAAACCTGCCAAGAGAGGGCCGCCCACCAAAACTCATGGACAAGGCAAGGAGGGCATTAATCAGAGAGGCAACAAAGAGACCAAAGATAACCCTGAAGGAGCTGCAAAGCTCCACAGCGGCGATTGGAGTATCTGTCCATAGGACCACTTTAAGCTGTACACTCCACAGAGCTGGGCTTTATGGAAGAGTGGCCAGAAAAAAGCCATTGCTTAAAGAAATAAATAAGCAAACACATTTGGTGTTTTTGGTCATCAAGGAAAACGCTATGTCTGGCGCAAACACCTCTCATCACCCCGAGAACATAAAAACGCTCAAGTTTTCTGTTTTTTTGTCTTATTTCTTGTTTGTTTCACAATAAAAAGTATTTTGCATCTTCAAAGGGGTAGGCATGTTGTGTAAATCAAATGATACAAACCCCCAAAAAATCCATTTAAATTCCAGGTTGTAAGGCACAAAATAGGAAAAATGCCAAGGGGGGTGAATACTTTCGCAAGCCACTGTATATGCAGGCCTCAACCACTACCCTGAGAGCACTTGATTCAGTATATCATGTGGCCCTCAGGTTCATAACCAATCAAAAACGTCTAACACATCATTGTGATCTCTACAGCGCCGTTGGCTGGTCGTCATTGACCTTGCATAGTCTTAAACACTGGTATACACTGATTTATAAGGCCATACTGGGTAAAATGCCACTTTATCTCTGTTATTTTTTAATCAGGTCAGTAAATAAATATCAATTACGGTCCCATTCTCATTTGCTTTTAACAGTACCAGCAATTAGAACAGGTCATGTTAGAAATAGTTTTGGTAACTCAGCTCCGTGGTCCTGGAACTCTCTTCTGAACATTTTAAAATGTGATGATCTAGTCACGTTGGTGAAGTTTAAACACTTGGTCGATGTAAATATCATAGAAGAGTGTAATTGTCTTTAGGACAGCTGCTTTTTAGTTGTGACATTTGTGTTTCTTTACGTAATTTGAGTTTCTAGATAGATATCCCCCTGCGGCCAAGACCCAGCCACTCTGGAGAGAGAGAGGGAGAGGCAGCAAAGGGGATGAAGAGGAGAGGAGGAAGAGAGGAGGAAAAGAAGAGGAGCGACAGAGCAGGGCGGCCGTGCCAAATCAACGACCACAGATCTGCAGCGGCTTCCCGTCAGCTCGGACTCCGACGGCGACCTGACAACCTCGCTGACATTTCAGAGGCCCCGCTGCAAACGAACAATGCAGAGCTGGATAGGAACGAGGGGTCTCTGTGCTGGTTGGCTGGTGCTGGTGGTGACAGCTGCGGTGAGGCTAGTTGATATGGTGGGAGGCAAGCTGAACTTCTAGCGGGGCCAGTGTGTGAGAGAGTTGGGCCGGGAAACAGCTGAGCACCAGAGCTCCAGATGGTACAGAGAGAGAGTATGGGGAGGCTGCGGGCGATAGGATAAACGGGTAAAAGCATAAAAGCCAGTCTGTCACACACACACACAGAGATGCGGATGGATGGCCTGTTCCTGAAAAAATTTATTCCCCCTGCCCCACCCTCCAATGGTACATGCACCTGTCATGAGAGGGTACGCCATGCTTCATTACTCTAGCTTAGTCATTAAACCCACCACCTGTAGGACCCTGCATGGGTTACCATGACTTATAGCATTAAACCCACCAACTGTAGGACCCTGCATGGGTTACCATGACTTATAGCATTAAACCCACCACCTGTAGGACCCAGCAAAGGTTACCATGACTTATAACATTAAACCCACCACCTGTAGGACCCTGCATGGGTTACCATGACTTATAGCATTAAACCCACCACCTGTAGGACCCTGCATGGGTTACCATGACTTATAGCATTAAACCCACCACCTGTAGGACCCAGCAAAGGTTACCATGACTGACAGCCTGGGCTAAGAACTAAGCAGTGGTCACCAACCCACAGCGGGTGCAGGGTTTTTCTCCAGCCCTACACTAACCTGATTCATCTGATTCAACGAATAAAGGCCTGTATGATCGGGTGATAAGTGGGGAAAGGTGTGGTCTGTCTGGAGCTTAATGGCACAGGTGGTAGTGCCTTCACTCTACCGAAGGGTTGCTGGTTCAAGTCCCACTTTATTTGTTCCCCCTCAAAATCAGTTAGTATACCCAATTGATTCTTCAAAGCAAATGTAAAGCACAGTGCTCTGTAATATATTGCCTGTCATTGAGATAGCTCTTTCTTTTATCAGTTGTTAGTGGTAATGATATAGACAATAGCAGTGTTGCTCACAGTGAACGGACCCACACACACACTGGTCATTTGACCCAATAATTCTCAAGTGTAATTTTTTATGACATTTTCTCTTGGATCACTGAGATTAGGATCTGTACTTATCTATGTTTTTTCTATTAGATATTATGCATATTACCACAATTTCCACAACTACCAACACAAAAAGTATCATTACTGCAACAGACCAAAAAAGTAATAAACAAATCCATTTCTAATATTTTTTTACACTGCTCCCCTAATGAAAATACCTGAGTTAAACATAACACTGACAATATAAATATTTTAAATGTAATTACAATTTATTTAGTAATTTCTCATTACTGTAACACATAACCTTTTTATATTGTATTTATGTACACATATTTGGATAAAGAACAACAGATTAAGCCAAAATTGCAAAAGTATACATTTATACCTTACTTAATTAAATAACTGTTTTTTTTGTACAAAAAGTTTATACAATAGGTTTAAGGAGTGGTCCTAGTAAATAAATAAAGTTACCAGCACATGGTGTCAGCTATTTTTATTTAGTATTCTTTTGAATTTAACAACATTAATTGGGGGATTTAGAGTACTACACTGAACAAAAATATAAACGCAACATGTAAAGTGTTGGTCCCATGTTCCATGAGCTGAAATAAAAGATCCCAGAAATATTTCATATGCACAAAAAGCTTATTTCTCTCAAATTTTGTGCACGAATTTGTTTAGATTCCTGTTAGTGAGCATTTCTCCTTTGCCAAGATAATCCATCCACCTGACTGGTATAGCATATCAAGAAGCTGATGAAACAGCATGATCATAACACAGGTGCACCTTGTGCTGGGGACAATAAAAGGCCACTCTAAAATGTGCAGTTTTGTCACACAACACAATGCCACAGATGTCTCAACTTTTGAGGGAGCGTGCAATTGGCATTGGCATGCTGACTGCAGGAATGTCCACCAGAGCTGTTGCCAGAGAACTGAATGTTAATTTCTCTACAATAAGCCGCCTCCAACGTCATTTTAGAGAATTTGGCAGTACGTCCAACTGGCCTCACAACTGCAAACCACCTGTATGGCGTCGTTTGCTGATGTCAACATTGTGAACAGATTTCCCCATGGTAGCGGTGGGGTTACAGTGAGGGAAAAAAGTATTTGATCCCCTGCTGATTTTGTACGTTTGCCCACTGACAAAGAAATGATCAGTCTATAATGTTAATGGTAGGTTTATTTGAACAGTGAGAGACAGAATAACAACAAAAAAATCCAGAAAAACGCATGTCAAAAATGTTATAAATTGATTTGCATTTTAATGAGGGAAATAAGTATTTGACCCCCTCTCAATCAGAAAGATTTCTGGCTCCCAGGTGTCTTTTATACAGGTAACGAGCTGAGATTAGGAGCACACTCTTAAAGGGAGTGCTCCTAATCTCAGCTTGTTACCTGTATAAAAGACACCTGTCCATAGAAGCAATCAATCAATCAGATTCCAAACTCTCCACCTTGACCAAGACCAAAGAGCTCTCCAAGGATGTCAGGGACAAGATTGTAGACCTACACAAGGCTGGAATGGGCTACAAGACCATCGCCAAGCAGCTTGGTTAGAAGGTGACAACAGTTGGTGCGATTATTCGCAAATGGAAGAAACACAAAATAACTGTCAATCTCCCTCGGCCTGGGGCTCCATGCAAGATCTCACCTCGTGGAGTTGCATTGATCATGAGAACGGTGAGGAATCAGCCCAGAACTACACGAGAGGATCTTGTCAATGATCTCAAGGCAGCCGGGACCATAGTCACCAAGAAAACAATTGGTAACACACAACGCCATGAAGGACTAAAATCCTGCAGCGCCCGCAAGGTCCCCCTGCTCAAGAAAGCACATATACAGGCCCGTCTGAAGTTTGCCAATGATCATCTGAATGATTCAGAGGAGAACTGGGTGAAAGTGTTGTGGTCAGATGAGACCAAAATCAAGCTCTTTGGCATCAACTCAACTCGCCGTGTTTGGAGGAGGAGGAATGCTGCCTATGACCAAGAACACCATCCCCACCATCAAACATGGAGGTGGAAACATTATGCTTTGGGGGTGTTTTTCTGGTAAAGGGGACAGGACAACTTCACCGCATCAAAGGGACGATGGACGATGGGACGATGGACGAGAACCTCCTTCCCTCAGCCAGGGCATTGAAAATGGGTCGTGATGGGTATTCCAGCATGACAATGACCCAAAACACACAACCTTAATCCCATAGAAAATCTGTGGAGGGAGCTGAAGGTTCGAGTTGCCAAACGTCAGCCTCAAAACCTTAATGACTTGGAGAAGATCTGCAAAGAGGAGTGGAACAAAATCCCTCCTGAGATGTGTGCAAACCTGGTGGCCAACTACAAGAAACGTCTGACCTCTGTGATTGCCAACAAGGGTTTTGCCACCAAGTACTAAGTCATGTTTTGCAGAGGGGTCAAATACTTATTTCACTCATTAAAATGCAAATCAATTGATAACATTTTTGACATGCGTTTTTCTGGATTTTTTTTGTTGTTATTCTGTCTCTCACTGTTCAAATAAACCTACCATTAAAAGTATAGACTGATCATGTCTTTGTCAGTGGGCAAACGTACAAAATCAGCAGGGGATCAAATACTTTTTTCCCTCACTGTATGGTATGGGCAGGTATAAGCTACAGACAATGAACACAATTGCATTTTATCGATGGCAATTTGAATGCACAGAGATACCGTGACGAGATCCTGAGGCCCATTGTAGTGCCATTCATCTGCCGCCATCACCTCATGTTTCAGCATGATAATGAACGGCCCCATGTCGCAAGGATCTGTACACAATTCCTGAAAGCTGAAAATGTCCCAGTTCTTCCTTGGCCAAAATACTAGCCAGACACGTCACCCATTGAGCATGTTTGGGATGCTCTGGATCGACGTGTACGACAGCATGTTCCAGTTCCCGCCAATATCCAGCAACTTTGCACAGCCATTGAAGAGGAGTGAGACAACATTCCACAGGCCACAATCAACAGCCTGATCAACTCTATGCGGAGATGTGTCACACTGCATGAGGCAAATGGTGGTCACACCAGATACTGACTGGTTTTCTGATCCATGCCCCTACCTTTTTCTTAAGGTATCTGTGACCAACATATGCATATTTGTAATCCCAGTCATGTGAAATCCATAGATTAGGGCCTAATGAATTTATTTAAATTGACTGATTTCCTTATATGAACTGTAACTCCGTAAAATCTTTGAAATTGTTGCATGTTGCATTGATATTTTTGTTCAGCATATACAGTACCTTCAGAAAGTATTCACACCCCTTGACTTTTTCCAGATTTTGTTGTGTTACAGCCTGAATTTTAAATGGATTAAATATCGATTTTTGTGTGACTGGCCTACACACAATACCCCATAATGTCAAAGTGGAATTATGTTTTTCGAAATTTTTACAAATTCATTAAAAATGAAAAGCTGAAATGTCTTGAGTCAATAAGTATTCAACCCCTTTGTTATGGTAAGCCTAAATAAGTTCAGGAGTAAAAATGTGCTTAACAAGTTAAATAAATTGCATGGACTCTGTGTGTGCAATAATAGTATTTAACATTATTTTTTAATGACTACCTCATCTCTGTACCCCACACATACAATTATCTGTAAGGACCCTCAGGCCCCTCAGGGAATTTCAAACACAGATTCAACCACAAAGACCAGGGAGGTTTTCCAATGCCTCCAAAGAAGGGCACCTATTGGTAGATGGGTAAAAATAAAAAAGCAGACATTGAATATCCCTTTGAGCATGGTGAAGTTATTAATTACACTTTGGATGTTGTATTAATACACCCAGTCACTACAAAGATACAGATGTCCTTCCTAACTCAGTTGCCAGAGTGGAATGAAACCGCTCAGGGATTTCACTATGAGGCCAATGGTGACTTTAAAACAGTTACAGAGTTTAATGGTTGTGATAGGAGAAAACTGAGGATGGATCAACAACATTGCAGTTACTCCACAATACTAACCTAATTGATAGAGTGAAAAGAAGGAAGCCTGTACATAATATAAATATTCCAAAATATGCATCCTGTTTGCAACAAGGCACTAAAGTAATACTGCAAAAAATGTGGAAAAGCAATTAACCTTTTGTCCTGAATACTGTGTTATGTTTGGGACAAATCCAATACAACACATTACTGAGCAAAACGCTCCATATTTTCAAGCATGGTGGTGGCTGTGTCATGTTATGGTTATGCTTGTATTCGTTAAGGACTGGGGAGTTTTTCAGGATAAAAAAGAAATGGAATGGTGCTAAGCACAGACACTGGGAGATTAATTAACCTTTCAGCAGGACAATAACCTAAAACACAAGGCCAAATCTACACTGGAGTTGCTTACCAAGAAGACATTGAATGTTCCTGAGTGGCCAAGTTACAGTTTTGACATAAATCTGCTTGAAAATCTATGGTCTACCAATGGTCAACAACCAATTTGACAGAGCTTGAAGAATTTTGAAAAGGATAATGGGCAAATGTTGCACAATCCAGACTCACAGCTGTAATCGCTGCCAAAAGTGATTATAACATGTATTGACTCAGGGGGTTGAATACTTATCTAATAAAGATACTGTATATTAGTGTTTTTATTTTATTTTATTTTACAAATGTTAGAATATTTCTTCCACTTTGACAATACAGAGTATTTTGTGTAGATCGTTGACAAAAAATGACAATTAAATCCATTTGAGAATAAGAACCACATTCTGAAGGCACATAAGTGAATAAATTAACTTAAAGACATCCTCCAGCCATTTTTGAACTTTTACTGTTGAAAAGCGATATCCCAAGCATAAATACAGCTGTGTTACTGCAATGAGACATGTCCACAGACACTGTGTTTTTACGTAATAAATATTATAGTTTAATGTAAATTTCAACGAGTATACAATGTTTATGATTTATGGACAAACTACAGCAACATATTATGTGTTTTATTCAAATAAGTTAGGTTTTTATAAAGTACAATTTTATAAAATGACTTGATATTTGAATCCGGATGCATTTTGGTACAGAGAATTTGGTCTGAAAATGTACAAAATTCAGGTGAAAATGTAAAATGTATTTAAAAGAAGGCACTTTGCCAAAAACTACACGTTAGTCTTATTGATAGTTGATTTTAGCAGATGCATCATGGTTTTGTAACTCCATTTTCTACAGACATTTTAAAACTGGTTTCATGTGAATCCCCCACACACGGGCACTCAGGCTGTATTATTAGAATTGGATTATAGTGCCTATTCAGCCCCCCTTCAGCGATGTGTCAGCAGCCACACACTATACCTACCCTGCAGAGAGAGAGTCTGCCTACAGGTCACACGCACATGCACACATTACACAAACGCACGCGCACACACACGCACACACACACCAGACAGTCAGCTGGTGGAGCCTTCCTTATGCACCAGCTGACATCACATCTGTTTACTCATTTCCTCGACACCAGCCCAGGTAATGCACTGTAAATGATGTGGCTGTATAATCACTATGGTTTTACACTGAGTATACAAAACATTAGGAACACCTGCTCTTTTGATTACATAGACTGACCAGGTGAAAGCTATGAACCCTTATTGATGTCACCTGTTAAATCCACTTCAATCAGTGTAGATGAAGGGGAGGTGACAGGTTAAAGAAGGATTTTTAAGGCTTGAGACAATTGAGACATGTATTGTGCATGTGTGTCATTCAGACGGTGAATGGACAAGACAAAAGATTTTAAGTGCCTTTGAACGGGGTATGGTAGTACGTGCCAGGTGCACCAATTTGAGTGTGTCAAGAACTGCAACGCTGCTGGGTTTTTCACACTCAACAGTTTCCCATGTGTATCAAGAATGGACGACCACCCAAAGGACATCCAGCCAACTTGACACAACTGTGGGAAACATTGGAGTCAACATGTGCCAGCATCCCTGTGGAACGCTTTCGACACCTTGTAGAGTCCATGCCTCAACGAATTGGGCTTTTCTGAGGGCAAAATTAGGAAGGTGTTCTTAATGTTTTGTACACTCAGTGTATATGATCACTATAAATTATGTAGATGTATAATCACCATGTTTTTATATGAGGAGGTAGTACAGTATAGTGATGTGGTATAGGAATCAACACCACTGGTGGTACAGTATAGTGATGTGGTATAGGAATCAACACCACTGGTGGTACAGAATAGTGATGTGGTATACTGTAGGTATCAATACCACTGGTGGTACAGAATAGTGATGTGGTATACTGTAGGTATCAACAGCACTGGTGGTACATAATAGTGATGTGGTATAGGAATCAACACCACTGGTGGTACAGTATAGTGATGTGGTATAGGAATCAACACCACTGGTGGTACAGAATAGTGATGTGGTATACTGTAGGTATCAATACCACTGGTGGTACAGAATAGTGATGTGGTATACTGTAGGTATCAACAGCACTGGTGGTACATAATAGTGATGTGGTATAGGAATCAACACCACTGGTGGTACAGTATAGTGATGTGGTATAGGAATCAACACCACTGGTGGTACAGAATAGTGATGTGGTATACTGTAGGTATCAACACCACTGGTGGTACAGTATAGTGATGTGGTATAGGAATCAACACCACTGGTGGTACAGTATAGTGATGTGGTATAGGAATCAACACCACTGGTGGTACAGAATAGTGATGTGGTATACTGTAGGTATCAATACCACTGGTGGTACAGAATAGTGATGTGGTATACTGTAGGTATCAACAGCACTGGTGGTACATAATAGTGATGTGGTATAGGAATCAACACCACTGGTGGTACAGTATAGTGATGTGGTATAGGAATCAACACCACTGGTGGTACAGAATAGTGATGTGGTATACTGTAGGTATCAATACCACTGGTGGTACAGAATAGTGATGTGGTATAGGAATCAACACCACTGATGGTACAGAATAGTGATGTGGTATACTGTAGGTATCAACAGCACTGGTGGTACAGTATAGTGATGTGGTATAGGAATCAACACCACTGGTGGTACAGAATAGTGATGTGGTATACTGTAGGTATCATCACCACTGGTGGTACAGAATAGTGATGTGGTATAGGAATCAACACCACTGATGGTACAGAATAGTGATGTGGTATACTGTAGGTATCATCACCACTGGTGGTACAGAATAGTGATGTGGTATAGGAATCAACACCACTGATGGTACAGAATAGTGATGTGGTATACTGTAGGTATCAACACCACTGATGGTACAGAATAGTGATGTGGTATACTGTAGGTATCAATACCACTGGTGGTACAGTATAGTGATGTGGTATAGGAATCAACACCACTGGTGGTACAGTATAGTGATGTGGTATACTGTAGGTATCAACACCACTGATGGTACAGAATAGTGATGTGGTATAGGAATCAACACCACTGGTGGTACAGAATAGTGATGTGGTATACTGTAGGTATCAACAGCACTGGTGGTACATAATAGTGATGTGGTATAGGAATCAACACCACTGGTGGTACAGTATAGTGATGTGGTATACTGTAGGTATCAACACCACTGATGGTACATAATAGTGATGTGGTATAGGAATCAACACCGCTGGTGGTACAGTATAGTGATGTGGTATAGGAATCAACACCACTGGTGGTACAGAATAGTGATGTGGTATACTGTAGGTATCAATACCACTGGTGGTACAGAATAGTGATGTGGTATACTGTAGGTATCAACACTACTGGTGGTACAGTATAGTGATGTGGTATACTGTAGGTATCAACAGCACTGGTGGTACAGTATAGTGATGTGATATACTGTAGGTATCAACAGCACTGGTGGTACAGAATAGTGATGTGGTATAGGAATCAACACCACTGGTGGTACAGAATAGTGATGTGGTATACTGTAGGTATCAACACCACTGGTGGTACAGAATAGTGATGTGGTATACTGTAGGTATCAATACCACTGGTGGTACAGAATAGTGATGTGGTATACTGTAGGAATCAACACCACTGGTGGAACAGAATAGTGATGTGGTATACTGTAGGTATCAACACCACTGGTGGTACAGAATAGTGATGTGGTATACTGTAGGTATCAATACCACTGGTGGTACAGAATAGTGATGTGGTATACTGTAGGTATCAATACCACTGGTGGTACAGAATATTCAAGCAGTTAGCAGGCTATTCATCAGGTGCTTACTACAGTACTGACATTACATACAGACCTGCATGAGCCTTACTCCAGTGTGTAGAGATACTATAGTCTTACTCCAGTATGTAGCTACTCTAGTCTTACTCCAGTGTGTAGAGATACTCTAGTCTTACTCCAGTATGTAGATACTCTAGTCTTACTCCAGTGTGTAGATACTCTAGTCTTACTCCAGTGTGTAGATACTCTAGTCTTACTCCAGTGTGTAGAGATACTATAGTCTTACTCCAGTATGTATATACTCTAGTCTTACTCAAGTGTGTAGATACTCTAGTCTTACTCCAGTGTGTAGATACTCTAGTCTTACTCCAGTGTGTAGATACTCTAGTCTTACTCCAGTGTGTAGATACTCTAGTCTTACTCCAGTGTGTAGAGATACTCTAGTCTTACTCCAGTGTGTAGATACTCTAGTCTTACTCCAGTGTGTAGATACTCTAGTCTTACTTCAGTGTGTAGATACTCTAGTCTTACTCCAGTGTGTGGATACTCTAGTCTTACTCCAGTGTGTAGATACTCTAGTCTTACTCCAGTGTGTAGAGATACTCTAGTCTTACTCCAGTGTGTAGATACTCTAGTCTTACTCCAGTGTGTAGATACTCTAGTCTTACTTCAGTGTGTAGATACTCTAGTCTTACTCCAGTGTGTGGATACTCTAGTCTTACTCCAGTGTGTAGATACTCTAGTCTTACTCCAGTGTGTAGTGTACTCTAGTCTTACTCCAGTGTGTAGATATACTCTAGTCTTACTCCAGTGTGTAGATATACTCTAGTCTTACTCCAGTGTGTAGATACTCTAGTCTTACTCCAGTGTGTAGATACTCTAGTCTTACTCCAGTGTGTAGATACTCTAGTCTTACTCCAGTGTGTAGATACTCTAGTCTTACTCCAGTGTGTAGATACTCTAGTCTTACTTCAGTGTGTAGATACTCTAGTCTTACTCCAGTGTTTAGGTACTCTAGTCTTACTCCAGTGTGTAGATACTCTAGTCTTACTCCAGTGTGTAGATACTCTAGTCTTACTCCAGTGTGTGGATACTCTAGTCTTACTCCAGTGTTTAGGTACTCTAGTCTTACCCCAGTGTGTAGATATGTAGGCTGCAGTTAGCCTACTGGTTAAGAGCATTGGGCCAGTAACCGAAAGGACGCTCGTTCGTATCTATGAGCCGACTAGACGAAAAATATACAGTTGTGCCCTTGAGCAAGGCACTTAACCCTAATTGCTCCTGTAGGTCACTCTGGATAAGAGTGTCTGCTAAATGACTATAATGTAAAAATTTAAAATGGAGATACTGTAGTCTTACTCCAGTGTGTAGATACTCTAATCTTACTTCAGTATGTAGATACTCTAGTCTTACTCCAGTGTGTAGAGATACTCTAGTCTTACTCCAGTGTGTAGATACTCTAGTCTTACTCCAGTGTGTAGATACTCTAGTCTTACTCCAGTGTGTAGATACTCTAGTCTTACTCCAGTGTGTAGTGTACTCTAGTCTTACTCCAGTGTGTAGATATACTCTAGTCTTACTCCAGTGTGTAGATACTCTAGTCTTACTCCAGTGTGTAGATACTCTAGTCTTACTCCAGTGTGTAGATACTCTAGTCTTACTCCAGTGTGTAGATACTCTAGTCTTACTCCAGTGTGTAGATACTCTAGTCTTACTCCAGTGTGTAGATACTCTAGTCTTACTCCAGTGTGTAGATACTCTAGTCTTACTCCAGTGTGTAGTGTACTCTAGTCTTACTCCAGTGTGTAGATATACTCTAGTCTTACTCCAGTGTGTAGATACTCTAGTCTTACTCCAGTGTGTAGATACTCTAGTCTTACTCCAGTGTGTAGATACTCTAGTCTTACTCCAGTGTGTAGATACTCTAGTCTTACTCCAGTGTGTAGATACTCTAGTCTTACTCCAGTGTGTAGATATTGTACCCCACTGCCTCCTCCTGTTGATCTGTGGTTGGCAGGGAGGACTGCAGCTGAGGAGGCCGATCAATACTGGACACTAAACCCATGGACACAAACACTGCTGCCACGCCCACGCAGGCAGACCTACACACCACACTGCTCTCTCCTTCTCTATACACTACAGTACCACCAGCACACACTCACTTCTTCACTAAATCAGGTGTTAAGCAACAGCTTAGAAGAACCCTAGCCTATATTCAGTCTCCATGGTGGTCAGAATCATAGGACAGAAACATTGCCGTGGTTACAACATGCTTGACTTTTAAGAATAATCATGTTTTAAGAATCAAACCACTAGGGACTACTCACAGAAAGCTTACCACTCCAGTATTTATTTCTAACCTTTTCATCTTCACTTCAATTCAAGTCCTCTGTAGGCTGCTTTAGAACACATCAATATTCACCACCTTGCCTTCATTCACTCTTTTTCCTGTGTCTGCATGACATTTCACAATAATAAGTAATAATACCTTCCATTACTTCACTGGAAGTCAGTGTGTGACTAAACAGGTGCCCTGGCCTGTATACCCGTGGAGATCCTATTCAATTACTAGTTAGTATTCTAATTCCTAATTCTATGTGTATAGCGCTAGTTTAACACAGTTATCATGGCTTCACTATTCACCTCACACCTACTTCCAGCTGGTTTCCATTCTAGACATCACCTCATTCTACGATGCCTTTCATCCTTTGGATTCTTCATGTGTTGTTATCTAGAGTTCGCAATTATTTCACAACTATGTCACACTGCTGACCTCAATACCATAGCTGGGGTCAATTCCATTTCAGTTCAGGAAGTTGAAATAATGATAGAAAATAATGGGCAGCTTTCAATTCCACTCCAAAACTAAATTTTGGTATTTCTTTCATTAGTCTACTGTTGATACAGTCTAAAAATGTTTTGCATGTCAACAGTCAAGTTTTCAAGCGATTGGACTTTCAAGAAGCAAAGTATCAACGGCCACATCATCATGATGTATTGAGCATTCATGAATCATTATGTATTGAGCATTCGTTTGCAATTATGCAAAGTGGATAACAAATATTTCACAATGCGCTTAACATAAGTTCTTTAGGCCTATATTTAAATCCAAAGTAAATCCGATGCACACATTTTACACACAGAACAGACCAATGCAGTCATCATCTATAGACTACTGGAACATCCTCCTCTGTTTTTCTGTAGCATATCACAATCTACTTGTTGTTGATGTGTACTATTGGTATTGAATACACTACTGTACATATTAATCATTCCATATGCTCATTCTGTACATGCATTATACCATTTCAGAGGTGTATTTACCTTTAATCGTATGTGTTATTGTTTACTACCTCACCCCCCCCACCCCACCCTGACTCCTCAGCAGTCCTGACGTTGATTTACCTAACGTGTCACAGATGGGTATTGGCCAGGACAATCCCAACCTGAATACCCCTCCATGCAATCCCATACACTCTTTCCCTCATGTATTCCCCTCCCTCTCCCCCTCTCTGTCTCAACCCCTCCCTCCATCTCCCCTCCTCTTTGCCTGCAATACAATTCAGCATGTCTTCCCTCTCTCTGCCTGCCTCTCTCCCTCCAGCCCACCTCATCTCTCTTTCTCTCTCTCTCTCTATTTATGCACGTAATACTACACTACACAGACACCTCCCACAATAGAATATTCCTCTCTTTTCTCCATCTCCTTCTCTATCTCTCCCTCTCTTCCTCTTCCTTTATCTATCTCTCCCTCTCTGTAAACAGCAACTATCATAGCATTTTCAATCTGCCTCTCCCCCGTCTCCTCCTCTCCATCCTTCTCTCTCTTTCCCTCCCACACACACAAACACTCTGCCAGGCATCATCCTAAATCAAGGCAGGAGAAGAGGGATGGAGGGAGGGGGGAATGCACACTCACAGCAGCACATTTTAACACATATTGTATCTGACATCTTGGCCAAACGTGAATTGTCAAGCCCTATCTAAACAGTGACGTGGTTACCATCTACCCCTTCTTCATCCCCCGGTCCCCACAGCCTATTCACACACACACACCGTACGGAACAGCAGCAAGCAGGACCCCGTCCCCCCACCCAGCCCCCAGCCTCAGCCCCAGCCTCAGCCCCCAGCCATAAGGGGAAAATAGTAGGTCTTACTGAGTCTCCGTGAGCCGATGCATCCCATGGTGTATTCACAAAGGCCCTGGATACAAGCAAGGAAGCGTTACCCTGACACCATACATTCTCACTCACTCACTCTATCTCGCGCTTCTCTCTCTTGCTCGCTTCGCTCTCACTCGCTCTCCTGCACACTGTCTCTCCCTCCCTCTCTTCCTCTCTCTCTCTTCTGCGCTTACTCGCTCAGTCTCTCTCCCTCTCTCTTTACCAGTGCAGTGAGAGTCCTATACGATCCCATTAGTAAGTTAGTATACCTGAGGGAGACAGGTTTGAATTTAATATGGAAGAGTGATATTATTATCATTATTAGTATTATTATTAGTATTATTACTACTATTACTATAACTATAACTTGTATTATTACTATCATTATCATCAACATTTGTTGACATTGTTAACATCATTATCATTACCATAATCGTATTATATCTGTATTATATCTGTTGTGAAATGTGAAATCCTAGAGATATGGTGATTGGGAAATCAGGCTAATAGGAGCATCATATTACTGACAGGCAGTAATCTGCAGAAAGGGCTTGTCCATTAGCCTGTGAATGGCAGTGTGTTGAATGTTGTGGCTTGTAGCCATACCATTAGAGGTTCAATAGCAGTGGACTGAGCGGTGGGCTTTGCCGTTGTTGTCATTGTTGCGGAAATAACTGCACTGCTGTAATATTGGAGATCTAAAATGGGGGTTCTCTCTCTGTCTCCCTCTCCTGTGCGCGAGCTGCCTAACAATGCACTGCAGCGGTTTCCCAGCCCCTCTACCCCTCCTTCCCCTCCCCCTCTCTCTGTCACACTCACACTGAGCTCTCAAATAATGCGAGCACATACACACACACACACACAGGCCCAATATTGAAGATTCATGACAAAACACGAGCGGGTATTCCTTCAGCGTCAAAGCTCTCCAAAGTCTCTAAAGCCTTTGCTCCCTGTCATCCCTCTCTCCATCGATCCTGCTCTCTGTCACCTCTCTCTCTCATCTCCCCCTTCTCTCTCTTGGTTTAGCTCTCTCTGTATTCTCTCCATTTATTCTCTCTCCCTCCCACACTCTCTCTCTCTCTGTTTTCCCCTCCCTCTCCTCCTCTTACCATCCCCCTCTCTCTCAGTCCTCCCCTCCACCCCCCTCTTTCCTGGTGACAAAAACAATGAGAGGAGTGGCCTCATTATCTGTCCTTCTCTATCTCTCTCATCTCATCTGACCTGCATACACGTCCCACCAAATCTAATGCCCCTATCTCTACCCTCTCTCTCCATCTCTCTCTCTCTCTCGCTCTCTCTTTATTTCATCTACCCAGGCTAACCTCCTGTCCCTCTGTGTAGGGATTATATATTTATGATGGTCTGTTTCTGTTTCTACAAGTGTTAGTCTGCCAAATGACGCAGGGCTGGCACAAGCAGCAAGCATGGTCAATCATGTTTCCTTGAGTTCACACACACTGGGGAAGGAAGACAGAGCGGGGGAGAGAGAGGGGGAGGGACAGATGGAGAGGCAGATGGGGGAGAGGTAGTGAAAAAGAGCGGGGGATGCTTTGAGTCATGGGAGGCTGAGCAGAGGTGACGACGAGACGCTCAAATTAGTATTCCAGGAGGGAGGGAGGGAGGGAGAGAGAGAGAGAGAGAGAGAGAGAGAGAGAGAGAGAGAGAGAGATGGAGGAAGAGAAGATGGGGAATTGGAAGGGGGAAGGGAGAGATTTTAGAGGAGGGGAGAGAGATGGAGGGAGGGAGGGAGGGAGGGAGGGAGGGGGGGTGGGGAAGGAAGGTTAAATCTGTATACAATAAGTGGCCAGACATTGCAGTTCATTTATAATCTGTCCAATCCTGGTATTGTTGCTATATATAGACCATTGGCTCCCCCTCTCAGCTCGTTGTGTGTGTGTGTGTGTGTGTGTGTATGTATGTGTGTGTGTGTGTGTGTGTGTGTGTGTGTGTGTGTGTGTGTGTGTGTGTGTGTGTGTGTGTGTGTGTGTGTGTGTGTGTGTGTGTGTGTGTGTGTGTGTGTGTGTGTGTGTGTGCAGTTGGTAGAGCATGGCGTTTGCAACGCCAGGGTTGTTGGTTTGATAAAATAATGTATGCACTAACTGTAAGTCGCTCTGGATAAGAGCGTCTGCTAAATGACTAAAATTTAAATGTAAATGTGTGTGTGTGTGTGTGTGTGTGTGTGTGTGTGTGTGTGTGTGTGTTTGTGTGTGTGTGTGTGTGTATCTGTGTTTGTGCATATACACTGACTTTACAAAACATTAGGAAAACCTTCCTAATATTGAGTTACACCCCCTTTTGCCCTCAGAACAGCCTCAATTCGTCGAGGCATGGACTCTACAAGGTGTCGAAAGCGTTCCACAGGGACGCTGGCCCATGTTGACTCCAATGTTTCCCACAGTTGTGTCAAGTTGGCTGGATGTCCTTTGGGCGGTGGACCATTCTTGATACACATGGGAAACGGTTAAGCGTGAAAAACCCAGCAGCGTTGTAGTTCTTGACACACTCAAACCGGTGCGCCTGGCACCTACCACCATCCATTCAAAGGCACTTCAATATTTTGTCTTGCCCATTCACCCTCTGAATGGCACACATACACAATCCATGTCTCAATTGTCTCAAGGCTTAAAAATCCTTCTTTAACCTGTCTCCTCCCCTTCATCTACACTGATCGAAGTGGATTTAGCAAGTGACATCAATAAGGGATCATAGCTTTCACCTGGATTCACCTGGTCAGTCCATGTCATGGAAAGACTTTTGTACACTCAGTGTATAAGGAGTGTGTACATTTATTTTGTGCAGTTAAGCGTATGTTAAGTGTGTGTGTTTGTGTACAGTGAAGACAAAACCTATTTAAAGTAGAGGGTAATGTGTGCTGCTACATGGAGGAAGGTAGGGGTTAGATGTGATGTCACAAGGTGACCACTAAGGGGTGGATAAGGTATGGGTTAGATGTGATGTTACACGGTGACCACTAGGAGGTGCAAAAGGTAGGGGTTAGATGTGATGTCACATGGTGACCACTAGGGGGGTGAATAAGGTAGGAGTTGGATGTGATCAAATCAAATCAAATTGTATTTATAATAATAATATGCCATTTAGCAGACGCTTTTATCCAAAGCGACTTACAGTCATGTGTGCATACATTTTTACGTATGGGTGGTCCCGGGGATCGAACCCACTACCCTGGCGTTAATCAAATCAAATCAAATCAAATCAAATTTTATTGGTCACATGCGCCGAATACAACAGGTGCAGACATTACAGTGAAATGCTTACTTACAGCCCTTAACCAACAGTGCATTTATTTTAAACAAAAAAGTAAGAATAAAACAACAACAAAAAAAGTGTTGAGAAAAAAAGAGCAGAAGTAAAAAATAAAGTGACAGTAGGGAGGCTATATATACAATAGAATAAAGTGACAGTAGGGAGGCTATATATACAGGGGGGTACCGTTGCATAGTCAATGTGCGGGGGCACCGGCTAGTTGAGGTAGTTGAGGTAATATGTACATGTGGGTAGAGTTAAAGTGACTATGCATAAATACTTAACAGAGTAGCAGCAGCGTAAAAAGGATGGGGTGGGGGGGCAGTGCAAATAGTCCGGGTAGCCATGATTAGCTGTTACAAGCCGTTACAAGTGCCATGCTCTACCAATTGAGCTACAGAGGACCACATGCGCCGAATACAACATGTGTAGACCTTACAGTGAAATGCTTACTTACAAGCCTTTAACCAACAATGCAGTTTTAAGAAAAAAAGCTGTTAAGTAAAAAATTAATGAGTAAAAAAAAATAAAAAATTAAAGAGCAGCAGTAAAATAAAATAACAGTAGGGAGGCTATATACAGGGGGTACCAGTACAGAGTAAATGTACGGGGGCACCGGGGGTGGATAAGGTAGGAATTAGATGTGATGTCTCTCTCTCTCTCTCTCTCTCTCTCTCTCTCTCTCTCTCTCTCTCTCCCTCTCTATCTCGCTCTCTCAATTCAATTCAAAGGGCTTTATTGGCATGGGAAACATATGTTTACATTGCCAAAGCAAATGGAATAGATAATAAACAAAAGGGAAATGAACAAGGGAAACATTAGTAAACATTACACTCACACAAGTTTTAAAAGAATAGAGACATTTCAAATGTTATATTATTAGCTGTGTACAGTGTTGTAACAATGTGCAAGTAGTTGAAGTATGAAAGGGAAAATAAATAAACAGATAAATATTGGTTGTATTTACAATGTTGTTTGTGCTCCACTGGTTGCCCTTTTCTCATGGCAACGGGCCACAGATCTTGCTGCTGTGATTGCACACTGCGGTATTTCGCCTAACAGATATGGGAGTTTATTCATATTTGATTTGTTTTCAAATTCTTTGCGGGTCTGTGTGATCTGTGGGAAATATGTCTCTAATCTGGTCACACATTTGGCAGGAGGCTAGGAAGTGTAGCTCAGTTTCCATCTCATTTTGTGGGCAGTGGGCACATAGTCTGTCTTCTCTCGAGAGCCAGGTCTGCCTATGGCGGCCTCTCTCAATAGCAAGGCTTTGATCACTGAGTCTGTACATAGTCAAGGATTTTCTTAATTTTGGGTCAGTCACAGTGGTCAGGTATTCTGCCACTGTGTACTCTCAGTTTAGGGACAGATAGCATTCTAATTGTCTCAATTCTTTGGTTGATTCTTTCCAGTGTGTCAAATAGTTATCTTTTTGCTTTCTCATAATTGTGTTTCTGTCCTAAATGTGTTTCTGTCCTTGGGCTCTGTGGGGTCAGTTTGTGTTTGTGAACAGAGACCCAGAAACAGCTGGCTGAGGTGACTCTTCTTTAGGTTAATCTCTCTGTAGGTGAGGGCTTTGTGGTGGAATGTGTGGGCATCGCTTCCTTTTAGGTGGTTGTAGAATTTAACAGGTCTTTTTTGGATTTTGATAACTAGCGGGTATTGTCCTAATTCTGCTCTGCATGCATTGTTTGGGGTTTTGCGTTGTACACTAAGTATATTTTTACAGAATTCTGCATGCAGAGTCTTAATTGGGTGTTTGTCCTATTTTGTGAATTATTGGTTGGTGAGTGGACCCCAGACCTCACAACCATAGAGGACAATGGGTTTGATAACTGATTTAAGTATTTTTAGCCAGATCCTGATTGGGATGTTTTATGTTCCTTTTGATGGCATTGAAGGCCCTTCTTGCCTTGTATATTAGATCATTAAAAGCCTTGTGGAAGTTACCTGCGGTGTTAATGTTTAGGCAGCGGTAGGTATAATTATTTGTGTGCTCTAGGGCAACAATACCTAGATAGAATTTGTATTTTAGATAGAATTTGGATTTGTTGTCTTGGCAACTGGACCTTTTTTGGAACACCATTATTTTTGTCTTACTGATATTTACTGTCAGGGTACAGGTCTGACAGAATCTGTGCAGAAGATCTAGGTGCTGCTGTAGGCCCTTTTTGGTTGGGGACAGAAGCACCAGATCATCTGCAAACAGTAGACATTTGATTTCTCTCTCTGAATGTAAGATATATAATTTGTTTAACCCTGCAAGTGGTACAACATGCACACATACAAGCACACACACAAACACACACATTGCTGTGACAGTGCTGTGTTCTATGACATGGCTGCTGTCATTGTGAGGCAAGGTCAACCACAGAGGGAAAAAAGACTTGACACTAATCTCACCTGTGATGCATGTGCCCATGCCAATATGGCCATCACACTCACACACACGCACACACACACAGCGGGAAGAGATATTACACCTGCATGGTTACCACAGCAAGGGTTAAAACATACTGAGTGACATTGCAACTGGCGCTGCAATATCCAACCCAGATGTTGCAAACCGAATCACTCACGTCTCTCGCTGTCTCTCTCCATCAATCGATGGAAGTGGACGTTTTTGACTGCTGTCATGTTTTTGACAATGTGTTCATTCATTTTAGATGACTTGTTGTAATCAAAGGTTAACAGTACAATAAAATATACAAGGCTTCAAAATGACTTCATGTCAAGAAATCTGTCTTGTTTTCTGACTGCATAGTAAATGATCTCCCTCTCCCTTTGACTCTTTCTAACTTCACTTTCTCTCCATCACCATCCCTTCTGCTTTCTCTCCATCTCTCTCCCTGGCCCTGTTCTCACTCGCTGTATGTGTGCTGAGGACAGAGTGTGTGTGTGTGTGTGTGTGTGTGTGTGTGTCACGAGAGGTGGTGGTGGTGGTGCGGAGAGGGAGGTCTGTTGTTAGGCTCTGATGTAACCAGAGGAGGCTGGTGGGAGGAGCTATAGGAGTATGGGTTCATTGTAATGGCTGGAAAGGAATAGATGGAACGGAGCCAAACATGTTGTTTCCATATGTTTGATGTGTTTGATACCGTTCCATGGATTCCATTACAGCCATTACAATAAGCCCGTCCCACTACAGCTCCTCTCACCAGCCTCCTCTGGATGTAACCTCACACCACCACTTGAACACTGAGGTACAGGGGAGGAGGAAAGGACCGGGGGGGAGGGAGGGAGAGGAGGAGGGAAGCCATAAAAGAGGGAAAAGAAGGATGAAAACAGCCCATGGGAGGGAGAGAGGAAGATGAGAGGAGAAGGAGAACTTGTAGTAGGGGCAGAGGGGAAGGTGAGAGAGAGGGAGGAAGGAGGAAATCCAGAGAAAGAGGGGAACGTGTTATGTTATTGGGGAAAGAGGCCGTTTATGTCTGATAAGCTGTTCTGTTTTGCCTGGCCATGCTAATGGAAATACACTGCTCAATAAAGGGAACACTTAAACAACACAATGTAACTCCAAGTCAAAAACACTTCTGTGAAATCAAACTGTCCACTTAGGAAGCAACACTGATTGACAATACATTTCACATGCTGTTGTGCAAATGGAATAGACAACAGGTGGAAATTATAGGCAATTAGCAAGACACCCCCAATAAAGGACTGGTTTTGCAGGTGGTGACCACAGACCACTTCTCAGTTCCTATGCTTACTGGCTGATGTTTTGGTCACTTTTGAATGCTGGCGGTGCTTTCACTCTAGTGGTAGCATGAGACGGAGTCTACAACCCACACAAGTGGCTCAGGTAGTGCAGCTCATCCAGGATGGCACATCAATGCGAGCTGTGGCAAGAAGGTTTGCTGTGTCTGTCAGCGTAGTGTCCAGAGCATGGAGGCGCTACCAGGAGACAGGCCAGTACATCAGGAGACGTGGAGGAGGCCGTAGGAGGGCAACAACCCAGCAGCAGGACTGCTACCTCCGCCTTTGTGCAAGGAGGAGCAGGAGGAGCACTGCCAGAGCCCTGCAAAATGACCTCCAGCAGGCCACAAATGTGCATGTGTCTGCTCAAACGGTCAGAAACAGACTCCATGAGGGTGGTATGAGGGCCCAACGTCCACAGGTGGGGGTTGTGCTTACAGTCCAACACCGTGCAGGACGTTTGGCATTTGCCAGAGAACACCAAGATTGGCAAATTTGCCACTGGCGCCCTGTGCTCTTCACAGATGAAAGCAGGTTCACACTGAGCACATGTGACAGACGTGACAGAGTCTGGAGACGCCGTGGAGAACGTTCTGCTGCCTGCAACATCCTCCAGCATGACCGGTTTGGCGGTGGGTCAGTCATGGTGTGGGGTGGCATTTCTTTGGGGGGCCTCACAGCCCTCCATGTGCTCGCCAGAGGTAGCCTGACTGCCATTAGGTACCGAGATGAGATCCTCAGACCCCTTGTGAGACCATATGCTGGTGCGGTTGGCCCTGGGTTCCTCCTAATGCAAGACAATGCTAGACCTCATGTGGCTGGAGTGTGTCAGAAGTTCCTGCAAGAGGAAGGCATTGATGCTATGGACTGGCCCGCCCGTTCCCCAGACCTGAATCCAATTGAGCACATCTGGGACATCATGTCTCGCTCCATCCACCAACGCCACATTGCAACACAGACTGTCCAGGAGTTGGCGGATGCTTTAGTCCAGGTCTGGGAGGAGATCCCTCAGGAGACCATCCGCCACCTCATCAGGAGCATGCCCAGGCGTTGTAGGGAGGTCATACAGGCACGTGGAGGCCACACACACTACTGAGCCTCATTTTGACTTGTTTTAAGGACATTACATCAAAGTTGGATTAGCCTGTAGTGTGGTTTTCCACTTTAATTTTGAGGGTGACTCCAAATCCAGACCTCCATGGGTTGATAAATTTGATTTCCATTGATAATTTTTGTGTGATTTTTTTGTCAGCACATTCAACTATGTAAAGAAAAAAGTATTTAATAAGATTATTTCATTCATTCAGATCTAGGATGTGTTATTTTAGTGTTCCCTTTATTTTTTTGAGCAGTGTATTATTGTATGAGTCTGGGTGCAATGTAATCTATGTAATGTTTAAATTATTTATATCATGTACCGGTATGTGTAATATTTGGGGTTGGCTTTCACCTTGTAAATGTGCAATGTTTGAGTGTGATGAATGTGATTCATGTAAATGTCAATGTGGACATGCAGTATGTGTGATGTGTGTAAAGGTCTTCGAGGAGATATATTAAACAGGCTGGCCCACACCAGACAGCTCTAATAGACAGCACACATGGCAGTGGGTGGAGAGCACACATAACTCATGTCACGTGAGTGTGTCTCAAGGTCTCTGTGTCTGTATGTGCACTGTGTGTGTGTGTGTGTGTGTGTGTGTGTGTGTGTGTGTGTGTGTGTGTGTGTGTGTGTGTGTGTGTGTGTGGTAAAGCAGTGTGAGTTAGGAGATCACAGTTCTCTTCTATAATTCAGTATTATTCTTTCTCTCCCTCCCTCTCTACTCTTACCCTCCATTCCCGCTCTACTCCCCTCGGCATCTAGACCACCGCACTGTTTATCATTCATCTTCAGCCCTCCCCCTGTATTAGTCTACACTCCTCCGCCTCAGCCTCCCCATTCTCTCTACCTGTCCAGTCCATATCTATCACTCTCATCTCTGTGTCGTATAAGTACCTGGCTTTACCTCCAAACATATCCCTCTCTTCATCTCCTCCTATCTCCATCCTTCTCTCTAACTGTGAGCTCTCAGACAGTCAGTGTAGTGTGTGTCATCTTCCCCTGGGCTCTGTCTGTCTGTCTGTCTGTCTGTCTGTCTGTCTGTCTGTCTGTCTGTCTGTCTGTCTGTCTGTCTGTCTGTCTGTCTGTCTGTCTGTCTGTCTGTCTGTCTGTCTGTCTGTCTGTCTGTCTGTCTGTCTGTCTGTCTGTCTGTCTGTCTGTCTGTCTGTCTGTCTGTCTGTCTGTCTGTCTGTCTGTCTGTCTGTCTGTCTGTCTGTCTGTCTGTCTGTCTGTCTGTCTGTCTGTCCGTCCGTCCGTCCGTCCGTCCGTCCGTCCGTCCGTCCGTCCGTCCGTCCGTCCGTCCGTCCGTACGTACGTACGTACGTACGTACGTACGTACGTACGCCTGCCCGCCCGCCCGCCCGCCCGTCCGTCCGTCTGTCTCTCTGTCTCTCTGTCTGTGTGTCTCTCTGTCTGTCTCTCTGTCTGTGTGTCTCTCTGTCTGTCTGTGTGTGTCTGTCTGTCTGTCTGTCAGTCTGCCCGTGTATCTGTCTGTCTCTCTGTCTGTCTGTGTGTCTCTCTGTCTGTCTCTCTGTCTGTCTGTGTGTCTCTCTGTCTGTCTCTCAGTCTGTCTGTGTCAATCTGTCTGTCTGTCAGTCAGTCTGTTGCAGAGGAAGGTGTGCCACAGGGACACCTGCTGGGGAGAATAGAGAACTACAGTCTGAGTTAGCCATAATCTGTGACAGTGCTGTTGACGGGGCCAGTTGGCAATTGGAGGGTTTTTCCTCTGAGCGGTGGGGACTGGGAGAATGTGCATTGTCAAAATGTTCAGGTGTTTATCCTGTCTCTAATGTGCTGGGAAACTATTATATATACTATAGATGTTTTGAAATCACAAAGAGTTCAGTCAACATCGTGTAGAAATGGCTCTATAGACTTATGCTGAATTTGAGATTGTCTGTGTTTGTGCCAGGGAGGTAGACATACAGTGTGTGAGTAATACAGAATGTTGTCTCCCTCACTCACTTCATTGTGTGTGTGCGTGTGTGTGTGTGTGTGCGTGTGTGTACGTGCGTACGTACACACACATGCGTACATACACACACTTGTGTACGTGCACATGTGTGTTTGAGCGTGTGTGGGCATGCATCCATGCATGTGTGTGTTGCATTCCTGTGTGTACGCGCACATGTGTGTGTGTGTGTGTGTGTGTGTGTGTGTGCACCCCTTTTATCCCCTCATGAATCAGCCCTGGATGCAGAGCAGGATCAGGATATTAACTCTGCACCAAGATAGGAACAGGTAATGACTCACTGTAACAGAGGGAGGGAGAGAGAGAGGGAGGAGCAGAGAGAGAGGTAGAGGGAGGAAGAAGGTGGGGAAGAGAGAAGGAGTGATTGAAGGAGAAGGAGGGAGAACGAAAGAAAAATGGAGTGGGAAAGAGGTAATGATTGAACGAGAGAGGGAGAAGGAAAAAGAGAGTGAGTGTGAGCGAGAGAAGGAGAGAGAGGAGGGAGAATAAGAGAGAGAGAGAAAAAAAAGGAGGGGGAGAGGGCGGACTGTTCCTTCCGGGGTTTGCCGACATTCCAGCCTGTCTGGCTGTGATTCTGACACTTTTCTGTTGTTTCAGCCTCACCTCCATGCAGGCTGCAGGACCCCACAGCTGCCCTAACACTGCCTGACTCCAACTACAACCTCCCTGTAGGCCCAGAGTTATTTCTGACCTAGAGAAACTGGGGCCTAGTTATAGTCAATAGGAATTGTTCCTGGTCAGGTCACATGGTCAGGGGAAAAAACCCTACTCATGAGACCAGGATGTCTCTATCTAGCCATGCTGGAGAGTATGGCTGGCTCTGTATAACTACAGACATGATTTCATGACCCGTCCCTAACCTTAGATAACGATCAAATAGCTCACGTGCTTGCTTAACATTTTTTATGACTGAGCCAGTTTTGTTCTTTCTGGCATGACCATCTAGTGGTACTCTGCTGGGAGGGACACAGATTTCTCAGGCCTGCACCGGTGGAACTGTGGAACACTATGTATGGAAACGCTGCATTCTTTGCCTAATGGAAGTGGGGAGGGCCTGGAAAGTTTCCATAAGGGACAATGTGCAATCAAGGACCCCCACGACCACACCCTCTGGTTCATGGATAAGCCCTAACAGTGGTGGGTTACACAACACAACACTTTACAACACAACACAACAATTTACAACACAACAGTATACATTATCATCCCGCCACATACTATACAAAATAACACAAGTTAAAGTGTTGCTTGTTGTCTTGTCACACTAGATTATTGTGGGCTAAAAGAGAATAAAACAACCTAGTCAACCTTTACCTAGTCCCTAGTGTGTTACAGACAGCAGAGAGCACATCAGTGGTAATAGAACAATGAACTACTATAAGGTGTACAACTCCTCCTTGTTATTATACCAGCTGTAAAACACACCTGAGAGCATCATAACTAAGACGCTGGAGGGCGAGGTTGAAAGGTGTGTGTGTGTGTTGGTTCTTCTTGTGGGGACCTAAAATCCCCCAAAAGTCCCCACAAGGATAGTTAAACAAGGAAAATTCTCCCTTTCAGGGACATTTCCCACATCCCCATGAGGACAAAGGCTATTTTAAGCTTAGGAGTTAGGTTTAGGGTTAAGGTTACAATTAGGGTTAGGGTAAGGGGTTAGTGGTTAGGTTTAGGGTTAGGAGTTAGGTTTAGGGTTTGGGTTAAGGTTAGGGTTATGGTAAGCGTTAGGTTTATGGTTAGGGAAAATAGGATTTTGAATGGAAATACATTTTAGGTCCCCACGAGGATAGAAGAACATAACGCGTGTGTGTGTGTGTGAGAGAGATAGGGAAGCTTGTCAGAGGTAGTGGATGTGCAGGATGGGAGGTGTCATCCTCTGTGGTTGTGATATTACTGTAGGTTAGGGTTAGGCTCACATCCTCATTTGTGAGTAGGAACCATGTCCTTTTTTGTTTTTTCACTCAATCAAACTGAGTAACAGAGCCACAGTAATGTATTACTTTATATTTCATTACAGGAAATAATGGTATATGCATGTATGTGATACCTGGACCAAAATGAATGGTAATGCCTTTTACACCTGGACAGGAACAGGGCTTACAGCGAGTGCAACAGCATGAAGGAGAAACTTAAAGTACAGCGGGAAAGTTATTTCTAGACAACTGATCAAGTGATACCCATTTCTCCCAGTGTGGGACACATACAGTGGGGGAAAAAAGTATTTAGTCAGCCACCAATTGTGCAAGTTCTCCCACTTAAAAAGATGAGAGAGGCCTGTAATTTTCATCATAGGTACACGTCAACTATGACAGACAAAATGAGAAAAAAAAATCCAGAAAATCACATTGTAGGATTTTTTATGAATTTATTAGCAAATTATGGTGGAAAATTAGTATTTGGTCACCTACAAACAAGCAAAATGTCTGGCTCTCACAGACCTGTAACAACTTCTTTAAGAGGCTCCTCTGTCCTCCACTCGTTACCTGTATTAATAGCACCTGTTTGAACTTGTTATCAGTATAAAAGACACCTGTCCACAACCTCAAACAGTCACACTCCAAACTCCACTATGGCCAAGACCAAAGAGCTGTCAAAGGACACCAGAAACAAAATTGTAGACCTGCACCAGGCTGGGAAGACTGAATCTGCAATAGGTAAGCAGCTTGGTTTGAAGAAATCAACTGTGGGAGCAATTATTAGGAAATGGAAGACATACAAGACCACTGATAATCTCCCTCGATCTGGGGCTCCACGCAAGATCTCACCCCGTGGGGTCAAAATGATCACAGGAACAGTGAGCAAAAATCCCAGAACCACACGGGGGGACCTAGTGAATGACCTGCAGAGAGCTGGGACCAAAGTAACAAAGCCTACCATCAGTAACACACTACGCCGCCAGGGACTCAAATCCTGCAGTGCCAGACGTGTCCCCCTGCTTAAGCCAGTACATGTCCAGGCCCGTCTGAAGTTTGCTAGAGTGCATTTGGATGATCCAGAAGAGGATTGGGAGAATGTCATATGGTCAGATGAAACCAAAATAGAACTTTTTGGTAAAAACTCAACTCGTCGTGTTTGGAGGACAAAGAATGCTGAGTTGCATCCAAAGAACACCATACCTACTGTGAAGCATCCCCGGGACCACCCATACATAAAAAATGTATGCACGCATGACTGTAAGTCGCTTTGGATAAAAGCGTCTGCTAAATGGCATATTATTATTATAAGCATGGGGGTGGAAACATCATGCTTTGGGGCTGTTTTTCTGCAAAGGGACCAGGACGACTGATCCGTGTAAAGGAAAGAATGAATGGGGCCATGTATCGTGAGATTTTGAGTGAAAACCTCCTTCCATCAGCAAGGGCATTGAAGATTAAACGTGGCTGGGTCTTTCAGCATGACAATGATCCCAAACACACCGCCCGGGCAACGAAGGAGTGGCTTCGTAAGAAGTTTTTCAAGGTCCTGAAGTGGCCTAGCCAGTCTCCAGATCTCAACCCCATAGAAAATCTTTGGAGGGAGTTGAAAGTCCGTGTTGCCCAGCGACAGCCCCAAAACATCACTGCTCTAGAGGAGATCTGCATGGAGGAATGGGCCAAAATACCAGCAACTGTCACGGTTTCGGCCGAGGCTGCTCCTCCTCCTGGTTCGGGCAGGCTTCGGCGGTCGTCGTCCCCCGGAGTACTAGCTGCCACCGATCTATGTTTCATGTTCGTTTGGTTTTGTCTGGATGTTGTACACCTGTGTCTTGTTAGTCCTCGTTAGTGTCCTATTTAGTTCTCGTTGTGTGTGCTTGTCGTTGTGTGTGATTGCGCTTCTGTTTCGTGTTTGGAGCTACTTTTTCCCTCCAGTGTTTTGGAGAGGTTATGTTGCACATGTTTGTGCACCGTTTGTTTTGTCGCCTGTGTGCGCCGTGTATTCGCCTTCGGGCTTATTGTGCTTCCGTCTTTGATATATATTGCACTAAAGCCTTTGGACTGAGCCTCTGCGTCCTGCGCATGATTCATACACCACACCCACCTTCAGCACGCCTTGACAGAATCACACACCATAATGGAATCAGCAGGATCGGCAGTGACGCCTGTGTCGCTCGAGGAGCATCTCCGTGGGCAAGAGGGCCAGATAAGACAACTGGAGACCGCTCTACAGGAGGTAATCAACACCTTGCACCGATGGGAGGCCAGCAGGGTACCCACACCTCCACCTACCCTGCCCACCCCATCGGTCGGGCCACCAGTCCCAGGTTCGGAACCCAGGGGGATTCGGCTCTCGCTCCCGAGGGCGTATGACGGAACAGCTGCCGGGTGTCAGGGGTTCCTCCTGCAAGTGGAGCTCTACCTGGCCACTGTACACCCGGTGCCCTCGGGATACGAGAGCGTTTCCGCCCTCATCTCCTGTCTCACGGGCAAGGCGTTGGAGTGGGCTAACGCCGAGTGGAGGAAAATGGACGCCAACACCATCACCTACGCCGAGTTCTCCCGCCGCTTCAAGGCCGTGTTCGACCATCCACCTGAGGGCAAAGCGGCGGGGGAGCGTCTAGTTCATTTGAGACAGGGGAGGAGGAGCGCTCAGGTGTTCGCTCTAGAGTACCGGACTCTAGCGGCGGATGCAGGGTGGAATGAACGGGCTCTCATTGACCATTTTCTATGTAGCCTACGAGAGGACGTTCAACGTGAGTTGGCCTGCAGGGATACCCATCTTACCTTCGACCAGTTGGTCGATATGTCCATCCATCTGGACACCCTGCTGGCCACCCGTGGACATCCCGAGGGGAGTCCGTCCATTCCGCTCTCCGGCACCTCCGAGCCGAGCACTATGGAGCTCGGGGGTGCCGGCGCTAGAGAACGGAGGAGGAGGAGCCCGAAGGGGCCTGTCTCCTGCACCAAGTGCGGTCGTGGAGGGCACACTGCGGCCAGGTGCTGGGGAGGGTTCTCCGGGGGAGAAGACAACAGGCCACGCACTGGGGGGGCCTCCCAGGTGAGTAGACGTCCCACTTACCCAGAGCTTTCTGTTGCGCACTTTTGTATACCTGTTTGTTTTCCACAGGTTGCACCTCATTCCCAGCATAAGGCGCTAGTAGATTCAGGCGCAGCTGGGAATTTTGTTGATCGAAAGTTTTGTTTTGAGTTAGGGATCCCTCTCCTACCTGTTGACAAACCTTTTCCCGTTCATGCCTTAGATAGCCGCCCGTTGGGGTCGGGGTTGATCAGGGAGATCACAGCGCCACTTCGGATGTGTGCGCAGGGGGGTCATGAGGAGACTATACAGCTGTATCTGATCGACTCTCCTGCGTACCCAGTGGTGCTGGGGATTCCCTGGTTAAGCACCCATAACCCTGCTATTTCGTGGCAACAGAGGGCTCTCGATGGGTGGTCTGCTCAGTGCGAGGGGCGATGTCTGGCTGTTTCCGTGGGGGCGACTTCGGTGGAAAGTCCAAACCAAGTGCCCGCACTGCACATTCCGCCTGAATATGGGGATTTAGCTCTCGTGTTTAGCAAAACTAGGGCGACGCAGTTGCCTCCTCATAGACAGGGGGATTGCGCGATTGATCTCCAGGCAGGAGCAGCGCTCCCACGGAGCCATGTGTATCCTTTGTCTCAAGAGGAGAGAAAAGCTATGGAGACTTACATAGCCGAATCTTTGAGACAGGGATACATTCGGCCCTCCACTTCTCCCGCCTCCTCGAGCTTCTTTTTTGTGAAAAAGAAAGATGGAGGGTTGCGCCCGTGCATTGATTACCGTGGTCTCAATCAGATTACTGTGAAATACAGTTATCCACTCCCTCTGATTGCGACCATGACGGAGTCATTGCATGGAGCACGGTTTTTCACAAAACTGGATCTCAGGAGCGCGTATAACTTGGTGCGCATTAGGGAGGGTGACGAATGGAAGACAGCGTTTAGTACCACGTCAGGTCATTTCGAATATCTCGTCATGCCATATGGGTTGATGAATGCTCCATCAGTCTTCCAATCCTTCGTAGATGACATTTTCCGGGATATGCAGGGACAAGGGGTGGTCGTGTACATTGATGACATTCTGGTGTACTCGTCTACCCGAGCCGAGCATATAACCCTGGTGCGTCGTGTATTGAGGAGGCTGTTGGAGCACGACCTATATGTCAAGGCAGAGAAATGTCTGTTTTTCCAGGAGTCGGTCTCCTTTTTGGGTTATCGGTTGTCCGCGTCAGGGGTGAGAATGGAGGTGGATCGTGTGTCCGCTGTGCGTAATTGGCAAACCCCAACTACTGTAAAAGAGGTGCAGCAGTTTTTGGGCTTTGCGAATTACTACCGGAGGTTTATCCGGGGTTTTGGACAGGTGGCAGCTCCCATCACGTCCCTTCTGAAGGGGGGTCCGGTGCGCCTGCAGTGGTCAGCCGATGCGGACAGGGCCTTTAGGAGACTGAGGGACCTGTTTACGTCGGCTCCGGTGCTGGCGCATCCGGATCCCGCATTACCCTTTCAGGTCGAGGTAGACGCGTCTGAGGCTGGTATACGGGCCGTTCTCTCTCAACGGTCCGGCACGCCACCTAAACTCCGCCCCTGTGCTTTTTACTCAAAGAAGCTCAGCCCGGCGGAGCGTAACTATGACGTTGGGGACAGGGAGCTGTTAGCTGTAGTTCAAGCCCTTAAGGTGTGGAGGCATTGGCTTGAGGGGGCTCAACACCCTTTCCTCATTTTGACTGACCATCGGAACCTGGAGTACATCCGGGCAGCGAGGAGACTGAACCCTCGCCAGGCTCGATGGAGTATGTTTCTCACCAGGTTCGTATTTAAAATCACGTACATCCCTGGGTCCCAGAATGGTAAGGCGGATGCGCTGTCCCGGCGGTATGACACGGAGGAGAGGTCCGTTGAGCCCACTCCCATACTACCGGAGTCTTGCCTTGTGGCACCGGTGGTGTGGGAGGTCGATGCCGAAATCGAGCGAGCGTTGCGTACCGACCCCAGCCCTCCACAGTGTCCTGAGGGTCGGAAGTACGTTCCGCTCGAGATTCGGGATCGACTCATTTACTGGGCTCACACGTCACCCTCCTCTGGACATCCGGGTATCGGCCGGACGGTGCATTGCCTTTGCACTAAATACTGGTGGCCCACTTTGGCTAGGGATGTGAGGGTTTATGTCTCCTCCTGCTCGGTGTGTGCCCAGTGTAAGGCGCCCCGACATCTGCCCAGGGGTATGTTACAACCCCTGCCCGTTCCACAACGACCATGGTCCCACCTCTCGGTGGATTTTGTGACAGACCTTCCCCTCTCTCAGGGGAATACCACCATCCTGGTCGTTGTGGATCGGTTCTCTAAGGCCTGTCGTCTTCTCCCTATGTCGGGTCTTCCTACTGCCCTACAGACCGCTGAGGCCCTATTTACCCACGTCTTCCGGCATTACGGGGTACCCGAGGATATAGTGTCTGATCGAGGCCCCCAGTTTACCTCTCGTGTTTGGAGAGCGTTCATGGAGCGTTTGGGGGTCTCGGTTAGCCTTACCTCAGGGTACCACCCGGAGAGTAACGGGCAGGTAGAACGTGTCAACCAGGATGTGGGTAGGTTTCTGAGGTCGTATTGCCAGGACCGGCCGGAGGAGTGGGCACGGTACATTCCCTGGGCCGAGATGGCCCAGAACTCTCTCCGCCACTCCTCTACTAACCTAACCCCCTTCCAATGTGTGTTAGGTTACCAGCCGGTTCTGGCACCTTGGCAGCAGAGCCAGATCGAGGCCCCTGCGGTGGATGATTGGATGAGGCGCTCGGAAGAGACGTGGAACGCTGCCCACGTCCACCTGCAGCGGGCCGTCCTTCGTCACAAGGCGAGCGCCGATCTCCACCGCAGTGAGGGGCCGGTGTACGCACCCGGAGATCGAGTCTGGCTCTCTACCAGGAACCTACCCCTCTGCCTGCCCTGCCGGAAGCTGGGTCGGCGGTTTGTGGGGCCCTTTAAAGTCCTGAGAAGATTGAACGAGGTGTGTTATAGGTTACATCTACCTGTTGAGTATAAGAATATTAACCCCTCGTTCCATGTGTCTCTTCTCAGGCCGGTGGTAGCTGGTCCACTCCAGGACAATGAGATAGGGGAGACTCCTCCGCCCCCACTGGACATCGAGGGGGCTCCGGCGTACACCGTTCGGTCCATCTTGGACTCTAGACGCCGGATGGGGGGTCTCCAGTATCTCGTGGAGTGGGAGGGGTACGGCCCGGAGGAGCGGTGCTGGGTGCCGCGGAGGGACATCCTAGACCCATCTCTCCTGTCGGAGTTCCACCGGGACCATCCCGCGCGCCCTGCTCCGCGTCCTCCTGGTCGTCCCCGAGGCCGGGGTCGGCGCACGGCTGGAGCCGCGCGTCAAGGGGGGGGGTACTGTCACGGTTACGGCCGAGGCTGCTCCTCCTCCTGGTTCGGGCAGGCTTCGGCGGTCGTCGTCCCCGGAGTACTAGCTGCCACCGATCTATGTTTCATGTTCGTTTGGTTTTGTCTGGATGTTGTACACCTGTGTCTTGTTAGTCCTCGTTAGTGTCCTATTTAGTTCTCGTTGTGTGTGCTTGTCGTTGTGTGTGATTGCGCTTCTGTTTCGTGTTTGGAGCTACTTTTTCCCTCCAGTGTTTTGGAGAGGTTATGTTGCACATGTTTGTGCGCCGTTTGTTTTGTCGCCTGTGTGCGCCGTGTATTCGCCTTCGGGCTTATTGTGCTTCCGTCTTTGATATATATTGCACTAAAGCCTTTGGACTGAGCCTCTGCGTCCTGCGCATGATTCATACACCACACCCACCTTCAGCACGCCTTGACAGCAACAGTGTGTGAAAACCTTGTGAAGACTTACAGAAAACGTTTGACCTGTGTCATTGCCAACAAAGGGTATATAACAAAGTATTGAGAAACTTTTGTTATTGACCAAATACTTATTTTCCACCATAATTTGCAAATAAATTCATAAAAAATCCTACAATGTGATTTTCTGGATTTTTTTTTCTCATTTTGTCTGTCATAGTTGACGTGTACCTATGATTAAAATTACAGGTCTCTCTCATCTTTTTAAGTGGGAGAACTTGCACAATTGGTGGCTGACTAAATACTTTTTTCCCCCACTGTGAAGCATGGGGGTGGAAACATCATGCTTTGGGGCTGTTTTTCTGCAAAGGGACCAGGACGACTGATCCGTGTAAAGGAAAGAATGAATGGGGCCATGTATCGTGAGATTTTGAGTGAAAACCTCCTTCCATCAGCAAGGGCATTGAAGATGAAACGTGGCTGGGTCTTTCAGCATGACAATGATCCCAAACACACCGCCCAGGCAACAAAGGAGTGGCTTCGTAAGAAGCATTTCAAGGTCCTGGAGTGGCCTAGCCAGTCTCCAGATCTCAACCCCATAGAAAATCTTTGGAGGGAGTTGAAAGTCTGTGTTGCCCAGCGACAGCCCCAAAACATCACTGCTCTAGAGGAGATCTGCATGGAGGAATGGGCCAAAATACCAGCAACAGTGTGTGAAAACCTTGTGAAGACTTACAGAAAACGTTTGACCTGTGTCATTGCCAACAAAGGGTATATAACAAAGTATTGAGAAACTTTTGTTATTGACCAAATACTTATTTTCCACCATAATTTGCAAATAAATTCATTAAAAATCCTACAATGTGATTATCTGGGGGAAAAAAATCTCATTTTGTCTGTCATAGTTGACGTGTACCTATGATGAAAATTACAGGCCTCTCTCATCTTTTTAAGTGGGAGAACTTGCACAATTGGTGGCTGACTAATTACTTTTTTCCCCCACTGTATGATGGATACAGAGTTCAGTAGTGTTTTCTTAGTACTGTCTGTGTGCTGTGGCCTTTCTCTTTCCCTTGTGTCCCCCAGTCATTTTAGTGTCCCCCAACCATTTTAGTGTCCGTACCTAATCAAGCCTTTACCTCCATTATCTCTCCTTCCCTCCCTCCCTCACACTCATTCCCTCTCTCTCTGACCTTACAAGGTAAGGCAGGCAGCGTTGATGTCATAGAATAAAGAATGTTGCAAGAATCCAGAGAGAGAGAGACAGGGAGAAACAGAGAGGAAAGACAGGGACTACTGCCATACAGCAGTTTTTACGAACATACACAATTAGATAGAAAGAGAAAGAGAGAGAGAGAAAGAGAGCGAGAGAGTGAGAGAGAGAGGTGGTGTTTACATAGTAATATTCACATCCCGAGAGAACGTCCAACGAGAAAGAACTTGTTTGGAAGGATGGTGTCATTCCTTTTCCATGGAGAGGGGGAGGAGAGAGAGAGGGGGAGGGTCTAACAGCTGTAGGGGAACTGAGAGAGAGGGGGAGAGGAAAGTTAACAAGCACACTTTCTGTCTCGGTTTGGATCTGTTGCCAGGGAAAAAGAGAGAGACACTGTAGGGGAGGGTAATAATTTGCTCTCCCAACTGCACACATAGGTAAGAACAGATTTTACACTGATTATATGAGTTATTGATAGATAACAGTTGTTCATTTAATAGTGGCAGCACAAATGTTTGACATCTGACAAGTTATCTCTATGAAACATTTTGTAGCTTTATCATTTCGGTCTAAGCAATGTTGTAATCAGATTATGCTATATATAGTTTTGGTGCATTGCAGAGTTTCAACAGTTAAGAAAATGTATGAAATAACACTAACAAAGTGCCTGGTACGATTATTACTCATCTAAGGTGGGTGGTGTTCCGCTTTTTAGTCCACTGAGCAATCCTTGTGCAAGGGGCGCATTTACACGTTTACAGCATTTGATAGATAGGCGCTTGCTCACCACAAACAAAAATGCGGAAGCTGTAACCGGAAGTACAGCTTTGGGTGAAAAGTTAGCTGGCTGGCTAGCCAGACAGAAATCTCACATTCCTTTGAAAAATAGACAGGGTGATGGCAACATCCATTTAGGGTACAGATAGACCTATCGTTGAAGAATAAATAGAAAGGGGCCGGTTGGGGACGATAGACCGTGTCATCGAAGTAGAGAGAGGCAAGGAAGTAACGTTAGCCTTCTACAACCTCCCTGGCTAGCTACCAACTGTAGGGGAAGCCGCTAGCCAGCAAAAGGATAACGTTAGGTGAGTGCACAAACTAACTAGCCATCATTTCTAGCTAGCGTACGCTTTTCTATGCTATTAGATACATTTGCCGTTTTGAAGTTTTCAACACTAGGTTGTATGCAGGTTAATGCTAACCCAGGGCTATCAATGTCACACTGATTGAGACATACCGCAATCCTCTTGAATTTGAGTTCGACAGACTTTACTTAGCTAGCTATGACTACATGGATGATTCATTGATGACCGTCGGATATTTTGTACATTATGTGTGCTCAGTTGTTCTTAGCTGTCTTGAGCCTAGCAGACAGCTACCTACCATAGCTAATCAGAGGTTTGCGAAGAGGTGGGTGGGGCACTAATGCAATAGGGTGGTCATGGTGTCTAGCAGGGTTATCCATCAAGCAACTACCAGCTGTTGTGTCATCCAAAATGTGATTCCATTGTTTGACAAGATGGTTGTTCTCACACAAACCCACTGGCTAAAATGTAAAGACAGATTATGGATTTAAAACTTTGAGTGCTGTGGTAGTTTTCCAGCCCCACAGACAAAAATGCAATTAAAAGGCTCTTTTTAAAAACTATTTTGGTATTTTTTTCATTAGTCCACTGTTGATTCAGTCAAAATGTTTTGCATGTCAGCAGTGAAGTTTTTCAAGATATTGGACTTTCAAGAAGCAAAGTGTCACGGCCAAATCAAATGTTATTAGTCACATGCTTCATAAACAACAGGTGTAGACTAACAGTGAAATGCTTACGGGCCCTTCCCAACAATACAGAGAGATTTTTGTTGTTGAAATAATAGAAAAGTAAAACACTTAATAATACACAATGAGTAACGATAACTTGGCAATATACAAGGGGTTCCAGTACTGAGTCGATGTGCAGTGGTACAAGATAATTGAGGTAGATATGTGTATATATTTAACTAGGAATATAGTGACTATGCAACAGGATAGATAATAAACAGTAGCAGCAGCGAATGTGATGAGTCAAAAGGTAGTACAGAAAGGGTCAATGCAGATAGTCCAGGTAGCTATTTGGTTAACTATTTAACTAACTATTTAGCAGTCTTATGACTTGGGGGTAGAAGCTGTTCAGGGTCCTGTTGGTTCCAGATTTGGTGCATCGGTACCGCTTGCCATGCGGTAGTAGAGAGAACAGTCTGATTTGGGAGGCTGGAGGCGTAGACATTTTTTTGGGCCTTCCACTGATTTTTTTCCTAGTCACACAGTGCTCCTAAAATAAGACTTGTTGCATTTGCAACCAAATCAATCGCACTTTAGAGCCCTGAGTCGAATGATGGCACAAACCGACTGGTACCCAGGCTATCCTCATATAGCTTAATGCCTAACATGTCTCCAAATCTCTCTCCCCTTAACTCTTTCCCCTTGTCACTTGTCATTAAACTTGCTTGTTCAGAGTAAAGCAGGCTAGGTCTTACTACGTCTGTGTGCGTGACTATTTGGGTGGGAGTCTGGGGATTCCATTCACAAGCATGCCATAGCCATTTGACCTCTATAAGATCGCTGTAAGATACAATTAATGTCATACGTCACCCATTCACTCAGTCAGGATAGCCTAACCTAGTACTACTGCCAAGCTGTGAGGGAGATCCCAGTCCCCTCTGACAGGCTAGTGACCTGTAAGATCAGAATCAATTAGGAGCTTTGTCACTGCATGAGTAACTCCCCCAGACAGACAGTCACAGACAGAGCTGGGCGTGTCTGTCCTGAAACTCAGGGACAACAATGGAGCTTTAGCAACAATAGGTTAGTCACTAGATGGCCATGCTAGAGAGAACAACACTGGTGTCAGAGCTGATGAACAAGTAAGTATTTTGTTGTTGATTTAGGGTTATGGTTACGTTAGGGGATAGGGTTAAGTGTTAGGGGAATTGATACAGTTACATATCGGGATATTCTTTTTTGATGATGTATTGTATGGACTATATCGCAATATTATTTTTGCGCTAGTTGGCTGTACCTGCACCAAAACTCCAGTATTTTTCCTTCATAGCTTGTACTCCATCTTCTTTTTAAATAGGGAGACAATTTGTTTTCAGTGCTTTTATTTCTATGACTGATCAAAACTTGTTTTCTCATGGCTCTCTCTTGTCCTTCTGCAGCAGACATATGGTGAGCAATATGTTTGGAACATTGAGTCGCAATGAAATCACAGTATCGAATTGCAATACATATAGAATCGTGAGAATCGTAATACATATTGTATCGTTGCCTAAGCATCGTGATAATATCATATCTTGAGGTCCCTGGCAATTCCCAGCCCTAGTTCAAGAGTGCCTTTAAGAATCAAGTGCTTCTACCTGTTTTATACTCAGCATCTGGATTCCAAAGCTTTCGCCCTCTAGCAGCTTGTAGGCTTGTCACTGTAGTGTTCTTACTGGTTTGGCACTGGATCTATTGTTCGTGTTGTTTGTATCAACTCTGAGTGATGGTGTGTCTGGTGAGCACTTAGACAAAACACCCACTGATAAAAGAACAGTGTTTAGTGTTATAGTCCCACCCATTCACATCCAACACAGAATGACGCTTCGCTTGGTGGAAATGTATTTCAGTCCATGTCTGGGCCTTGCAAGCCATCTCAAATATCATCTCTACCAAATTAATTGTCTTCTAATACTCGTTTGTAGACCTACGACCATGTGGAAATCATAATGTACTCAATAAGCTATGAGCTATTATTTACAGTAGATGGGTTGCATGAGTTCAGCGCTCTCTATACACATGATTTCGCCTCACAGCCAAGCTGTAAAACTAGTTAAGATGATGAAATGCAGACCCTGGTGATGTCATCCAACTGAAATGAGAGGAGGGAGATTGGGGGTTGAGGTAGAGAGTGATTTAGGGGGAGAAAGGGGGAGCAGAAGAGAGACATAGAGGAAAAAGCAGACGATGGTGTTGATGATGTCACTCAACTGATGTGCCAAACGTTCTCACCATGGGTCTCATCATCTCTGGATCAAATTTCATATGGTTCAGTTTACTTTAGTTAGGCTTAGGGGACTGTTGGGGAGGAGGCTACAGCTGACCTCACCATATAAAACCATTAGCCAGGTCTACAGCCACATGGAATCTGTGGGGAATGTTTTTTGTCAATGCCTTTACAGTTGGCTGAATAGTGAATTAAAATAATACATCATAAAAAATTACTTTGTTTATAGCAGTATTTGGTTTGAAATGGGCTAATTCCTCAAATAGGGTGGTCTATTTCTGATTTAGAATAATTTCCAGGGACATGATGAGGAACGTTTGCCCCTAGCATGTCTCAGTCCCGTGACTGTCTCATGCATTATCCCTAGAGCTTTTCTACAGTATGCTATCTAATATAATGAGACACTTTTAAATGAGAGCACTAGAACCGACTCCCGAGTGGCGCAGTGGTCTAGCTGTGCCACTAGAGATCCTGGTTCGAGTCCAGGCTCTGTCGCAGCCGGCCGCAACCAGGAGACCCATGGGCGGCACACAATTGGTCCAGTGTCGTCCAAGGTAGGGGAGGGTTTGGCCGGCAGGGATGTGGGTTCGTTTCCCATGCGGGGCCAGTATGAGAAAAAAAACGTATGCATTCACTAACTGTAAGTCGCTCTGGATAAGAGCGTCTGCTAAATGACTAAAATGTAAAAATGTAGAACCAATAAGCCTAGTTCTCTGCCTCCACTTGGTGTAGAGCACTGGCTCTCTAGAAAGGTAGAAAGCCATTACAGATCAAAGCAAATAAATATTTTCCACAGAACTGAACAGTCTGCTGGTATCCAACGCCCTGGCCCTCGTTAGCAGAGGTTTCAACAGGTTTCTGTCTGACTGAGGATATTACAGGGGAGGTCTGCTCTGCTTGGTGTAGGCTATTTCTTTCATCACAGAGAGGAGCCAAAGCTTTGTCAGTGGAGTGTTGGACTTATACAGCCAGTTTCTAAGACCACTTTGTGTGTCCGTTTGTCCATCTACCCCCCTCTTTCCATCTGTCCTGGTCCCATGGGTGTTTTATAAATAAGGCCGCTAGCTAGCCTACAGCCTATAGCAAGCTGTGCTAGGGTGGGCAACCAGATTGGTTGATGTCCCCTTTGGTCATTTTCCTTTTAATATTTCATCCTGCTCTTCTCTGCATTATTTATTTATTTTGAAAAAAGAAAAGTGAAGATTTAGCAGTTTGTGGCTTTTTGTTGCTCACTTTGAAGGGGCTTGTGAGTGCAAATATGATAACTTCTCTCTTTGGCTTCCTGTCAGTATTTTAACTGTTAAAGTAAGAAGTTGTGAGTGAAATATAGAAAACGCTGTGTTTTACAGAGGATCCTAAGAAAGAAAGTTAGCTTACTTCCTGTGTTTTTTTCTTCAGACTCTGTGGTGAGGCCTTCGTCAGCATATCAGGAATACTTTCACCCACTGTTGATGTCTTTATCTTGTCAGAACTTGTGTCCCCCAAGTCACAGCTACATGCAATGTGGAAACCTCAAAATGCCCACCAACCTCAATTTCAAACTGATAAACTATTTAAGAAATACTTTTTAAAGTTCATATTCTGTTAGCTCATACCCAAATTATGTTGTTGACTTGTCCTATACTGATATTTGTGGCCAAAACATAAATTGGAGAAAAAACACTTTAAAAAACCAACATCCAACTTGTATTTCACAGACCGTTTAAATAATGTGCCTGCTATTTACTCCTAGAACATTATGTCATGTTGGCTCATTGGCGGATTGGCTGAGCTTGCCAGTCAGCGATCTACTTGCATTAATATTTTTAATGACCGGTATACACCACCCACACCATTCTGTTGTTGGGGTACACCCACACCATTCCAACACAGAAAAGCTGCTTTTTAACATACTTAATACAAATAAAATAACTATTTCACTGAGATTATAATTAATTATAGGTCATATTTAATAGAAATCTGGTAACACTGGGAAGGAAGTTACGTTAAGACTCTTATGAAACGGACATGACGTAACATTAAAGTCAAGCCTGAGTGGGAAATGATTCCTCGTCTAAAGGCTGATTCTGATCATGGAGAAAGAAATCAGTCACCTGCATCATGAACCCACATCACAGCACGTACTAGGCTAGTTCTGGGGCCCAGCTTTTACATCCAAAACAAACCAGGCCTGAGAGAACCAATGTATATTATCACTATGGCAACGGTTCCTAAATATGTTGTTGCTCTGTGATCTAACAAAAGGATTTCACATTATGGACAAAACCATGTTTCTAGTCATAACCCATTCGGCTTATTTACGATCCAGCGCCAGTGGTGAGGCACTGGCTAGGACCCATCAATGCCGTTATTTATATAGATACTCTGTAGGGCACTATAACAGCCTCACATCTAGCTGAAAGTAATGTTAGACAGGTACTGAGAAAGAGAGGACGAGAGCCACGTCTCTGTTTAACCAGGGGTCACCTACAGGGCCACAGGCGTTTGGGGAAACGCATTCTGATTTTGTGAGGAATCTGAGAGAGCCGCTGAGGTAACGTCAACATTTGTAACAAACACGTGTGAGGTAAATATTTCAGCTAACCCATTGAATGACCCTCTCCTTGACATAGCTCAATGACCCGGTCATTCCTATAGTAAACCATGCTGTAGTTCTTAACAGTTTTTATTACAGTGAACGGTTTCATACTGAGAGTTGACCTTGAAGCAGCTATAAGTGACGCTATGTTTACGGTATGCCTCTCTCCTTACTGAGCCTAAGGAGTGGCTAGTGTGTATTTACAATCTAGGGCGAGGTACTGTGTAAAGCAGCCACGGTCTTTCAGAGGTGTGTGTGCTCCTGTAGTTAGGCTGTGGGTTTGTTAGGTCCTTGGTTGATGTGTCCCCACTAATTCACCAAAGAAAAATATTCCCCTACTGTTTCAAAAGCTCTGTGTGCTCGCCTCAGATAAGCTAATGCTCCATGGTTCATTATATATCAAAGGTTTATTTTAGCTTCGGTCACTGTTATCCCTTTTACAGCTGGGCTCCAGGTTTGATAGACCTCCTCTGTAATACAGCTATCTCTCTAAGAGTTGGCAGCCTCCCTACAGCTCATTTGAGTTGATATTGATTTGGAATGGATTGTGTTTGTCCTCTTCTAAATCGTTCTAATAAACCAATATTCTCATAAAGAGCAGCTGTCCTCTTCTCTCCTCAGATAGTAAAGAGACAACATGGCTGACTCCAGCAGCAGTAAGCCCTTCATGGTGACTTCCTCCATCAACCTCAAAGTCACCACCCCCTCCTTCTACAACCAGCCAAAGAAGTTTGCCTCGGTCAACCCGCCACGCCCCAAAAGCCAGTCCGACCCGTCGCCTCCTCCAGGCTCAACTCCTCCCCCAGGTCCCTCTCCTCCCCCCAGTGTGGTCTCCTCAACACGCGGTGTCGGCACAGCTGTCATTGGTCGAGTTGGAGTGATGCCTCCACCCCCACCATCGCTCTGCGAAGGTGATTGGCCCTTTTCGTTTGTCATTTTGTAAAAATCTAGTTGTCTGGTTCAAAGTGACCCCTAACTCCTTCACTTAAACTCTTTCCCTTCACAGTGCAGATGTGAAGTAACTGGATAGGTGTAAACAATATGGTGAAGGGTCCCCTAAGCCCAGTGTAGGGGTTAGGGGAAGTGGCTTGGGGTTGTTTTAGGACCAGACTTATCTCGCAATAGAAGCATCAAGCATGTTATTATTTAGTTATAAGTATTTAGCTGTGTTTCTGATAAAACAAGGATTTTGGATCCCAGAGTTTGAGCCTGGTGTTAGCAACCCAACAGATTGGTAGACTGCAACATGGCCCTCATCCCATCAATAAAACTCACCCCTCCTGTTACTCTCACACTCCAATCACTGCATTTAAAAGGATAGTGCGAGATTCTGGCAATTAAGCCGTTTTTCTACTTACCCATCTACTTATCCCTTTAAGTCTATTTTCTTGACAGTATCATTTCACTGTCTCTGTGTGTAAAAACGGTATTGTCATGGAGTTCCCTTGAGCGAATGGCTGGGTGGGTGCATTGAATAGATGACAGGTTTTGAATGAATTACAGAACATTTAGAAACCATTTGATTGCCATGCCTTTGTTTTAACCAATCACCCCTACCCGTTTCTATTAGACTTCCCGCCCCCTCCTCCTCCGTTGGACGATGAGCTGCCAGCCCCTCCTCCAAATTGTGCAACCACACCCCCAGCGTCTGATGCCCCTCCCCCTGCCTTCCCTGCCCCTCCCCCTCCCGCTGTGGATGACCTGCCCCTCCCCCCCGCCCCGCCTGAGGAGAATGTCTGTCTCCCCCGTTCCCCATCTCCCCCTCCCCCTCCTCCACCACCCCCTCCCCCTCTCCCAGTCTCTGGTCCCAGCAGTGTCCCCAGTGCTGGGGAGAATTCTCAGGTGAGTCTGGGTTAATAATCATAATAATGTAATGCGTTTTGTAATATAGTACTTTCCTAAAGGTCCCAAAGCACCTGTCATTGTATTGGTGTAATTGTGTTGGATGACAGCCAGAACTCTCATCCACATATCTGCTACCATGGGGGATGTCCTCAATAAGCAGATGTGGATGTCTATTGCCTAACGTGCTTAAGTTCTGATCCATGCAAATCAGTTACATGCTGTTCTATCAGTACACTTCTGTGCACATTCCCCATTGACACAAATGTATGATTTAGGTGGCAGTTCGAGTTTGCATACATATTTAAAGTCAAGATTCAGCCTGTTGATTTAACAATCATCATCCTCTCTCGCTCTCTCCGCCCCCCTTCTTTCTCACTCTTTCACAATCCCTCACTCTGTCTGTCCCTTTCTCTCTCTCCCACAGCGGTTGACAAAGCAGACTAGTTTTGACAAACAGCTGGACTCTCTAACTGACCTTCTGTCTGAGATGGAGACCATAGGACCCTTCAACCCCAAGGTACAGAGAAGGGCAAGAAAGGGGGAGGAGGGGATGTATTTCATATACTGTAGAGCTTCATATACCGTAGAGCTTCATATGCCGTAGAGCTTCATATACTGTAGAGCTTCATATACTGTAGAGCTTCATATACTGTAGAGCTTCATATACTGTAGAGCTTCATATACCGTAGAGCTTCATATGCCGTAGAGCTTCATATACCGTAGAGCTTCATATACTGTAGAGCTTCATATACTGTAGAGCTTCATATACTGTAGAGCTCATATACTGTAGAGCTTCATATGCCGTAGAGCTTCATATGCTGTAGAGCTTCATATACCGTAGAGCTTCATATGCCGTAGAGCTTCATATACTGTAGAGCTTCATATACTGTAGAGCTTCATATACTGTAGAGCTTCATATACTGTAGAGCTCATATACTGTAGAGCTTCATATGCCGTAGAGCTTCATATGCTGTAGAGCTTCATATACCGTAGAGCTTCATATGCCGTAGAGCTTCATATACTGTAGAGCTTCATATACTGTAGAGCTTCATATACTGTAGAGCTTCATATACTGTAGAGCTCATATACTGTAGAGCTTCATATACTGTAGAGCATCATATACCGTAGAGCTTCATATACCGTAGAGCTTCATATACTGTAGAGCTTCATATACTGTAGAGCTCATATACTGTAGAGCTTCATATACTGTAGAGCTCATATACTGTAGAGCTTCATATACCGTAGAGCTTCATATACCGTAGAGCTTCATATACCGTAGAGCTTCATATACTGTACAGCTTCATATGCTGTAGAGTGTCATATGCTGTAGAGCGTCATAGAACCACACAATGTCAGTAAACCAACAGGGGAAACTGAATGTAACAAAAGACTGCAGTAGACACAGCATGATACAGAGAGAGGGAGTAGGAAAGACTTGGACTAAGATGGAGAGAAACAAAGATGAGATGCGGAGGGAGGGAAAACAGAGCTGAGGAAAAAAGAGAGAAGTTTGAATAAAGGGGCCTCCAAAGTAGAGAGGGAGAGTCGAGAAAGAGAGGGAGAGAGAGAGCAGGTCAGGAGAAACCATTTGGCCAGATGCCAGGCTGTTTTGTGTCTGTTCAGGTTGATGGCTCTAGGATGAGTAAGCTGTTAGTTACTGCACACACACAGACAATGAGAGAGTGATGCACAAAAACAGAGATTGATTCACACCAAGGAAGTGAGTGATGCAGAGACCCACACCCTGAATGATGCATATAAAGAAAGAAAGAGATGCAAACAGAAAGAGAGACCAAGCAAGACAGACAGACAGAGAGAGAGAGAGAGAGAGAGAGATACACAATGCCTACTCCCTTGTGATCATGCCTGTGGGTGTGTGTGGGGCCAGGCCAGCGGTCTGGGGAAACAGCCATATATGGGGAGGGTTTTTATCCCCCTGGGAGGAACTGGAGCTGAGAAATGTTGGCACAAGCTCATGATAAAAATGTCAGACACACGTTACTACTGATAAGCTCAAGTTCCCCTGTATGACTCAGAGCCTGTGCTTTGTGGAAGTTGAGTATTTGATACGATTGAAAATCGCTACCTGCAACCTTTTAAAGTTTTTGAATTCTGTACTTGAATGATACTATTAGCCGTTTTCACCCTTCCTACAAACACAGCCGGCTTGTTAAGTAGGGTGGATTGTTTAGAATGTTTAAAATAGAACTGTATAGAACATTGTATTTCCAACAGGAAAACTTCCAAAATAGCTGGAGGGGCACTCAGTACCTGATGTTTTTGTCTAAAAATAGGTTTGAGTCCATGCAACAGCTTGTTGTTGCGCGTTGTCTCCATAGTTCTCTTCAATTCTTCAATACATATAGCCTGTAATGTTTTCTTGTCTGATCTTGTCTCCCCAGTTGCCCAGTCAGTCCTCAGCTCCTCGTCCTCCTGCCCCCAAGCTTGCAGGTCCTCCCCCCACCGCTCCCAAGCCCAACCTCTCCTTCCTCCCCCCTCCAGAGATGGGAGACAAGCCTCCTCCCGCTCCCTGGGCCGAGGAGCTCAAACTCCGAACGACACACCGACAAGCCAATAACGCTACATCCGCCCCAGCTCCTGCGCCTGCACCTCAGCCATTTGCTAAGGCCCCATTCGTGGCTCCTAAGGCTTTTGGGGGCATAAAAACAGGGACGCCCGTGCCTCCTGTGGGGCTGAAGAACCAGAACCACACCCCGGCTCCATTTGGTTTTGCTCCTAAACCTACCCCTGCAGCCAGCTCCTTCCCTCCTCCTCCTGCCGCTCCCCCCGCCCCTCCAGCCAACAAAGTGGCTCCCCCAGCCTTCAATCACTCAAAGCCATCTTCCATTGACTCTCAGATGACTGTGAGCCTGCCCCTTCCTGCTCCTGTGCCCCCTCCTCAGCCCAAAGCGATGACATCACCACCCTCTTCTTACAGCCAGCCAATGAAAACTCCCCCTTCATCAAAGGTATGTTAGGAGACCCTTTGGGGTGAGTGTGTGGGCATGCATGTTTAGTACTCCCCCTGTTAAATCGCTGCATCGCAGTGTTAACTGTGCCACTAGAGATCCTGGTTCGAATCCAGGCTCTGTCGCAGCCGGCCGCGACCGGGAGACTCATGGGCGGCGCACAATTGGCCCAGCGTCGTCCAGGGTAGGGGAGGGAATGGCCGGCAGGGATGTAGCTCAGTTGATAGAGCATAAACGCCAGGGTTGTGGGTTTGATTCCCACGGGGGGCCAGTATAAAAAAAAAAGATGTATTCACTAACTGTAAGTCGCTCTGGATAAGAGCGTCTGCTAAATGACTAAAATGTAAATGTAATGTAATGTGTGTTTTCTGTCCACCAGCCCTCGCCCCCTGGGCCTGTCTCTGTCCCAGGTGGAGGTGTTCCTCTCTCCATGAGGGAGGTGGAGGAGCTGGAGAGAATGACCCATGCATTCATCAAAGACATGGACACACACGCTCCTGTCATCACTTCACCACCTACAGGTACACACACACACACACCCGCCGTTCATCACCTACACTAGTTCATTGTTTCATACTACCATACCCATCGTGTCAGAATAATACTCTATTATCAGAGCATCATTATCTTGTCCAGTTCCTGCCTGACAGCACTCCATCACAGAGTTATGTATCTCAGTATGCTTTTGGTTCTGATAGACTGGGCTGTGGTTCTGATAGACTGGGCTGTGGTTCTGATAGACTGGGCTGTGGTTCTGATAGACTGGGCTGTGGTTCTGATAGACTGGGCTGTGGTTCTGATAGACTGGGCTGTAGTTCTGATAGGCCTTTCATGGAAATGATTGATCAGTGTAATTAGGCAGTAAGGAGCCTCCTCCCTCCTCTCTCTCATTGATGCTAGACCAGTGTGTCTGTGGTAATTAGTTAGATGACTGTGTGTAATAGGACTAACTGAGCTCTGCCTCTGTCAGCATCAACCAACTTTGATCCTCTCGCTCTCCGTCCTCTCTCTCTCCGTCCTCTCTCCCTCCGCGCTCTCTCTCTCTCTCTCTCTCTCCTCATCTCTCTCTCTCTCTCTCAGAGGTATGTGGGAAGTGTGGTGAGGCTCTGTCTCGTTCCCAGCCTGCAGTGAGAGCCATGAACAAACTCTTCCACTCTGACTGCTTCTGCTGTGTGAGCTGCCATCGCCCCCTGCAGGGCATGCAGTTCTACGACAAGGACGGGACACCACAGTGTGAGGACTGCTACACTGTGAGTACACACATGTACACACACATATACACACACAGCAATTACATGCACAAAAAAGCCTACAGTAATTCATTCACTCTCTCACACACAAAGACATGTAACTTGTTTACTCTCTCTCTCACCCTCCTGTCTGTGTGTCTCCACAGAGTTCTCTGGCGGTGTGTTCTCGGTGTGGGGAGCGTATTACAGACCGTGTGTTGAAGGCGGTGGGCCAGTGTTTCCATGCCCACTGTTTCCGCTGCTGCACCTGCGCCTGCAGCCTGGAGGGGGCGCCCTTCATCACTGACGACAACAACAACCCATACTGTGTCCCAGACTACCACAGGTACGTCCTCTCATCTCCTTGTCTCTCTCTGTCTAATGTCTCTCTCAGGTATTGTGTGTGTGGGGGGGGTACATGTCTAATGTCCTCTCTGTCCCCCTGCCTGTAGGCGTTTCTCTCCCCTGTGTGTGAGCTGTAATGAGCCCATAGTTCCTGACGCCGGCAGTCAGGAGACTGTCAGGGTCGTGGCCCTTGACAAGAACTTCCACCTCAAGTGCTACCGCTGTGAGGTAAGGACAACAGACATGCTACATCTAAAGTACTATAAACACATAAAGAATGTGCCAGATGTAAAGATAAACTCCTAAGGATGTATTATGACGAGATGGTTAAATGTCTAAACAGTTTGAAGGGTGTCCCCCGAGTGTTTTGGATGTAAAGGTTTTCCAGTGACCTTCTGCACGTCCTGAAGCCTCTCTCTCCATCTCTCTTCCTGTTTGCAGGATTGTTCCCGCCCCCTCTCCATAGAGGCGGACGCAGACGGCTGCTACCCATTGGACGGCAGGATCCTGTGCATGAAGTGCCACACCCAGCGGGCCAAGGCTATGCATTGATTGGTGGACACATCTGTTATTCAAGTCAAACTTTGAACCAAATCCAAGGCACAGGATCCATTCAGCTTCCACCATTCTGTCTTTGCAACAGGGCTTTACTTGTGCACCTAGTGTGTGTGTGTGTGTGTGTGTGTGTGTCGTTATGTCTCGCTCCTCTTTCTGCTTATTCCCCCTGTCTCAGTCCAGAGGTAATGTACTGCACTGAGAGACTCCCCTCCTCCATTCCTCCTCCTTTCCCCTTCTCCCCTTGTGTTAATGCCAGTGTTATCAAGGCCATTTTTTGTTTACGCTAAATCTCCCAGCATGACTTGCACAAGTACAGCTTAGTCATGGACTGTGTCCCAACAGTCAAAGATGGTTTCCTGTCCTCTTCTCTCTCCACTAATAGGAAAACATGTTAATAAGGTTTTAGCCATACAACTTTGATTTGTCTAGGCCTTCCACTTTTCAGTGGTACGGAAGGGAAAGAGTAGAACTATTACAGAGTATTTGAGACATAGTAACGGTAAAGTGAAGTTGCCCCTAGATGCTGATCTTGGGTCCCGCCTACTTATTAGGGTTAGGTATGGGGACGGCAAATTGATCCTAGATCTGTGCCTACTGGCAACTTTTCCCAGGAGTTTAGTGTAACCCCCTGACCCCGGTGCATGAGGAGTTGAACAAAAGTTTAAGGTGGACTAATTCATGTTCCCCTGCACCTCTCATAGGGCTGAGCTCTGGTGGGCTGGTGGCACCTGAAGCGCTTTGGGAGTTGTAGTGCCTGCAAACATACAAGTTCCTTAACTGCCTTTAGAGAGTGCTTTCTACAGAACTACATATCCCATCAGACATGATGTAGCAGAGCAGTGTGCTGTGGAAAATGTAGTTCCTCTAGGGCTAAAAACGGAGTGCAAAAAAAAACACAAAAAAAATGTGAATGTCGCTCTCGTTTGTTTTTGTTGTGTGCATTTGTTGCTTTATAGGCATGCATAGCTACAGATCACTGTCAGTTACTCTCACCATTTTATCAAGCACAGAATGAGGGTACAATATGATCAAAATTACAATTTATTTCTTTGTCAAAGGGATTTAAAGTGTAATAGAAGATTTAAGATCATGATTGGAGATACTACCATTACACACTACCAAGAACAAAGAGGTAAAAAGTTTGCCAAGCACAGATTCCATTCCTAGTATCTCATCATGTTAAATAATTAGAGTACTGTAGTTTAACGTGGGCCGCATGGCTTAGAACAGGACCTACGCTCTAGGCAGAAGTTGCTCTTAACTGCAGTTCTAGGATCAGATTACTCTACCCCATCCCTAATCTTAATTTAAAGGGGATGGAGGGCAACTTCCAGGACCTACAGTATAATCCTTGCACAAATCCATTAGTTTACCTTTAGGTGAATTGAATGAATGAGAGGTAATATCTCTATACCTATGTTATTCATTAGATATCTCAACTCGCCTGCACACCAGATAAGTGTGCGTTCAAGAGCGCTTCATTGAGGATGATAATCACAAATACTGTAACTATACACCTGCATTTACAAATGCTTAGTATTTGGGGCATTTGCAGATCTCTGACTAATGTAATAAAACTGATTTTATGAATCAGGGTTTTAAGTATTATAAACATGCAACAGATCAAATGGCCAGTCCTGATGGCAGGATAAAAGAGAAATGCCCCAATCTGCGGTGTTGTCCGTTTTCCAGTAGAGTAAAGTAGGTCATTGACCGTAGCAGCAGCATGAAGACCAAACCAATACATTTCAAGGTGTTGGTAACACATTTCAAATCCAGGCAGTGGTCACTCAAATGCATCACGCTTTAAATTCACTGCCTTTATTTTCATGGAAATGACGTTCATTTTTAATCGTTTTTTTGTCTGCTTTACACAGTATATTGTTCCTTTCTCATAATATTCCAATGAATACCACTGTTTCCATTATTCAGCTTAGTGTAATTTTGTGTTGATATCAGTTATATTTACTCTAATTGTAATCTAACCATACTGTATTTCATTGATAAGTACTTTTATTTTCTGCGATTTTTATGTGAAACTTGGTGAGGTGCCATTTTCACCCTAGGATTCCACTCTCTCCTGTTCAGACTGGTTTGCACCGAACACCCATCCTTACACATTCCTCAGTCTGGCATAGCAACACAACCCTAATGACAAAACTAACATTCAAAACCACATGGCCAAATAGGACTCAATATGCGTGTTATCTGGGTCGTCCTTACCACCTTTAGTGTTCTAACAGTTGTTTTCCTATTTTTATTTTTCTCACAAATGATTCCACCTTTGTGACCATGCCTTTGTCATCACTGTCAGACCACTGGTGTGTGATGATGCCTTCAGAAACACCACTTTGCTCATTTATTTAATGATTGCCTTGTTCTTTTCATATTGTTCTTATAAATTCCTCTCTTATATGTGTGAATGTGTATATGTTTACGGTTCCAAACATGCCAACATTATTTACCAGTACATGTCATTATATTTCTTCTTTCATTTTACTGTACTCAAAATAAAACAAACTGCTACATGCCTAAATCCGGTGTGGTTTTATTATGCCTGTTTGGCATTTGCATGAATTACATTTCTTTATTCCTGTAAGTTATTGTTCAGTATTGTCCTCATTCTGTCACATCAAATACAGTATTTCTCTCTCTCTCTCTCTCTCTTCCTCCATGTGACATGTCCTCCACTATGCTGTCAGTGACGTGTTACATTGCCAGATGACCTCTAGCACACCCTCTCTCTCTCTATCAATTCATACCAGACCCTCTGCTGCACTGATAGTGACATTGGCAGACAGGTGGGTGTGTGTGCGCATGTGTTTGCGTTTGAGGAAATGTTGGTCCTCTCAATGCAGGGTAACAATGTGTCCTCTTTTTCTGTGTTTCAGAGTTCTGCTGATTTTCTTGGCTCTGTACCAACCTGTTGCTAAGGGACATTGTTCTCATTAATTACATTTGAATGACGTTTGATTTAAAACTCGTAAAGTCATTTTAGTCTTGTGGTTTGAAGAGGATTCCCCCTACACATCAGACACACCCACGTGCATGTCACAGTCTAATTGTATCCACAGTGCCACCTGATAATGTAGCAGAGAGAGAGGAAGGCTGTCAGGTCAGCTCTGTTTATCAGAATGTCAGAGGAGGAGAGAAGTGAGTGACGAAAGAAGATAGAGAGCTGAGACGACAGCTAGCTGATGGAGGGAGAGATAGAGGTCTGGAGGCTACGTGTGAGGGAGAAATGAGATACATCAGTGGCTACAACGACCTAAACGCAGACAGACAGAACAAGACACACAACAGAGTATGGCAGAAACCCCAGCAGAGCCTCAGGTAAAGCCTGCAGAAGGACTTTTAATTATCTCCTGAAATGTTTATGCTGATCCTAGGTGATGTCAGATCAATGTGTTGGCCTGCCACAGGCTTAACACTTTCTACTTATTGCATCAGTTTTTTTTTATGAGGGCGGGAATGTTCGAGCAAGCTCTCAATTTTCCTACATCTCATACTATACATTTCAAGTTGTATAGAGGAGTATCTTCCTGTTATTAATGTGCTATTTAAGGTATGTAGAGGACAAGATAGGTTATAAGATGGTCAAAGGTGTCAAATTAGTCTTAAATGAAGCAGAAATGTGTATCATGATAAGCCTGATATGAAACTGACTCATTCAATTTTATTTAGATTGACTGTGAGCTGCAGCCCCTGTCTAATACCCTTTCTGAGCCCCAGCCCCAACTCTATCCTCTCTCTGAGCCCCAGCCCCTAACCCAGCATGATACCCTTCCCCAGCCTTTGCCCCAGCTCCTACCCCAGCCTCAGCCAGATACCCTTCCTGAGCCCCAGCTCCTACCACAGCCTGATACCCTTCCCCAGCCTTTGCCCCAGCCCCTACCCCAGCCAGATACCCTTCCTGAGCCATTACCCCAGCCTGATACCCTTCCCGAGCCCCAGCCCCAGTCTGAAGAGGAGGTGAAGCCCTGGGTGTGGACACGTCACCGCAGACCCCTTCTCTTCCTCCTGGGATCCTCCTTCTGCGCCTCCATACTGGGCCTGGCCTACTACTCCCAGCAGCACCTCCCACCAGAGAGCACACCGCCAGCCTCTCCTCCATGTAACTCCCCGGCTTGTCAGAGGGCAGCCGCCCGTCTGTCCGTCTCAGTCGACCCCTTCTCTCAGCCCTGTGACTACTTCCTGTTTGCCTGTGGATCTGAAGATGCGTCTCTGTCCACCAGGGGGAGACAGAGGGGCAAGGGCGTCCCCCTACACCCACAGGGCCACAAGAGCAGGGAAGCAGAGAAAGAGAGACGAAGAGGGAGGAAGGAGAGAGAGACAGACACGGACAGAAGAGAAAAGGCTCCAGCAGACAGAATGCCAGACAGACAGACTGCACTACTGCTGACAATGAGGGAGATTCTGGGTGAGAATCAAAAAAAATTGCTCTGTTTATCCTCTGTAGATGTTGTACCAGTTCTTTGGGATAACCATTTAAATAGAACTGCTGAAAACATTTCCATAACAGGACCTTTTATCCTCACAATGAAACTTTGATATAATCTTCCTCTGTCAGAAGCTGAGGACCGCTCCATCCCGGGAAACTCAGCGAAGCAGAAGGCCTGTATGTTCTACCGTTCCTGTATGGACACTGGCCCCACAGAGACCGCCGGACCAGAACCCTTCCTCAGGCTAGTCCACAAGGTCAGATCACTCGAATAGATTTGTGGTGTATGGTGACGAATTACACTTTCTCTACTCTACTGGTAAAAACGATTTACCTCTCTCCTCTTCTCTCTCTTTACCCCTCTACCCCCCCCCCCCCCCTTTCTCTAGCTGGGTGGCTGGGCTGTATCAGGCCGGTGGAACCAGACAAATTTCAACTCCACTCTATCTCTACTGATGAGAGACTATGCCACCTTCCCATTCTTTAGTGTTTATGTGGGCAAGGATCCTAACGACACTCAAGCAGACAAGAGATACATACAGGTCAGTTAGACAGGGGTTCTGGGGCAGTGAAATACCTAATGGGTGTACTACAGTATATACTCAACCCATCCCCTATACATTTATAGGATACACTCTTTTTCCATAGATTGATCAGCCGGATTTTCAGATACCTATTGAATGGAGCAGCAAGACTCAGAAGTCCAAAGCTAACACGCAGGTACACTAAGGCTATATCTGTTCTACAGTATATCATCTATCTCTTGATGGCAACATTTGGCTTTCTTTCTCTCATCCCCTCTGTTCCCTCTCTTTATTTCTCTCATTTCCCCCCAGATCCTGCGTCCGTTCCTGGCCTCGTATCAGAGGTTGCTGGCCCTGTTGGGCTTTCCCTCCAGCAGCACCGGTCTCCATGTAGGCCTGTTCATCTCTCTGTCCTCTGAACTGGCTGTAGCTGCCTCTCCTCTGCAGCATCGCCTGCAGCAGGGGCTACTGTACCAACGCATCACCATCAAAGAGCTACAGGTGCGGGTATATGTGTATGTACGTATGTGTGTGGGTCTCTAGTTCTCTCTCTCTGTACCCTAACCTTCCCCTTCACTAACTCATAGACCTACTGTATTTGTGTGCCTGTATTTCCCTATACAGAATGCATCTTTCTTATTTTGTGCACAGACCCTGTCCCCTGCCATTGATTGGCTGGGCTGTCTACAGGCCACCTTCCATCCCCACCCTGTTAGCCAATCGGATCATGTCCTCCTGCACAACCTCCCTTACATCGTCCACATGTCCCGCATCATCGACAAATGGCTGAACAAGCATGAATTGAGTGGCAGGTACTTTATATCAATCAAAAATGTCATGCAAAAGACAGTAACCGATACAACAAACCTAGGTATCAAACCTGGTTGAAGGTTTCTCATCACACAAACTACCTCTGTTACTTACAGCATGGTATACTGTATAGTAATCAGTACACATTTGTCTGGTGCCTGTTCATCTCTCTGGTTAGTGGCCCTCTTCACACCTTCATGGTCCTCAGTCTCCTCCACACTGTCATACCCGCTCTGGACTCCAGGTTCACTCAGACAGAGAGACATTTCTCCTTAGCTCTGGGGACTACAGGGGAGGTAACTGAAATATGGACTACATTTCCCAGCTTGCTCTTGTAGTTGAATAACACTGGCTTGGAGTGATTATATTGTCTGGGACTTGTAGTTCATTGCTTTTTGCTTCTCTCAGGATGTCCCTCGCTGGAGGCAATGTGTTCTGCAGACTGAGAAAGGGTTTGACACGGTACTAACACACCTACTGAGAGAGACCACTGCATACACAGAGGTGAGAGGCACAGTGTGTGTATGTGCATAGAGAAAGCAAAGACAGAAGGATGAAGGCTGCAATGAAATGTATGATGAAGAATAGCAGCAACAAAATATCAATTGAAAAAGTAAATTGTGTCCTATGCCTAATTGTCATGGTGAACTGCTACAGAACAAAAGAAATATGGGATCTGATGAGAAGTATTGTTTTTGATGTATGTATAAATCCCAAGTCTGTCTTTCACGGTGTCTTCAATACTCATATGGATGACATTACTAAAGAATTATGGTGGACAATAATAAGCATTGACATTACTAAAGAATTAAGGTGAACAGTAACATTTGGAAGACAAGATGCATTATGACTATGAAACAACTTTTTGATTGAACACTATTTATATTTTTAACAAATCAAAACAGAACAGAACTAAAATAAATAAGATGGACTCCAAAAACTCCCATGGACTATTAAATCTGTAAATCATGTTATGTAATTATGAACTCAAATGTATTGATGAATTGTATGTGAACAACACTACATGACCAAAAGTATGTGGACACCTGCTTGTCGAACATTACATTTACATTTTACATTTTAGTCATTTAGCAGACGCTCTTATCCAGAGCGACTTACAGTTAGTGAGTGCATACATGTTTTTTTGTTTGTTTATTTTTTTCATACTGGCCCCCCGTGGGAAACTAACCCACATCCCTGCCGGCCAAACCCTCCTCTACCAATTGTGCGCCGCCCATGGGTCTCCCGGTCGCGGCCGGCTGCGACAGAGCCTGGACTCGAACCAGGATCTCTAGTGGCACAGCTAGCACTGCGATGCAGTGCCTTAGACCACTGCGCCACTAGGGAACATCTCATTCCAAAATCATGGGCATTAATATGGAGGTGGTCCCCCCTTTGCTGCTATAACAGCCTCCACTCTTCTGGGAAGGCTTTCCGCTAGATGTTGGAACATTGCTGCGAGGAATTGCTTCCATTCAGCCACATGAGCATTAGTGAGGTCGGGCACAGATGTTGGGCGATTAGGCCTGGCTCGCGGTCGGCGTTCCAATTCATTCCAAAGGTGTTTGATGGGGTTGAGGTCAGGGTTCTGTGCAGGCCAGTCAAGTTCTTCCACACCGATCTCGACAAACCATTTCTGTGTGGACCTTGCTTTGTGCACAGGGGCATTGTCATGCTGAAACAGGAAAGGGCCTTCCCCAAACTGTTGCCACAAAGTTGGAAACACAGAATCGTATAGAATGTAATTGTATGCTGTAGCATTAAGATTTCCCTTCACTGGAACTAAGGGGCCTATTCCTCCTCCACCAAACTTTACAGTTGGCACTATGCATTCGGGCAGGTAGCGTTCTGCTGGCATCTGCCAAACCCAGATTTGTCCGCCGGACTGCCAGATGGTAAAGCGTGATTCATCACTCCAGAGAACGCATTTCCACTGCTCCAGAGTCCAATAGCAGCGAGCTTTACACCACTCCAGCTGACGCTTGACATTGCGCATGGTGATCTTAGGCTTGTGTGGCTGCTCGGCCATGGAAACCCATTTCATGACACTCCCGACAAACAGTTATTGTGCTGACGTTGCTTCCAGAGGCAGTTTGGAACTTGGTAGTGAGTGTTGCAACTGAGGACAGACAATTTTTACGCGTTACGCGTTTCAACACTCAGCGGTTGAATCCACTAATTTGAAAGGGTGTCCACATACGTTTGGCTACGTAGTGTATTTATGATTCTCAAATGTGAAAAACCTCAAGAAAAATTATTTTTAGCAAAGAAATACAAGAAAACTACTTCATAAATATGATATTACATTATAAGTGTGTTTAAATTGTATTATCTGTTTCCTCTAGGCAGAGGAGCTGATTCAGAATATATATTCCTCCATCAAGTCCAAACTACCTGATCTCAGGTGGAGAGATGAGGAGACTCGCATGTCTGTTTTGAACAAGGTAAAAGGTAAACAGTGGATGTAATTTACTGAAACACTTATTTAAAAACAACTGTGTATTCATTGTCCACTTAAAATGTACAATCTGTGTTTTCCCAGATTCGGTCTCTAACTCCAAGACTTTCAACTAAAAACTACATTTTCAGTGAAGCTGAACTCAACCAACTGTATTCAAAGGTAGAGTATATTATTGAGAGTGGAACTAGTCTACATTGCCAATAAGAAATAGAATTTCTTAATCAATATCACTAATGAATCATATTACCAGTGTTGATAATACATTGTACTATATACATACTGGTAGTTCATTTTCCACAATTTATTTTATTCATAGGTGACAATTGACGAACAAAACTATTTTTCCAACTACATCCAGTCTCTTTCCCTCCAGCACCAGCGACCAAGCAAACTATTTTCCCAGACTGAAGGAGATGATATGTGAGAGCCCAGTTGTCATGAAAAGTCTATGTGATTTGGTTTGGTTAGATATGTGTTATTAATACGTGAATATGAAAATTGAGAACTCTCTCTCGCCCTCTCTGTCTCTGTCTCTCTCTCTCTCGCCATCTTCTCCTCCAGTTGGTCCATCACTCCATTTCTCTCCGGCAATGAGCTTGTCTTTCCGATGGGGATGTTTGTCCAGCCTCTCTTCCACCCTACCTATCCCAGGTAACCCAAACTGATATGGTTACTATCACATAATAAACAATTAATAACCAAGGAGTCTTATTGAGATAAAGAATATCATTCCCCAAAGAGACGTGTTTTGTGGAGTATTTGCATGTTTTTGTGTCAGGGCCGTCAACTTTGGGGTTTTGGGGTCTTTGATGGCCAAAGATATTCTCCATCTCCTTCTACCCAACAGTAAGGCAAATAGTCTCAATGATTTACTCTCTGATTGTAATGCAGTTCATTAAATTATGTGCAGAGTTTGCATTTTGCACACGTTTATTTATGTGTGTGTGTACGTGCGTGCATGCGTGTGTGTGTGTAGGTTTATGCATGATGCATGTGTGTGTGCCCTGACCGTTCACCCTGTGCTTTAGTCCATTCTCAGAGTGTGTCTCCCAGGTCCATAGGAGAGTGTGTGTGGTCCCAGTACCTGGGTGTGACAGAGGGACCAGGGAGAGTGGGGGCGTTCTCGCTGTCACCGGCACAGCAGCAGGAGATGTGGGTGCAGTACTCTGCCCTGCAGATTGCGCTACAGGTCAGTTTATTGGAATTCCAAATCTATTCTAGGGTATCTAGGCTATTTACATTTCAGCACCTCAGTTGTTTTGGTTGGTATCAGAGGCATACTATGTTTTGGTTGGTATCAGAGGCATACTATGTTTTGGTTGGTATCAGAGGCATACTATGTTTTGGTTGGTATCAGAGGCATACTATGTTTTGGTTGGTATTAGAGGCATACTGTTTTGGTTGGTATCAGAGGCATACTATGTTTTGGTTGGTATCAGAGGCATACTATGTTTTGGTTGGTATTAGAGGCATACTGTTTTGGTTGGTATCAGAGGCATACTATGTTTTGGTTGGTATCAGAGGCATACTATGTTTTGGTTGGTATTAGAGGCATACTGTTTTGGTTGGTATCAGAGGCATACTATGTTTTGGTTGGTATCAGAGGCATACTATGTTTGTCAAAGCTTTCTCTACTTATTCCTCCTCTTTATCCCCTTTACTCTCTGTGTCTCTATTTCTCTGTGTCTCAGGCTTACAATCAGAGTTTGAAGAAATATCCTGGGGACTCCTCTCTCTCAGGCCTCTCTCACACTCATCTGTTCCTTACTTCATTCACTCAGGTAAGGATAACAGAACAGTAACAGAACAATAATTGCAGATGCCTAAAATCATCACTTTACCATGGATATGAATGTCCTACTAATGGACGTTTTCTTTCCTATAATTGTATTGATATTATCTTCTTTCAGATTAACTGCGACTCTGACCCGTACCATGAGTTCATGCCCTTTGAACCTTCCTTCCTGGTTACTGTCATCTGTGGGTACTCTGATCTCTGCCCTATGACCCTCACCTGCCCCAACAAACCCCAGCAGCACCTCTTAGGGACATGCTGACCTACAGATCTACAGTAACATCTCCTACTGAACAAAATATGCAGAGCCATTGATGAACACATAAGACTCTGATTTGAAGGGCAATAGCACAGAACGCTATGTCCAAATGCATCTGACAGGAGAGTTGATTATTCATTAGGCACATCCATCCATAGTATCTTGTGACATCCTGCACATGGGAAATTTGTTTCTGGGTTCTGAGATAAAACTATCCATATTGTCTGTGGTTTATTTAAAACTGTGCAGTATGTAACAAGCATCTTGTTATCCATAAGGATACTATTAGTTAAGTTAGGAGGTTCTGGTCTGCTTACCTTTGTTAACTGTAGGGGAGAGTGTGTCTGCCAGTTTAGATTAAAACGTGTGTATGAATAGCGTGTGAGTGTAAATAAATACCAGTCATAGATGTGTGGCTGATAATTCTACAAAATAAAGTAGATTTTTTTTTATGTGAAGGGGGTTGTATTTCTTATGGAGTAATCAACGTTTACATTTAATATTTGTTTCTTATACAACATGTTTCTAATAGCTAGGTAAAAACTGTGGACAGGCAAGCGATAGGACTAGTGTTTGGGCGCCAATCTAGGTTAGGCTATTTGATCGGAGAAACGTAATGTAAAAAGTTTCCGTCTCATTACATTGTCATACATTTTATCTACAGCCTGTAGTCTACAGAAAAGACCACATACTTTTCTACCATATGCTATATCTGCTACATGATTTATGTTAGATTAATGTTTTGACGGAATGTTGGTGGAGCGCTGCAGCGATGTGTCTCTACAACAGCACGCTGGAGAGGCGGCTGGGAATGGACATTTTGCTTCCCTGCCTTTGACAAAGTGGGCACTGCTTATCATAGGGCTGCATCAGCGCTCACCTAAAAAGCCCATATGTCACTGGTTGAAAGAAACTGTCATTGTTTATGGGCAGAATTGTGAGGTTTTATGTGTTGTTGGAGGTGCGTCTTGGCTAGTTTAGCTCAGAAAATGCCGTCCTCGTCAATCTGCCGCGTTAGGCTGCTGCCTAATGAGCGGCCCGGCTCTGATATTCAGTCATTCAAATGAGGGGCAGAACCTTTATTTTTATTTATTTCAGAAACACCAGTAAACATACAAGAAGTATACAAACAGACAATGATAACATATGCTAGGGGGTACAACAAATTACAGATTATACAAAGACCTTAAAAGACACACGTATCGGTACCGGTGCCCCCTGTATTTAGCCTGGTTATTATTATGTACTTTTTTTGTGTTACTTTTTATTACTTTTTTTTTTTTTTACTTTAGTTTATTTAGTACATATTTTCTTAACTATTTCTTGAACTGCATTGTTGGTTAAAGGCTTGTAAGTAAGCATTTCACGGTAAGGTCTACTACACATGTTGTATTCTACACATAATGTAAATGTAAATGTTGTATTCAGCGCATGTGACAAATACAATTATATTTGATTTGATTGTTTTAACAGCTTTCTTATTGGAAGAATGTAGAACGTCTTAATGTACTGCTCGAACTCCTTATAGAAAACATGGAAGTGTGTTTTTTTTTTTGTGAATTTACATTAATATGAAATGTGTCCATTAGCACAATTAGATTGAAGAGGTAAAACATTATTCTTTCTCCTTATTATAGTTAAGGAAACCGAGCAGAGGGGCAGAACCTTGCCGAAACTCCTCCAGTATGACGTATTATTCCTGCGACTACCACCCCGAAGCAACATGGAAGCCCACAGCGGTGACAAGCGTGGTCTTGAACATTTAGACGAATATGAACCCAAACCAGCAAAACATATGCGTAGCCTGCACGATCGCATGGCGGAAAGGCGACTAGTAGTTATTTTAGAGGGGGCAACGCTGGAAACAGTGAAGGTAAAGACGAGTATTTTTCTATTCCGCTCCGCAATACAACTGGTGTGTTGGCAAACTACTGCTAGCTGCGTCTGACTTCCTGCGTTATTGTATGTAAACAATTTATATAGCTTCCTGTTCAACCAGACCTGCCTGATAGATGTATTATATGATGACTATTGCATTCTTCACGATAACTGTTTTTTTGTGACTGAATGAACCAGGATGAAACTATTTGTTATTAGTTAGCTCCTGCCTGCAAACACACTGATGCAAGTCCTAAAGCAGGGTTTCCTAAACTCGGCCCTTACCTCTCAGGTTGGCAAGACATTTGAGCTGCTAAACTGTGACCAACACAAGGGCATGATAATTAAAAGTGGACGGGACCCTGGGAAGATTCGACCTGACATTACACATCAGGTAAGCTGTCATTTTCACATTGACCCTTGGAACACCAGTCATCTTTCTTTTTTTCTCCTCTAACCCTGCCATATCTTGTAATTGTTCCCCAGTGTTTGTTGATGCTGATGGACAGTCCATTGAACAGGGCAGGTCTCCTGCAGGTTTACATCCACACAGAGAGGAACGCCCTGATTGAGATCAACCCACAGACACGCATCCCCCGAACCTTCAACCGCTTCTGTGGCCTCATGGGTAAGCCTGCTATGTTCTGCAGAATTTCTCTTCATACCTTCTCTCCTACCGTCCTTCTCTCCTACCCCTCTATTGTACTGTATTTCTCCCCCTTTCTCTTGTTTCATCCCACTTGTTTTTCTCTCTCCTCCTAGTCCAGCTCCTGCACAAGCTGAGTGTGAGGGCGGCTGACGGCCCCCAGCGCCTGCTGAAGCTCATCAAAAACCCTGTGTCAGACCACCTGCCCCCTGGCTGCCCCCGTATCTGTACCTCCTTCTCCTCTGGGGAGGCAGTGGGCGCCCGCACCGTGGTACCAGAGGAGGGGCCCGCCGCTGTGGTGGTCGGAGCGTTCGCACACGGAGCGGTGAGTTTTGCTTAAGGCTGTAGGTAATGGCCCGTGTGCACTGATCTAGGATCAACTTAACTTACCCTCCATCATTACAGACCTTAGATCAGTGTTAAGGGGCATCTTCATCCTACTTCTCGGGGGCAGAAGCACTGTTGATTTAGGTAGTGTGTATGTTATAAATGTTGATTTTGTTTATTTATTCTCTACCAATTAAAAAAGATGGAATTTGGTAAATTATGATTTATTGGTTTGAACTCTGCTTGTCCTCTCCTAGGTGAATGTGGACTATACAGAGAAGACTGTGTCCATCAGTAACTACCCTCTCTCTGCTGCCCTCACCTGTGCCAAGATGTGCTCTGCCTTTGAGGAGGTCTGGGGCGTGTTGTGATGAAGTTGACAGCGCACTGCTGCTCCAGCTAAAACTGTTGTCATCATGGACATTGTCGTACATGGACTAGAAATGGATCGGACAGTCATGTTCAGTCAAGAAACATTGTACAGAAACAGTCCAATTCACCAATGACCTACTGTGGATTTGTACGATACTATGGGTGTATGTATTGTCTAAAATATGGTATTTTACATGTTTCAACTAAGGCAAAGTTTCAATATGAAATTAATACTGTTTTTAATACACCATCTGTAAGGACTTGGCACCAAATATAGTCTTCCTACTTTTCTTGTATTTGTTTTGCTTTTTTACATGTATTCAGTGCACCATTGTTCGCATGGTTATACAGTGGAAATAAACTGTATAGTTTGTCCTCAGGTTTCAGTTGTTCCTTGTCAAAGAGACTAGGAAAGTAGGGAACAAAACTATTCAACACTCATGATGGGGAGAAATCATGTTTTGATGTAATACTGGTTGAATAATCACTCGATATACATGTAATTTGTGAGTAATAATATAATAAAACCAATAATAATGATTTGACAAAATATAACATTGTAAGGTTACGGTAGTTTGACCTAAATCTACTACTGACATTACTCTTTTAGTCCATACTCTCGGTCCATTTCCACAAGGAAGCACGTCTTTTGGCAACCCTAGGTCGCTTTATCTGTGGCTTTGTATTGGGGGTTACAACCATTTTGCGAGTTTTCTGATTGGCTGCTTTCAAGGCCTTTCCTGCAGGTTTAGGGGCTTTGCAGCCTGTTTTTTGGACATTGGCTGGTGATTTTGATGCTTGTCCTGCTGGTTTAGTTTTTCCTGGTGGTTTCACCGCTTTTCTTGCTGGTTTAGTTTTTCCTGGTGGTTTCACTGCTTTTCCTGTTGGTTTAGTCGTTTTTTTTTGCTTGGCCCTCTCGACTGCTGCACGGTCTCTCATGGCTCTTGTCTTAACTCTCTTCTCATACGTCAGTTTCTGTGGTATTAGAACAGGAGACGAGAGAGAAACATCTGCATAATTCAAAATTCCCAAATAACTGGTTGTGGTTTGACAGTGAATTATGCACCGTGGTGCAATTTGCTTCCTACTCAGTTGAAATGAGCCAGTGGAAAATTAAACTGCCAAGGAGCTAAAACACAAACCACCATTGACAAATGTATTATTCAAACAGTTACCTTTTTGTTGAGTTTAAATGACCCAGATGCACCAGCTCCAGTAGTCTGCACCAGTGTCTCCTTCCTCACCAGGCCTTTCACTGCTAAGTTCACACGGGTGTTGTTCTTGGTGACATCATAGCCACCAGCAGCCAGGGCATGCTTGAGGTCCACCATGGAGATGCCACCCCGGTGCTTGCACTGGGAGATTACCCGAAGGATGAGCTGGGAGACCCGGGTAGCCACACGCCTTGCATCGTTGGTTTTGGGTGCAGATGCAGCCTCTGCCTGTGTCTGGTACTTGAACAGGCGAACTGGGGTCGCTGGATACAGATTGAGATGACACACTCAATGGTTATGAAATATTTTAATTGACATAAACATCACATACTTACTTCTAAATTGCTTTTTGAAAATCATGAAGATATTGTAGCGACCTTAACCCAACACCTAGCGACCTGGTCAAGAGGGTTGGATGTCTTGGCGCACCAGATAAGGTGTTGGGTTCAAGCCCCATTTATGACTACCCCCTGGTTGCGGTCATCAAGAGTGGCAAGAGTGATGCACAACAATGCGCCCTCTGAAGGATGGGGGTAGTGTAGCAACCTTGACCCAAAACCTAGCGACCTCGTCAAAATGTTCCGATCTCTTCGCGTAACAGCTAGGTGTCCAGTTGACAGACGCCATCCTGCCCCCCCAACCCCACACCCTCTCACAATATGAGCAAGCAAATATTGCAGACGCTAAAGTAGCTAGCTAGATCACTCACTTGGCAAAGGCACTTTTTCGTTTCCTGTAACATTCTTCTTCTCTTGGATTGCACGCTTCAATAGCTGACCCAAACGTCTAGCTCCTGCTTTCCCAAGGCCCCGACCACCTGGATTTTTTACTGGCTTTGTTTGCTGCTTCACCGGTGACTTGACCGGTGGTTTTACTGGCGGTTTACGTTGAACTTTCTCTTGTCCTCCGTTGATTACTGTAACTGTTCCCTTTGATTCTATGTTAACTTTCCTTTTTCTTTCTCGTTTGACATCTTTCTTGTTGCGGTCGTTTCTAGGCATATCCTTGATTACAAGTTGTGGGCGAGCAAATCACATAAAGTAAAGATAGCTAGCTAACGTTATAAGGTCAGACAGAGTTGGGAAAGTGGGATACGTTAGCGATCGAAATGATGACAAAGTTGTGTTGTCAATTTCCATTTTCAAAAAACAACAATTTCAGTTTTCAAACGGTCGTTCGAAAAAAGATATATATAATTAAACGGTCGTTCGATAATTATATTTAACGCGGGACGGGTCACCAGAAGCAAGCAACCAAAATACTCTGTAGGTTTGAGCTAGCTACTTACTGCAAGCAACGCCTAGGTGTGTGCGAGTACCGGTTGGTGGCGCTTATTTGCCTATAATAAAACTACGGTCTGTGAGTGTGAGTGCAATTGTGTTCATTGTCCGTAGCTTATGCCTGCCCATACCATAACCCCACCACCAAGGGGCCCTGTTCACAACGTTGACATCAGCAAACCGCTCGCCCACACGACGCCATATACGCGGTCTGCCATCTGCCCTGTACAGTTGAAACTGATTAATCCATGAAGAGTACACTTCTCCAGCATGCCAGCGGCCATCGAAGGTGAATATTTGCCCACTGAAGTCGGTTACGATGCTGAACTGCAGTCAGGTCAAGACCCTGGTGAGGACTACAAGCACGCAGATGAGCTTCCCTGAGACGGTTCCTGACAGTTTGTGCAGAAATTCTTAGGTTGTGCAAACCCAGTTTCATCAGCTGTCTGGTCTCAGACCATCCCGCAGGTGAAGAAGCCAGATGTGAAGGTCCAGGGTTGGCGTGGTTACACGTGGTTGTGAGGCCGGTTGGACTTACTGATTCTCTAAAACCACTTTGGAGCTGGTTTATGGTAGAGAAATTAACATTAAATTATCTGGCAACAGCTCTGGTTGACATTCCTGCAGTCAGCATGCCAATTGCGTGCTCCCTCAAAACTTGAGTCACCTGTGGCATTGTGTTGTGTGACAAAACTGCACATTTTAGTGGCCTTTTATTGTCCCCAGCATGAGGTGCACCTGTGTAATGATCATGCTGTTTAATCAGCTTCTTGATATGCCACACCTGTCAGGTGGATGGATTATCTTGGCAAAGTAAAAATGCTCACTAACAGGGATGTAAATACATTTGTGCACAAAATTTGAGATAAATAATATTTTTGTGCATGTGGAATATTTCTGGGATATTTTATTTCAGCTCATGAAAAATGGGATCAACACTTTACATGGTGCGTTTATATTTTTGTTCAGTATATAATCGAAAAAGGTTGATTATTATCTCTGATTGTCAATGCCCCAGGGAAATAACATTAACATTATTAATTGGGACAATGCATACAACTGAAAATGACTCAAATCTGTAATATTAATTATATTCACATAGGTCTACACGAAACGGAATGAGTAAAAGTTTATTTTCAGTTAGTATATAAAAGAGACAGAATATTTCCAACCTACTTCCAGAGTTTGAAAACTGTGCTCCCTCTGCAAAGATTTGCATTTTGCCTTCGTATATCACATGCGCCGGAAACGCATGTGTGTTTCTTCCGGGAATCAACGTGTGCTAGAAAAAAAGTCACATGTGCGTAAATTTAATCTGTAAACTGGAATCAAGGATCGAATAAATACATTATACTTAAACTATTGCAAAGGTGAGTTTTGGAGAGTTGTCGTAAAGAGAAATGTCGTGATTGTTTGTGCCATACACTAGTGAATGAACAAGTCATGGTGACGGACTTGCACAGTGTATGTGGAAGCAAGTTCCAGCTAACTAGTTAGGTAACATCCTTTACAGCACATAGCAACCTCATGATATTAACGTTGTTTTGTCTCTAGAATGCAACTTGTCTGTTTTTAACTGAGAAGTCAATGTGTCGTTACCTAACGTTAGCTAATTACCGGCATATCATCATACTTGAGTGTAGGCGGATACCATTGATGGATAACGTTAGCATGCGTGGAAGTTTGTACTACTAATAATAATATGCCATTTAGCAGACGCTTTTATCCAAAGCGACTTACAGTCATGTGTGCATACATTTTTACGTATGGGTGGTCCCGGGGATCGAACCCACTACCCTGGCGTTACAAGCGCCATGCTCTACCAATTGAGCTACAGAGGACCACTAACGCTTAACAGTTGTCAACTAATTAGCTAGATAGCTACCTAACATGCTTATGAAGAGAATGCCCACTTGGCATATGAAAAGGATGTTCCACGTATTATAATAACTACATATAACACCGTGATGTTAGTGACATGTCACATTTTTAATATTTCACATTCCTTTTTATTTTTGTCCACATCAGAGTGCAGGTCAGAGTTAAGAGGTGATATATTCTCAGGAACCTGTTTTCAATAAACTTTTCAAGTTAAGCGGATTTGTCGTTATTTATAATTTTGTTATTTGCAACATTCTTGGAACAGATTCTGAAAAACATGTTCCTGAGAATATAGCTAGCAACCATCTTTCAGTTGCCATCAGTGCATAGTTAGTGACTACCTTCATCCCATTCTGATCCTATGCCTTAGTGTGTAAATCCAACATGATAATTTTACATTTAAATTTTTAGTCATTTAGCAGACGCTCTTATCCAGAGCGACTTACAGTTAGTGACAAACTCAGAACCCTGGCGTTGCAAGCGCCATGCTCTACCAACTGATCATAACTTATATGTTCTCTCCAGACTACCTGTGTAGGTGTTAGTCATGGGCAGGAAGTTGGATCCCACCACTTATGTGAAGAAGGGGCCGGGGCGGAAGTCCAGGAAGCAGAAAGGAGCAGAGACTGAGCTGGCCAAGTTCTTAACGGATGGTGAGGGGGAGGCTATTGTAACATACAGCTTCTGAAGAGCTGAAGTCTCAGTATAACCTCACTTGCTGGGAGTACAGTGGTACTAAAGCAAGGATACATGACTGGGAATGAGACATGAATATTTAAAGGTTGATGCTCACTAACTAACTATGCTTGTCATTTGCAGAGGATACTGCACCTAAACGACTGTCAAGCAGGTCCAGGAAAAGGTATGTTTGTAATCTTTTGGATGTTATGTCGTCAACTCATTTTTAAACCACTGTGTAATGTAGTGTTACACACTTTTGCTGAAGATGATGGTGATAATGATGATGACGTTTTTTAGAGCTGGGAAGCGAGCTCAGGTGACCAAAAAGCCCAAGGAAACCATTGAGAAGGAGGAGCCAAAAAAAGGTAAGTTACTGTTCATTCATTAGCATTGGGGGGTAAGTCATCTAAGTCCATGTGGATCCAGAGTCAGACAGCCCCATCCATTCACTGTGTTCTCAATACTATATCCATGAATGTCTATGGTGACTTAATTGGTTTGTTTCCCCTGTTCTCAAGGATTCACAGATGAAAACAGTGAATGGCTGAAGCCAGCAAAGAGGAAGCGTGAGGTCGGCCAATCAGATGACGAGGATGACAGTGACAGCCAATGGGAGCAGGAAGAGGACGAGGGACAAGAGGGAGGGGAGAAGAATAAAGGGAAAAAACTGCTAATTGAGGGAGATGATGATGATGATGATGAAGACCTGGTTGATGACTACGGTGCATTGGAGGACAACAGTGAAGGAGAGGGGGAAGGAGACAGTGATGGAGAGGAGGTATGTGAAATTATTGACGAAGTTATGCGTCCAGGACATGTTCTAAATAGCAAAACAATGTTCTTCCTTCAAAGTTCTTATTGTTCTTTAGCAAGGTGCTGAGTCTTAGTCTGTTGAATCATCTGTTCCTTACTCCTCTTTTCATCTCTCATTCAGCTGCTCCCCATTGAGCGAGCTGCCAGGAAGCAGAAGAAGCTGCAGGAAGCCATGGGCCAGGAGAGTGATGACGATGATGATGATGATGATGATGATAAGGGGAAGAGTGGAGATGAAGACATGGATGAAGATGACACGGTACAGGCTAATATAGATGAGATGGACAAATTCATACTACCTGGAGCAGAGGAGATAGCAAAAGAGGGTGAGTTTGAGGTTAGAGGGTGAGGTTAGATTTGTACTTTTTAGTTTTGACAGTTATGCTTTTTGTTATGCCAGTTTACACATTTCTATGTGTTCTTTATCGGTGCCTGTGGACTCCATCTGTACTAAGTGTCTTTCTCTCTCCTGTGGATGCAGGCGTTTTGCTTGTAGACCTGCAGACCATCCACCAGAGAATAAAGGACAACGTGGACGTTCTGTCTCACTTTGCCACCAAGAGGGAGGAGGGGAAAGAGAGAACAGAGTACCTCTCTCTCCTGAAAAAGGATCTTTCCACTTACTACAGCTACAACAATTTCCTCATAGACAAACTGCTGGATATCTTTCCAGTGTCAGAGGTATGTGTCATTGCTTTGTTCTCCCGAATGTTATAGTAACGCAAAATGAACAGGAAGTCTATGGAAGGTTACGTTTTGTCATCATGCTGAACTAAGGCTTCCCTCTTTTTATGTGCTTTGTAGCTGATTGATTTCCTGGAGGCCAATGAAATTCAGCGACCTGTCACCATTCGGACCAATACACTGAAGACAAGGAGGAGGGACTTGGCTCAGGTAACAAACCTCACTCTTTCAACTTGGCTCAAATAAAGGTGCCCCAACTCCACCCCTACCACCTAGGCATTTGTATAGCTCTGAAAGGATTAAGACTAGGGGTCCATTTGGAATTGACCAAAGGATAATTGGATGCTAGTAGTAATGCCTGTTCCTCTGCCAGACTGAGTGACGTGTATGTTCTTTGTCCCAGGCCCTGATCAACAGAGGGGTGAATCTGGATCCTCTGGGGAAGTGGTCTAAAGTGGGCCTGGTCATCTTCGACTCCTCAGTACCCATAGGTCAGTACTAGCACATTCTAACCTTTTATATGTGTATGAAAGATTAGAATGTTAATTTTGTAATTACAACTGTTATCCTGCTTTCTGTGTGTTATGAGTAAGTATACATGAATTGATGAGTGTGTCTTCCTGTCTGTGTCTGCCCTGTGTTAAACCTAGTATTTTTCCCTTCCCAGGTGCGACCCCGGAGTACCTGGCTGGTCACTACATGCTGCAGGGAGCCTCTAGTTTCCTGCCTGTCATGGCTCTCTCTCCCCAGGAGGGGGAGACGGTGCTCGACATGAGCTCAGCTCCAGGGGGAAAGACCACCTATATGGGTGAGGATGTTAAAAATAGAGTTGAATGGCAATGAGCACAATACTGTTTACTGCTGTTGGTCTCTACAATTAGCCTAATAATCAAGGGCAGCCTTTCTTAGGTTATGGTTTGCGACATGGGAGTTAGAATAGAAGAAAACACAAGGTGCCATTTTGAAATGTGGTTGTGCATCAGTGGTTTTTCTCTTGCTATGTCAGTCAATAACCACGTTTCCATCCACAGTTTTTATGCGCGTAAAGTCATAATGTATAAAAATATATATACAGTGGGGAGAACAAGTATTTGATACACTGCCGATTTTGCAGGTTTTCCTACTTACAAAGCATGTAGAGGTCTGTAATTTTTATCATAGGTACACTTCAACTGTGAGAGACGGTATCTAAAACAAAAATCCAGAAAATCACATTGTATGATTTTTAAGTAATTAATTTGCATTTTATTGCATGACATAAGTATTTGATCACCTACCAACCAGTAAGAATTCCAGCTCTCACAGACCTGTTAGTTTTTCTTTAAGAAGCCCTCCTGTTCTCTACTCATTACCTGTATTAACTGCACCTGTTTGAACTCGTTACCTGTATAAATGACACCTGTCCACACACTCAATCAAACAGACTCCAACCTCTCCACAATGGCCAAGACCAGAGAGCTGTGTAAGGACATCAGGGATAAAATTGTAGACCTGCACAAGGCTGGGATGGGCTACAGGACAATAGGCAAGCAGCTTGGTGAGAAGGCAACAACTGTTGGCGCAATTATTAGAAAATGGAAGAAGTTCAAGATGACGGTCAATCACCCTCGGTCTGGGGCTCCATGCAAGATCTCACCTCGTGGGGCATCAATGATCATGAGGAAGGTGAGGGATCAGCCCAGAACTACACGGCAGGACCTGGTCAATGACCTGAAGAGAGCTGGAACCACAGTCTCAAAGAAAACCATTAGTAACACACTACGCCGTCATGGATTAAAATCCTGCAGCGCACGCAAGGTCCCCCTGCTCAAGCCAGCGCATGTCCAGGCCCGTCTGAAGTTTGCCAATGACCATCTGGATGATCCAGAGGAGGAATGGGAGAAGGTCTGATGAGTGGGAGAAGGTTGTACTCATCATGTGGTCTGATGAGACAAAAATAGAGCTTTTTGGTCTAAACTCCACTCGTCGTGTTTGGAGGACGAAGAAGTATGAGTACAACCCCAAGAACACCATCCCAACCGTGAAGCATGGAGGTGGAAACATCATTCTTTGGGGATGCTTTTCTGCAAAGGGGACAGGACGACTGCACCGTATTGAGGGGAAGATGGATGGGGCCATGTATCGCGAGATCTTGGCCAACAACCTCCTTCCCTCAGTAAGAGCATTGAAGATGGGTCGTGACTGGGTCTTCCAGCATGACAACGACCCGAAACACACAGCCAGGGCAACTAAGGAGTGGCTCCGTAAGAAGCATCTCAAGGTCCTGGAGTGGCCTAGCCAGTCTCCAGACCTGAACCCAATAGAAAATCTTTTGAGGGAGCTGAAAGTCTGTATTGCCCAGCGACAGCCCTGAAACCTGAAGGATCTGGAGAAGGTCTGTATGGAGGAGTGGGCCAAAATCCCTTCTGCAGTGTGTGCAAACCTGGTCAAGACCTACAGGAAACGTATGAGCTCTGTAATTGCAAAGAAAGGTTTCTGTACCAAATATTAAGTTCTGCTTTTCTGATGTATCAAATACTTATGTCATGCAATAAAATGCAAATTAATTACTTAAATATCATACAATGTGATTTTCTACATGCTTCGTAAGTAGGAAAACCTGCAAAATCGGCAGTGTATCAAATACTTGTTCTCCCCATTGTATATTATTATAAATGGCGACATATCATTTGTTCGTTCGACATGGGGAGAAATGGCAGTGGAAACTCGACTCGGGAAACCATGCAATTTATTAGGCTATAGATTAAATAAATTATGATGAACTTCACAGGGTGGTGAAGGTGCACGGGATGAGCTTGATGATGCTCCTTTCCAATAAATATTGAGGGTCTTGTTCTGGTGACATGATGATCGATGCATGACAGCCGTTTCAAAAATAAAAATATTCTTGCTCACCCATAAAAAAATAATCATGTAGACTAGCCTACCCACACTGTATCTGCGAGCGCACGTGCCAAGACCAGAGTCGGCACATTTGCTATGTAACGCAACAGTTTTTGTGACAACTATCGGTAGAGTTGCAAATGCGATGGAAACGCATTGAACTTTAGATGTTTATTCAGTACATGAAAACTTAAGCGAAAAAGTACATTTTGTCTGCACTATGTCATCACGCACTGATTTCTATTCGCAACAAGTCAGTTTGGTGAAAACACACCACTGGTGGGAAAATGTGCATCTTTTCTTTCTGCAGATTTTAGAATATTCGTATGAAAATCTGTTGACAATTGGATGGAAACCTAGCAACTGACAGTTACTTAATTAGTGATGTCAGCGAACACTTTTTAGATTGGTAAATTAGTCTAGCCAGCTATCTAATCATGGCCGAATACCGACCGGGCACACAGGGCACGTGCCCAAGGGCCCTGAACTCCAAGGGGCACCCCATTGATTTTGTTAGTCACTCTCATTCAGATATCATATTAAAATGGCATAAGTCATGGCAAAGTGTGTAGAATTGCAGGAAATTAACTTTAAAACTAAAATGTTTTTGCCTGTGAGGTGGGGGAGCCACCCAACCATATCTCGTTTAGGGCCCCCAAAAGGGGGCATGTTTTCATGAGCTTGGGTCCCAGGAAAACACTGAATTTCTCATTTGGGTCCCATCCTGAAAAAGTTTAAGAACCCCTGATCTAGGGCTTAACAGGCAAGACTTAACTTTTATTGGATTACTTATTTATTGTGTATATGTGTGTCCCACAGCCCAGTTGATGAGGAACACAGGGGTGATTGTGGCCAATGATGCCAGTGCTGACAGACTGAAGAGTGTGGTGGGCAACATCCACCGTCTGGGAGTCACCAACTCAGTGATTTGTAACTACGATGGCAGGCAGTTCCCTAAGGTAATAAGAGAGTTTCTTGCTCTACATGCAGTTTGTACATTGTATGTTACACCCATTGATGGTATGTTAACCTGTTAGTTACTATGTTTGCAGGTCATGGGTGGGTTTGACAGAGTGCTGCTTGATGCTCCCTGCTCAGGCACAGGAGTAATCGCCAAAGACCCTGCTGTTAAGACCAGTAAGGTGAGAAAAAACCTATTATACACTACACAGGCCCTTAGATTTACAGTAGACACTGGCCTTTAATGACAACTTCCTGTTCATGTCTTCCTAATTTTACTTTCTACGTCCTGTCTCTCAGGACGAGTCTGACATCCAGCGGTCGGCCCACCTGCAGAAGGAGCTCATCCTGGCGGCCATCGACTCTGTCAACGCTGAGTCTCCCTCTGGAGGCTATCTGGTCTACTGCACATGCTCTATCATGGTGGGTACACCTGAGTGTCACACTGATGACAAATAAACAACATCTAAATTGGTGCTTTACTTAAAGTGAATTGCAATTATTTATTTTATCGCAGCTTTTTCTTGTTTTTTCGGTCCATTACAAAATGTCTGTGACGGTTAAATTCATTTGGACTAGAATAGATGAAGTTACCTTACTGACTTTATCACCAGGTGGAGGAGAACGAGTGGGTAGTGGACTATGCTCTCAAGAAAAGAAACGTCAAACTCGTCCAGACTGGACTGGACTTTGGCAAAGAAGGCTTCACCAGGTAAAGGGGTTATAAGAACACCACATTATTCACATTCATCCAGATATTTACCTGTACCCCCCTAACCGTTTTCTTGTGCAATAAGAAAAAATATATATATTTCCTCCCATTTAGATTCAAAGAGAGACGATTCCATCCCTCTCTGAAACTCTCACGCCGGTTCTACCCTCATTCCCACAACATGGACGGTTTCTTTGTGGCCAAGCTGAAAAAGTTCTCCAACACAGTCCCAACCACAGCAGTTGACAAAGGTAAAGTAGATGTCATCTTGGATCTAATAAACCACAGTGCTTTGTCCAGTGTCATGGAAACACCGCTCGTGTTTATATAAAAATAACATCCTGTTATTGTCACTATTCCAGACGGAGAAGAGGAAACCGAGCCATCTGAGGCAGTGGAGGTTACAGCTGATTCCTCTGATGAGGACGGACCATCTAAAGCAGGGTCTAAGAACAAGTCCAAGAAGCAGAAGCCAGTCCCTGGCAAGCCAGCTGTGTCACAGAAGGCAATAGCCAACGGGAAACCAGCCAAAAGCATCGTCAAGAAAACAACAAACCCAAGCACCCTGAAAAAAAGTCAAAAACCAACCGGGCCGAAGAAAGCAAAGATCGCAAAGATGGATGGTGAGACTGTGAAAGTGGACGGAGAGCTCAAGAAGTCCAACACAGTCAAAACAGAAGGGGAGACGACCAAAGAGTCAAAGGAAGGGAGCAGGTTTGAGAAAAAGGGCGATAAACAGAGGAAATCCCCCATGCAGAGCAAGAAGAGAATTGGGAAGAACAAATTCAATAAGTTGAAGAAGCTGCTGAAAAAAGAAGAGGTTGGACAATGAACATGTATAAAATGTTTATGAAAATGAAGACTGTAATTATTTTTGCAGTTGTCACTAGTCAGAGAGGTCTAATTGTCATGACAGATCAGTCATTTTCACAAGAGTTGAGCTGAGAATGTTAGGATAGATATTGCCTCCTTCTGGACTGAAAATCACTGCAGCAGGCCCTCCATCGAGGGCCCTGATCCCCAGCCCCCTTTGGAGTAGGTAGATGTTGTCCCTAACCACACAGATACTAGATCAGATATTTTTCATGGCCCTCATGGATGATTGGTTCTAGGGTAGGAGTATGGTCATCTGATCCTAGATCTGTGGTTGAGGGCAAAGTTCTACTTCTCTTGTTAAACATCACATTTTCACATTTTAATCCTTCCTTGCAATGTTATCTGTTTGGTTTAATTTCATCTTGTATGTCCTTTGATCAAGTTGATGGTATGTATTGTAAAGACCATTCCTTGAGACAATAAAATGTCTGATTGTTTGTCATACTCCCATCTTGTTTATTTTTATATTACTGCAGTATTGTTGACCGTGTATGACATCAATTATGTTATTAGATAGTTTTCATAAACAGTACATTTAATTAATTATATTCAGTCTCTGACACAGTGCAAATACAATATCCTGCATTACGATTGATATTAAAATATCGTTTATTTGATTTCGGATCAAACCGAAGAACAACTCGTCCTCCTCGCCGGAAGTTGTGTTGTTTACATTTTCCAAGATGGCGGCGGGAATGTATTTGGAACACTATTTGGACAGTTAGTTCATTTTATATTATTTAAACGATTTAGAGATAAGAATCTGCAAATGTTTTCGATAGTTTAGCTGCCTATTTGAATTTATCTGCATGTTTAGTCAATGCATTGCAAGAAGGAATGCTTTATTTGGATAATTAGGCCGCTAGCTACCTAGCTAATCAACACCAACGGTCGTTTCGCCTGTTAGGCATTACCCTAGCTAGAGTATCATCACAAATTGAAGATACATTTGTTATACCAAGAGTTGGTATTATTAGTGAATATTAATCAGTCAAAAAAGTTGTTCATGATTGTTCATTTCTCATCACAGGCATAGAGAACCTGCCATTTGAACTGCAGAGGAACTTCAATTTGATGAGGGACTTGGATCAACGTACAGAGGGTGAGAAATAACACTAACTACAACTGGTACCGACCAATTCACTAACGTTACTCTGCAGAGTATGTGTGAACCACGTTTACAATGCATAATAAAGTAGCAGCCATCCCACCCACCCACAAATTGTGCATTTGAATTGCCAATGATGAATGTATGCAAATGAAATCTGTCTCGCCTCCATAACAACCAGATTACCAGGGCTAAAGAACATTCATGCCCACGGTCCTCAACAATTTACCATTCAATGATCTGCTAATTTTCCAACACTATCAGATCATCTAGAACAAAAGCTGCACTACAATTATGTGAGGCATCTTTACATATCAGTACTTTGTTGAGCTTTTGTTGGGCACAGCCATGGGATTTCTTAAATCCATTCATACTTGTAAAAGCCCTAGATACACATACTTCATTTAAAAAGAAATGGTATGTGGAAGCAAGTGACACAGTAACACACATCACATAAGGCTGATATTCTCAGATCAGTGGCATCAATAAAAATGCTTATCCAAACTTCTCACCCAACCCATCTCTTTCTCTCAGATCTAAAGGGGCAGATAGACTCCCTGGCAAAGGATTACACATCCAATGCCAGGACCCTCTCGTCTGAACAGAAGCTTACTATTCTGAGGCAGATCCAGCAGTCGTACAGCAAAAGCAAGGAGTTTGGGGATGACAAAGTGCAACTGGCCATGCAGACTTATGAGATGGTCAGTAGTAGTACTTTGGAGCACTGTGCTTCCTTTGTATTGGAGCCTGTGTGGGTCAGTCAAATGAATCCTAAAGTGCAGTGGTTGTTCCCTAGGTGGACAAGCACATCCGGAGACTGGACACAGACCTGGCCCGCTTTGAGGCCGACCTGAAGGAGAAGCAGATAGAGAGCACAGACTATGATTCCACCTCCAGTAAGGGAAAGAAAAGTATGTATTTGAAGTGGGTGTGTGCACATACGTGTCTGTTTCTCATGAGTGTTTGCTTAGCATCTTGGCACACTTCAAAATATCAAATCATTACTAGAAAAAATTATACAGATGCAGTGAGCTCCAAAAGTATACAGATGCAGTGAGCTCCAAAAGTATACAGATGCAGTGAGCTCCAAAAGTATACAGATGCAGTGAGCTCCAAAAGTATACAGATGCAGTGAGCTCCAAAAGTATACAGATGCAGTGAGCTCCAAAATTATACAGATGCAGTGAGCTCCAAAAGTATTGGGATAGTGACAATATTTGTTGTTGTTTTGGCTCTGTACTCCAGCACTTTTGATTTTTAATTATACAATGACTATGAGGTTAAAGTGCAGCCCCCCCCCCCCCCCCCCCACACACACACACACATATTTTAGGGGACCAAAAGTCATTATCATTAAAGTAGTCAAAAGTGTACTATTTGGTCCCATATTCTTAGCACGCAATGATTACATCAAGCTTGTGACTACACAAACTTGTTCGATGCATTTGCTGTTTGTTTTGGTTGTGTTTCAGATTAGTTTGTGCCCAATAGAAATGAATGGTAATTAATGTTTCTAAACACTAACACTCTACATTAATGTGGATGCTACCATGATTACCGATAGTCCTGAATGAATCGTGAATAATGATGAGTGAGAAAGTTAGATGCATAAATATAATATCCCCCCCCAAAAAAAAGCCCCTGTTATTGTAATGGTGAGAGGTTAGCATGTCTTGGGGGTATGATATTTGTGTGTCTTAACTTTCTCACTCATCGTTATTCACAATTCATTCAGGACTATCCGCTATGTTTTGATATTTCAGGCGAGTCCAGGGGGCTGAAAGAGAAGAAGGTAGCTAAAACGCGTTCTAAAGTGAAGAGCTCAGATGAAGATGGCAGTCCGAAGATTGCGCAGAAGAAAGTCAAACTTCTCCAACCGTACGTTTATTATTGTGCACTCTATCACTTCCTTGCTTGAAGACAATCTCCTTCATTGGCCTTCATTTTGTGTGTGTGTACTCACCCACCCCTCTCTCTCATTGTCAGGGGGGAGTTCACTGCTCCAGCTGCTAACTTTGGGAACGTGCATCCCTCTGACGTGCTGGACATGCCAGTGGACCCCAACGAGCCCACCTACTGCCTGTGTCACCAGGTGTCCTATGGAGAGATGATTGGCTGTGACAACACAGATGTGAGTTTCCCCAGAAACCTCCCCTGAGTTTCCCCCAGTGTGTGCACTGACCTGACCTATATTGTTTTGTGTTGATCCTGGTTCTTGAAAACTACAGTGTGTGCGGACTTCATCAAACCCCTGTGTTGATTGTATTTGCAGTGTTCCATCGAGTGGTTCCACTTTGCCTGCGTGGGCCTGACGACCAAACCAAGAGGGAAATGGTGAGGGAATCAGTTAACCTACACAGACTAACCATACAATACTACACTCACTGGCCAGTTTATTAGGTACACCCGTCTAGTACAGGGTCGGACCCCTCTGTCTCCAGAATAGCCTGAATTCTTTGGGGCATGGCTTCTACAAGTCGGAAACGTTCCATGCTGACGCCATGGCATCACGCAGTTGCTGCATATTGGACAGCGGTATGCTGTTGACACCAGGCAGGATGGGTTCATGGACTTATGCTGCTTATACTAAATCCTGACACTGCCATCAGCATGACGCAACAGAAACCGGTATTCGTCGGACCAGGTGATGTTTTTCCACTGTCCAGTGTTGGTGATAGCGTGCCCACTGAAGCCGCTTCTTCTTGTTTTTAGCTGATGGGAGTGGAACCCTGTGTGGTCGTCTGCTGCAATAGCCCATTTGTGACAAGGATCGACAAGTTGTGCATTCCAAGATGCCGTTCTGCACAGCACTGTTGTACTGCACCGTTATTTGTCTGTTTGCGGGCCCGCCTGTTAGCTTGCACAATTCTTGCCATTCTCTTTCGACCTCTCTCATCAACAAGCTGTTTTTGCCCACAGGACTGCTGCTGACTGGATGTTTTTTGTTTGTCATGCCATTCTCTGTAAACCCTAGACACTGTTGTGCGTGAAAAGCCCAGGAGGGCAGCCGTTTCTGAGATACTGCCGGGCAACGACGATCATACCACACTCAGTCGCTTAGGTCACTGGTTTTGCCAATTTCAACGTTCAATCGAACAGTAACTGAATGCTTCGATGCCTGTTTTCTATAGCAAGCCACGGCCACGTGACTCACTGTCTGTAGGAGCGATCCATTTTTGTGAACGGGGTGGTGTACCTAATAAACTGGCCGGTGAGTATCTTACATAACGGAAATAGTGATGGGATTTTAAGGTTTACAACTGAATATTAATTTTTTCTAACTCTGCAGGTATTGTCCACGCTGCTCTCAAGACAGAAAGAAAAAGTAAGCCCCTAAGGTAGAGCGGCCAACCGATTGTAGAGTCAGGATACTACGTTAGTAGTGTAGAGAAAGGAACATGATTTTCTTTCCCTGGGATAGTATTACATTGTTTATCAGTCTTCTAGCATAGAACAATTGGTGCTTTCTTTTTTTGTTGACTTTATTTTTCTGTCTTGGTTTAATGCAGTGTGGAGGAGATATGTGGTTACAGATGTATATAAATATGTTTCAAAGGTTATGACAGTTGATAGTTAGGAGAGTTGCATTGTTTTATTTTATGTTTCTATTTTTTTGTAACTGAACAATAAACACTAAAATTCCCAGAGTGATTTGACATAATACTGTAGTATGGATTTGACTAGATGTGATTGACTGTAGTGAAATGGATTGACGTATTGTAATACAACCACCTCCTACATTTTACATTTGATAGAACTTGTTTAGAGGATACATTTCACAAGGGAAATATCATCAATACTGTAGCTGACAGAGGAACATTTTATTTTCAGTTTGAATACAGCTACTACCTCATCAGTCTTTCTTGTCCTTTTTTGTTCTTTATCATGTAGATTGGTTCTGAACAGCATAGATACAACTCTATTTTGCATGAGGTTATCAGATTTACTCTACTTGAAATTGCAATATTAGAGTTTTCAGTAATAGTATCAACAATATTGTAGCGTCCGTTATCCGCAGACAGATGGCGTAGTTTGGTCACCGAAGAGGAGGGCCAGTGGGAACGATGCCGATGACGTGATCCTTTGGCGCGCTGCTGTTAAAAATTCAAAACCCTTCGCCACAAACCGTTTAGAGTAGTGCCGTGCTGTTTGTTGCAATCTGTTCAACAGTTTCTCAATTGTGGCTAAGAGCGCTACAACAAATATTGGTAAGTGTGTTATACTTGGTTAACGTTACTTATGTCTTCACCTTTTCTTAGTTGTGAAATGTAGCCAGTTAGCTAGTTGACTAACAACAACGTTAAATACTGTAGCTATCTTAAATAAATTATTAACGTAGCTAGCTAACGCGTTAGCCAGCTAGCTAAATTATATTGTGGCTAACTAAGGTAGCTAACTAGCTAGTTCGCGAAGAAATCGAAACAAACACATAACTAAGAACTTGGTCAAAAGAAAGTAAGCTAGCTAGCTAACTTGGCTAATACATTAGCGAACACGTTTGTTAGGTTGAGTGGGTCGTTTATAGCTACATGGAATTAACTTGGCTTACTATAATTACCTAGAATGTCAACCACTCGGCTTACGACAAGTTGTTTTTTCGTGTACAGTGATGTCGTGGGACTTCTTTGTGCCTGTGTGCGTGGGTGACCTGGTGAAGACTGGGGGCATTAACCAGTACGTGGTTCAGGATGTCGTCTCCCCTAAACAACTGCCCTCCCATCTCAACAGTAAATATCCCGTAGTTTGTTAGACTTATAATTGTTAGACTATTGTCCTCCTGAAATCTGACCAAGCAACTCAACTCCTTTACTATTTTCTAGGTTTCAAGGCTGCATTGAGAAGCCAGGGTCCATTGTGTATCCTGGAACACTTCGACACGGGTTACACGGTGCTGCAGTGAGTAACTATATTTACATTTTAGTCATTTAGCAGACGCTCTTATCCAGAGAGACTTAGTTAGTGAGTGCATACGTTTTTCACAACAATACATTTACCGTCTAAGCATAACCAAAAAACCCTTCCTTATCTCAAAGTACTGTCTGTAAACCTCACCCAGCTCATTGACAGATCATTCTTGTCAATTGTAGCTCTTTGCAAGGAATTTTTGTATTGTGTTTTGAGAATATGCAGAGAGAAGAATGAGGTGGTTGTGTCATTACTGTTGTGGTCTTGATTTTATACCTATCGGTGTCCCTTGCTGGTTTCTCGAGTGGCGCAGCGGTCTAAGGCACTGCATCTCAGTGCTTGAGGCGTCACTACAGACCCCCTGGTTCGATTCCAGGCTGTATCACAACCTGCGGTGATTGGGAGTCCCATAGGGCGGTGCACAATTGGCTCAGCATCGTCCTGGTTTGGCCGGTGTAGCCCGTCATTGTAAATAAGAATTTGTTCTTAACTGACTTGCCTAGTTAAAGGTAAAAAATAAATAAAAATCTGTCCGCAAGGTGTGTCCGCTCCCTCAGGCTTGTGTACCCAAAATGCCCCCGCTTTGGGTATTTTTCAGCAGGACACTATGGAATGACCCCAGATAACTTGTATTTTTATTTATTTCTCAAACCTACCACAATTCTGTTTCTTGAGTATTGACCGACGTTGCATACTATTGTATGTCTCAGGCATTGCCATAAAGTGGACATGAGCGTGAAAGAGGACACCCTGGAGTTACTCATACAAGGTCAGTGTTTGTGATGGTGTGTATTGAAATGTCTCAACCTATTCACATGATGGCATACCTGTGCCTGCTAGTGCTCACTATACAGCCGAAGTCCTCATCCGTATTTCATTGCTTTCTCTATTAGTGGTGAGTGGCCTGTCCGTCTCCCTGCCCTCCCTCCTCCTCAACGCCTCACTCTCTGCCCCGGACCGCAAGGAGCAGCTCAATGCTGTCAAAATGAGTGTATTCCTCCTCTGCAAGCTCACAGAAACCCTGGAGAGTGACTCTTACAGGCAGAGTATCGTCACTGCACCCAGTAAGGTAGGTCCTTCTGCACCCAGTCATATTTGAATCTGTAGTCTCAGCATGCTCACTAGTCATTTAATACACTAATGCCCAGTGATGAGATCATGGCAAGTATGAGCTAATCAGGCTGAGCGACTGCGTGCTCCTTCTTCCTGATTGGTGGGTAATCTTGGCAGTGTGGTGAAGATTGGCTGCTCTGCTGTAAGGGCCCACCTAGAGTAAACTAGCAGTCCTCCTCACCCTCTGCCCATCCCAGAGATATGGGAGAAGGCAGGACGGAGGCTGCTGAAAGTGTTTGTCTGTGTGAGAGTATATGTATCAGTTGGCAAGGAGACACAAGTCTTTGTTGGTGGCCTTTGCTATAGCTATGAACATTTTCTTTGGTAATCTGAGGGCATTCAAAAACTACACCCAGATCTTTGTGACCGCTATGCATAGTGGCCTCATCAATAAGGAGTCACTCTGTAACTTCATACGGATAGTAGTGTATCCTTAGTCATTCTAGAATCTCAAACCTGAGTCCTGTACTGAGTTGACAGTTTGAAGTGAACTTTCTTTCGACACCCTCAGGGCAGTAAGAAGGGAAAGGCTGCAGGAGAAGGTCTACTACAGTGGGACTCTGAGAGGGAGACGGTGCTGCAGGCTCTAACCCAGCTCCTTCAGCTGGACATCCGCTCCCTCTGGAGCCTCTCTTTGGTCGAGGAGGAGTTCATCAGGTGAGAGGGCCAGACTGTGGATGAGTGTGTGGGGCTGGAGGAAACATGGGTTTGTGGTGTTTCACTCTCTAGGTAGAGAACATGGTGAGCAATGAGCAGCAGTCTACATAACTTACAGGATACTGTGTCCTCAGCTGTGTGACATGCTGCTGCTATAAGCTCCTGGAGAACCCAACCATCAGCCATGTGAAGAACAAGCCCACCAGAGACGCCATCATCCACCTGCTGGGGGTGCAGGTCAAGAAATACAACCACCTGCTGGGTCAGTAGCTCACCACCCCCAAACCACTTATTAGACAGCTCCATAGAACCTATGCTGATGCATTTTAATGTTATTGCTCCGCTGCCTTTTTATTAGTAGTATGGTGTTCATTCAAGTGAAGCATTGTACTGATATACTCATCATCCACAGGTGCCAGTGTGAAGGTGATCCAGCTGCTGCAGCACTTTGAGCAGCTGTCGTCAGTGTGTGCCCAGGCTGTGTCTGTGTGGAGCACTGAGTATGGAGTCAAGGCTATCGTAGGAGAGGTCATGAGGTCAGTCGAAGAGATTCCTTTTTTTCTGCAAGAATGTCTTTAAAGTCCCCATGTCCTTTTTGTCCCTGTTTATGAAGTGTTGCGAGAAACATATTAGGGACTTGTTCAGTGGGCGTGTGTGAAGTCTGTCTTTTTGTTCTGATGCCCTGTTGTCTATACTGACCCTCCTCTCAGAGAGATCGGTCAGAAGTCTAGTGAGGAGCTGGCCAGAGAGGGATCAGGGGTCAAGGCCTTCTCCAGCTTCCTGTCTGAACTCGGCACCCTGGTCCCCGACACCATGATCCCCAACATCAGTGTGTTACTCACACACCTGGAGGGAGAGGTAGCACACACACCATGATCCCTAACACCAGATTTATAGTACTACTTCTTCCTTTGAAATTGTGCTGCCTTTGATTATCAATCACAATGTCCTTACTATCTAGTCATTACTGAATGTTCGATCCTTCTCCCTGTGTCTGCAGAGCCCCAGTCTGCGTGTGGCAGTGTGTGAAGTGTTGGGAGAGGTTCTGGTCAGGGTCCTTAGTGGAGATGGGCTGGATGAGTCTGGCAAAGCTGACAGGGACCGCTTCATGGACACACTGCAGGAGCACCTCCACGACACGCACTCCTACGTCAGGGCCCGAGTGCTGCAGGTCTACACACGCATCGTCAACAGCAAGGTGCGAGTGTGTGTGCTTACGTTTGTCTAAAAGCGTATCCCAAACAACAATATTGATGTATGAAGCAATTCCGGATACTACTTGCACTGTTATGAATCTGCAGTATCTTCGTATGTTCACTAGTCATTTAATACATCCACTAATGCACAGTGATGAGATCATGGCAAGTATGAGCCAATCAGGCTGAGAGATTGTGTGCGTCTTCCTCCTGATTGGTGGGTAATCTTGGCAGTGTGGCGAAGATTGGCTGCTCAGCTGTAAGGGCCCACCTAGAGTAAACTAGCAGTCCTCCTCACCCTCTGCCCATCCCAGAGATATGGGAGAAGGCAGGACGGAGGCTGCTGAAAGTGTTTGTCTGCGTGAGAGTATATGTATCAGTTGGCAAGGAGGCACAAATCTTTGTTGGTGGCCTTTGCTATGGCTATGAAAATTTTCTTTGGTAATCTGAGGGCATTCAGAAATCTTAGTGACGGCTATGCGGTGGCCTCATCATTCAGTAAAGTCACCAACACTCCTGTGCTGGTTTGAGTTTGGAGTGAATTGTCCCTCAACATCAAATCCTCATTTGATTGTCGTTTCCTCAAGGCTGCAGAAATTATTGAGCGTTCCTCTGTCCTCTGTGTGATTTCTCCCCCAGGCTCTGCCCTTGAACAGGTACAGTGAAGTGATGGGGTTGGCAGTGGGAAGGCTGATGGACAAATCCATCAATGTGGTCAAGAGTGCCATCCAGCTACTGGCTGCCTTCATCGCACACAACCCCTACAGCTGCAAGGTGCGCACGTACACACACACGCTCAAACTACAGCAAAGTACACACACAACACCTAGTGTCTTACAATTGTGTTTGTTTCATTTGCAGTTGAGCAGTGCTGACCTGAAGAAACCCCTGGAGAAGGAGACGGCTCAACTCAGAGAGCTTAGAGAGAAACTGCAGAAAAACGCACCTGGTAAATTATACACCACCTTTTTATATTTACCTCTTAATTTAACACATCCCTAAAATTTACACCTTCAATCTTTGATATAAAGCTCAATGATGAGACCAAGGCGAATGCGAGCCAACTGAAAGAGGGTTGGGATGCGTCTCGATTGGCCGGTAATCTTGGCAGTGTAGCGGAGATTGGCTGCTCTGCTGTAAGGGCCGGCCTACAGTGACTTGGCCCCACCCACATGTTTCTCCAGCTAAAGAAACACTGTAGAGAATAGTGGGAGGGTGCTGACAGTGTGGCTGACGTGTGTTTGTTTGTCTGTGTGTCTGTATGTGTGAGGCAGGGAGAAACCCAGCTCTCCTCAATATTCAGTTGGCCATGAGCGTTCTTCTTTGTTAATCTGAGGGCTTTGTAACCATAGAAATAGCTTCCATTCATTCTGAAGTCCTCTACTTCATCTTCTACCTCTTTTGTCCAAACAATATTTATAATTAAAGGGAAACTTCACTTAAATTATGTTTTGTATTTTTTTCCCATTAATCCACTGTTGATACAGTTCCAAAATGTTTCACAGTCAAGTTTTCAAGATATTGGACATTCAGGAAGCAAAATATCACCTGCCACATCATCATGATGCAAAATGATTTTAGTGGATTTTCCCTTTGACCACATTCCTTTTGTCTCTCCGTCCAGTGGCAGTGATCAAGGCCTCAGAGCTGTGGGCCGCTATGGAGCCTGAGCTGCTCCTCACCGTCAGAGCAGAGCTGGAGCCCACCAGTGAGGGAGAGGGGGAGCAGCGGGAGGAAGAGGCTGGAGAGGAGGATGACGACAGGGCCACCGCCATACAGATCGCCCAGTTCCTCCGCGTCAACAAATACCGGTAGAGTGAAACAATATCTAAATACAGGGCCCAGTTTTTCAAAGGTCATCTATCTGGATTTCGACTAACGGATAGGATTAAATGCATAGAAATAGAATGGGGGACTCCCGTGCTATTCATTCTATTTCTATGCATTTAATCCTATCCGATAGGCGAAATCTGTGCCCAGGTGACTAGTTTTAGCTCAAGGAAAATCATGTAGTGAAAACGGTTTATAGAAGTCAGATACCAATTGGCATTCCAAGCTGAACCCTACAGGATCACATAATGATCAATTTAATAACTGATTGTTGTTTGTGTTTCAGGAATGCAGTGCGTCTGTGTGTGCGAGCCCACAGCCTGTTCCCAGAGTCTGAGATGTTCTCGTCTCTGACCACTCTCACCCCCGAGTCGCTCTTGGAAACACTGGCTCTGCTCTTTAAAGGTACAGAACACTATCCATCTGTCAATCACATCCCGATGCACGTATATTGGTTAAGTGTAGGAGATAGAAAAAAGCAATCATTCTGAAAATGTTGGGTCATTTAGCGAATGCTCTTATCTAGAACCGACTTACAATAAGTGCATGTTGAAAGAACCACATAATACAAGCCTAGTAAGTAAACTCTATTCAGAACTGACCAGCACTCTGCTAAAATAGTAAAATTCACTAAATCAAAACACTTTCAAATGGATTCAGCAAATTATTCAGTAGCGATCCTTGTAAGTAAAACTCTCTTCAAAAATAAGTGGTGAAATAAGAGTGATATAACCAATCAAAATCTAATTGATAAAGGTCAATCTAGCGATGTCGGCTTTCAGCAGTGTGGGAGGTGTAGTTTCATATGACAGCATTACTGATGGAGTGGGTGATAATGTTTTCTACTGGAGAATCACCCAAACCCAGCTCCAACACCTGATTTAAAAAAACAAATCAACAATTGGTCTTCATTTTAGACCACTATTTAGTTGAATCATGTGGACTGGAACAAATGCGTGCTCACACTGGCAGGAGTTAAGCTGTTCACATCTGCTCTCAGGAGAACATGTTCTAATTTGACCTCTCTTCTTTTCCCCTGTGTCCCTGTTCCTCCCCAGGTCCTGACCAGGACACCTCTGAGATCAGAGAGGACCTGCCTCCCACCCCCCAGAAGGAGGGAGCAGGGGATGGAGGGAAGGAAGGGGTGGAGGAGAGCGAGCTGAAGAAACAGGAGATGCTGGTGCAGTATCTGAGAGACACTGAGAGCTTCGCCCTGCAGGTGGAGAGAGCCATCGCTGTCATCAACACCATGCTCTACTGGAAGACTACCTCTGGTACAAACACACACCTCATCTTACCTACACATGCATTACCGTCATCACCTGTACAGTCAACATCTCACCCCAATGACTCCATGCATGTATTTTGAGACTATGTAATGTGTGGGGTATTGAGAAATAAATGTCCCCCCTGTGTGTGTCAGTTGTCCAGGAGGCGGTGCAGTTCTGTGTGACAGTATGTGAGTTCAGTGTGGCGAACTCTCTGACTGGCGTGAGGAGGATGCTGCCTCTGGTCTGGTCTACTGACGCTGCCATTAAAGATGCTGTGGTGCAGGCCTACAGACGTCTCTACCTCAACCCCCAGGGAGACAACACCAGGTACACACACCTTCGAACTATTGCCACAAGCACTTTCTATCAACCCAACAAGTCCCTCGATCCACCTGCCAATTTTCAGATGGTGAAGTTATTTTTAAAGTGGTAATGTCTTCCCATGTGAAATTGCGAAGCAGTGCTAGTGACATTATAATGGTATTGGGAGTAATTGGAAGTCTGTCTTGTCTGCTGAAACAGCCTTAGTGGGAAACTGCGATCTTCATTCCAGCTCCTCAGCCATTCCCCCAAGAGGTTTCAAGTCTCAGGCTGTGTTTATAGACATGCAGCCCAATTCTGATCTTATTTTCACTAATTGGTCTTTTGACCGATTTAGATCATCTCTGAAAAAGATTTGATGTGAAAAGATTTGTGATTGGTCAAAAGATCAAATATTGCAAAAAAATATATAAATCAGAATTTTGCTGCCTGTTTGAACACAGCCTGTTACATTTTCTGCTGTCAATTTGTTAATCTGTCTCCCACTGGCACATTGCTGCTGGAAAAGATGCAGACTCAAGGTAGAAGTTGAGGTGGGAAATTGCACAATGTCTTGGCGCAACTTCATCCACCTCCAATGGGCTGTGCATGGGATTTGGAGATGATCTCTCTGGTGACTGACTGTCTCTCTCGCTCCCTCAGGGCTAAAGCTCAGACTCTAGTGGACAGTCTGTCTGAGCTGATGGTGGACGCCTCTCTGGGGACCATCCAGTGTCTGGAGGAGATAGTGAGTTTCTTATTACTCTGTTTTATCTGATCAATCCTGTCTGTCATCAATACTACCCAGTAATTGAGTTAGCCCTTTCTCTCTGCTGATTACTCTCTCTATCCATCCTGTCTTTCAATTATACTAACCCCCGTTCTCTCTCTCATCTGATCCGTTCCTACCCGTTCTCTCGCGCGTCCCAGGTCCAGGAGTTCTTTGGCGGTGGCAGCAGCCTCCAGTCCACGGTGGTGCAGGTTCTGTGGGAGAGGTTCACTGGCAAACGAGAGACCTCCAGCCTGCACAGACGGGCAGCAGTACTGCTTCTGGGAATGGCTGCACGGTAAGGCCAATACACAAACACAAGTTCTTCCTCCACACCTGTGTTTTTAAGTCCCATTTGACTTCTTGCCCAATGATGAGACCAAGGCGAATGCGAGCCAACTGAACGAGAGGGTTGGGTTCTCCCTTGTCTCGATTGGCCGGTAATCTTGGCAGTGTAGCGGAGATTGGCTGCTCTGCTGTAAGGGCCGGCCTACAGTGACTTGGCCCCACCCACATGTTTCTCCAGCTAAAGAAACACAGTAGAGAATAGTGGGAGGGTGCTGACAGTGGGACTGGTGTGTTTGTTTGTGTGTGTGTGTGTGTGTCTGTGTGAGGCAGGGAGAAACTCACCTCCATATTCAGTTGGCCATGAGCGCACTTCTTTGGTAATCTGAGGGCTTCTACACCGGTATGTGTCTTTCGGAGGGGTTGGGTTAAAAGCGGAAGTCAAATTTCGGTTGGACCTTGTGTGTAATTGACCAATACATTGATCTTAATCTTTGTTTAATGAGACTGATCCAAGTTCAGTTTTGCACTTAACCTCCCAATGACAATGTTCCCTTAATGATGTAAGGTAAACTGTTCCTAGGTCTGCTCCTATTGTAAACTCCTGTCTTTGTCTTTCAACGAGAGAAGACTTGTTTTCATGCAGTTTGTCATTGAGAACTGCACCAAACATCTTAGTTAGATGTAAAATTGCGCAACTAAGATCTCCTCAGCAAAAAAATTCTAAATGCATGACCAATTTCTTGAGTTATCTTAGATTAATTCAGACTATTTTGAGGAAGTGTACTGGCTACGGCATTTTTCAAGTGAATGTCTTTTAAGGGAGTATGCGAACACACATTTGGCTAGCCAAACTGAAGCATGCTGACACCTTTAGTCTCTGAATAGGAGCACAGCAGAGCACACTGACTTCTCTGCATTGAGTCTAAGTCACGACCACAGATAAATCTGGGCTCACCGCCAGGGTTTTCAATGAAGAACAAGTGTTTTAAACACACATTCAGTCTCCTTCAAAGACTGCCACTGCTGGAGGGTGGGGGGGTGGAGAGAGAGTGGGACTATCTGCAGTCCACCCACACTGTACTGGACAATACCGTGCCTCCTCTCTCTTTCCACGCAGGCAGCATTCATAACCTGTTTAATCCTCTCCTCACGTCCTCTAACCCTCCCTCCCACACACATTATCCCTCAGACTGGGACCGTGTGTGTTCTGCGGTGGGCCGAGCACAGATGAGATTATTAATTAATCTGGAGCCTGGGCATAATTTAAATGTCATCCCTTACTACTCTGTGTGTGTAGCAGTAAATTTACATACTGCCAAGAAGCTCATTTGTGCACCACACACTAAAGTTGCCGTGTGTATTAGCATGTTTGTATGCGTGTTCTTGTATCAGATTAATGTGGCATTTTAGATTGCGTGTTCAGTGTGTAGACTAATGTAATTGTGTATTTCTCTGTGTAGAGCGGAGAGGGAAGTGGTCCTCAGTAACCTGGACACTCTGTGCTCTGTGGCTCTGGGAGAGAAGGTGACTGAAGACTTCCTACTGGCCAGAGACTCTGTTATCACCATCTGTAACATCACTGACCATGTTAGGGTAAGACCACATGTAGATTCCCAGCCTAGACTTTGTAGAGGTCTAGGGCTGTCCCAGACCCCCCAAAAAAGTTATGTTCTTTCCACCAATCGATTGGTTGAAATGTTAAGTAGTGTATTTTTCCATATATAGACACACCACACCCTATGTGTTTTGAATAAAATCAACTATACTGAACAAAAATATAACCACAACATATAAAGCGTTGGGCCCATTTTTCATGAGCTGAAATAAAGATCCCAGAAATGTTCCATGCGCAAAAAAAGCATATGAATCTCTAATTTTGTGCACAAATTTGTTTACATCCCTGTTAGTGAGCAATTCTCCTTTGCCAAGATAATCCATCCACCTGACAGGTGTGGTATATCAAGAAGCTAATTAAACAGCATGATCATTACACAGGTGCAAAAGCTGAAGAAAATATGCATATATAGGTACTTTCTGCAGCTGCTGGAATTGTAGGCAAATTCATGAAAAACTAGAAGGAAAACACAGGTGCACCTTGTGCTGGGTACAATAAAAGTCAACTTTAAAATGTGCAGTTTTGTCACAACACAATGCCACAGATGTCTCAAGTTTTGAGGAAGCGTGTAATTGGCATGCTGACTGCAGGAATGTCCAACAGAGCTGTTGCCAGATAATCGTTTTAGAGAATTTGGCAGTACATCAGACCATCCTCACAACCGCAGACCACATGTAACCACACCAGCCCAGTACCTCCACATCTGGCTTCTTGACCTGCGGGATTGTCTGAGGGGGAGGGGGGATGCTGAGGAGTATTTTTGTTTTTAATTATGGGGAAAACTCATTCTGATTGGCTGGTCCTGTCTCCCAAGTGGGTGGACCTGGCTCCCAAGTGGGTGGGCCTATGCACAGTCATGTGAAATCCATAGTGTAGGGGCCTAATGAATTTATTCAATTGACTGATATCCTTTTATGAACATGTTGCGTTTAATATTTTGGTTCAGTATACATGCACTGAGCTTGTCTGATGCTTTAAGCGCTTTTTTAAAAAATGAAATAATTAAGACACACAAATGACTCATGAGGGAGCCTGATGGCCGTGCTGTGTTAAAAAAAATAAACAGTGAGTGCCTGTGACTGGAGCATGTTGTCTCTTTCCTCCCTGCTGCAGAGAACAGGCACCACAGCAAGTGTTTATCGCACTGTCCATACTGAAGCTGCAACATAATTACAGCCATTTAGTTTCCTACTTGTTTCTGACTGAAGTTCTGTTAACGAAATACCTAATTTGTTTAGGAAAAACATTCCCTCAACCCTTGATCTCTTTATGTGAACGTATGCATTGCATGCACTTGACCAATAGGTCCTGACCTATAGCCTATCCATAATCGCATCAATAAATTGGTTATAACAAACTGAACACCGTAACACTGGCAGCTTCATTAAATAGTACCCGCAAAACACCAGTCTCAACGTCAACAGTGAAGAGGTGACTCCGGGATGCTGACCTAGGCAGAGTTGCAAAGGAAAAAGTCCAGTGTCTGTGTTCTTTTCCCCATCTTAATCATTTTATTGGCCAGTCTGGGATATGGCTTTTTCTTTTTAACTCTGCCTAAAAGGTCAGCATCCCGGAGTCGCCTCTTCACTGTTGACGTTGAGACTGGTGTTTTGCGGGTACTATTTAATGAAGTTGCCAGTTGAGGACCTGTGAGGCGTCTGTTTCTCAAACTAGACACTAATGTATTTGTCCTCTTATTCAATTGTGTACTGGGGCCTCCCACTCTTTCTATTCTGGTTAGAGCCAGTTTGCGCTGTTCTGTGAAGGGAGTAGTACACAGCGTTGTACGAGATCTTCAGTTTCTTGGCAATTTCTCGCATGGAATAGCCTTAATTTCTCAGAACAAGAATAGACTTGACGAGTTTCAGAAGAAAGTTATTTGTTTCTGGCCATTTTGATCCTGTAATCGAACCCACAATTGCTGATGCTCCAGATACTCAACTAATCTCAAGAAGGCCAGTTTTATTGCTTCTTTAGTCAGCACAACAGTTTTCAGCTGTGCTAACAACTGCAAAAGGGCAGGTAGCTTAGTGGTTAAGAGCGTTGTGCCAGTAACCGAAAGGTCGCTGATTCTAATCCCCGAGCCTACTAGGTGAAAAATCTGTCAATGTGCCCTTGAGCAAGGCACTTAACCCTAATTGCTCCTGTAAGTCGCTCTGGATAAGAGTGACTGCTAAATGACTAAAATGTATGTATTTTTATTTAAATTTATCTAATGATCAATTGGCCTTTTAAAATGATCAACTTGGATTAGCAAACACAACGTGCCATTGGAACATAGGACTGTTGGTTGCTGATAATGGGCCTCTGTACGCCTATGTAGATATTCCATAAAAAATCTGCCGTTTCCAGCTACAATAGCCATTTACAACATTAACAATGTCTACACTGTATTTCTGATCAATTTGATGTTATTTTAATGGACAGAAAATGAACTTTTGAACAGTATTGTATATACACATACTTCGAGTGTCCTCGGAAAGTATTGAGACCTCTACATCTTCACATTTTGTTACGTTACAGCCTTATTCTAAAATTGATTAAATAGTTTTTCCCTCCTCAATCTGTACACAATACCCCATAATGACAAGGCAAAAACTGATTATTTGAAATGTTTGCTAATTATTAAAAATAAAAAACAGATCACATTTACATAAGCATTCAGACCCTTTACTCAGTACATTTACATTTATGTCATTTAGCAGACGCTCTTATCCAGAGTGACTTACAAATTGGGAGTACAAAAACACTCAAACTGGCAACAAACAGGATCAGTCTTATTTCTGTAGATATGGATGATTTTATAAAGCCAGGCACGTTTTAACAGTTAGGCTATGGATTGTATACCTAATTAAGTTGGTTTCCCCTCTCCTCAATTTTCTTAGACTATTAAGGCAAGGGCTGTTTTCTCGTGTCCTCACTCCGCTTCTGCCTCCGCCACATTGTTCTCAACACCAGTATGCTGGTTAACTTCGCTATTATGCACATAGCAACATAGAGGGAAAGGCACCAATTCAACGGCACACTAAAGATGACATTTCAGAACTGCGGACAGCGACCGCTATCCATTGCGGGAGAAAGCACATTTTTTATAAAATAATATTATATTTATTAGTGTTGCACCATTATTCTTACAAAATATAACCAATTTCAGTAGCTCATGTCTTCGAGTGATGAACTGTGCCATCCCTGTGGCCTCTGCAATGGTTTAGTCCATTGAGACAGGCAGGAATCAGACAGGTGTCTTGTGCACCATGAAAAATATATATTTGCAACTAAAGAAATCTCTGTTGACAAACAGCCTATTGACTAAACAATCGACCAGCCGACTAAATGGGGTCAGCCCTATAGAGGTCAGTCTTAATGTTTGAAGTGTGTGAAGTGATTGAGTTGAATTGTGTCCCTCCCCCCCAGCAATCCAAAGGAGCTCCATTCAGACTGCCTCAGGACCACCAGCTCTTTACCTGCCTCACACAGGCCATCGCTGAAGGTACACACACACACACACACACCATCTCTTGAGTGGGAGAATGTAGTGTCTCTGTCCCTGACTATGTCTTACTGACTATCTGTCTGGTCCCGCCCCAGGTGTGGTGATGGCGGACCCTCATTGGCAGAGCTTCATGGAGCAGGCTGTCCGTCTGCTGTACTTCCTAGCCGAGTCCCCAGACCAGCTCTGCTCCCGCCTCCTCCAGCGCTGCTCTCGCCTGCTATTGGACCAGATCGCAGAGGGCGGGGAGATGTTAGCAAACAAGGATGTCAGCCAATTGCAAGGTGCATCTCAGGACCTTGAGGAGCAGGGAGAACAAGGTGAGAGACTGGGTGGATATTTATTTAGAAAGTTAGTGCACTCTGGTAAAACAACTTCAAAGTAGTATGAACAGATTACTTTCTACAGTTGTCTGGTTCTCTTTCACTGTGCCTAGTTGTTGAACCTCTGCCAGTGTTCTAGCGTATTATAATGACTAGTATTTTGTATTAGTACATTATGATCAGTACAGTGTTATAGTGATGTGTCCCTCTAGTCCCTGCAGTGAGCTGCGCGTCCCTGGCCCAGCTGCTTTCTCTGTGTGGCTGCGTGGCGTTCTGGCAGGTGTCCCACCTGGAGCGCAGCGTCAGCTCTGAGCTGCGGAGGAGGAGAGGAGAGACAGAAGAGAGGGAGGAGAAGGCCAAGGGACCCTCCCGTAAGGCAAAGGTCAGTCGGTCTGGAAACTCCCATAGAGAAACGATGTAGACCCGACCGTGAAAGCAATGGACATGGAATGAGAACACTATTTATGATGTCCAGTATTTTTAGGCAATCCAAACTAATGATGGCAATAATTCACAAAATGGTCAATCATGAGATTAGGATTCTGCAAACCTAGTGGTAATGAGACTGCTAGATTTATACAAATGTTCTGGGTTTAAGAAGCTTTTAGAAGGTGTCAAATTGATTCTCATTGCATTTCATAAACCAAATGTTATCAGAACAGGATGTTGATTAGTGAAGAGACCATGTGAGTCTCCTGGTGAGCACGATTATTATCTTGCCAATCAGTGACTTTGCTCCCTGGGAAAAGCTTGATGAGTTTAATTTTGGTCACGCAACACAGTGATTGACAGGGCTTGATGATTCTTCCCATCAGGGGGCTTAGAACAATAGCTAACTTCTTCCAAGTTGCTCCTTTTAGATTAAATCGCTCTAACTTTCCAGTAGACAAGAATACATGAACAGGGAGTTTTTAATCAACGGTCATGATCCATGTTTCCCACAGCAAGCGGCCAATGACAGTTCTGTGGAGGAGGAACTTGGGTTGATGGGTGCTTCTGCTGAGGACACAGAGGCAGAGCTGATCAGGAAGATCTGTGAGACTGAGCTGCTGGCTGGTAAGAAAGGCCTAACTTTTTCAAAACTAACTAATTTTTCCTGATGTGATTTAGTTGCCTTGACAACCACATCCCCCCTCTCTGTCAGAGGAGAACCTGTTGTGCTCGTTCCTGCCCCTGCTGGTGAGGGTGTGTAGTTCCCCAGGGAGATACTGCCACTCCCAGCTCACCACCGCTGCCTGCCTGGCCCTCTCACAGTACATGATGATCAGGTCAGACTACATTGTTTTTCTATAATTTTCCTTTGTGTGGTATGGCTGTGTTGTCTGTGTGTTGTAACTTCAGCCCTCTCCTGCTGTGTGTTAACCTCTGCCCCCTCTCCTCTGTCAGTCCGTCAGTGTGTGAGGAGCACATCCGTCTCCTATTCACGGTGCTGGAGCGTTCCTCTCTGCCCGTCGTCCGGGCCAACGCCATCATCGGCCTGGGAGATCTCACCGTCCGCTTCCCCAACATCCTGGAGCCCTGGACTCAGAACCTCTACACCAGGTAATCCAAACACCTGAACCCAGAGGCTCTATAACAGATAACACACACCTGAACCCAGAGGCTCTATAACAGGTAACACACACCTGAACCCAGAGGCTCTATAACAGATAACACACACCTGAACCCAGAGGCTCTATAACAGATAACACACACCTGAACCCAGAGGCTCTATAACAGGTAACACACACCTGAACCCAGAGGCTCTATAACAGGTAACACACACCTGAACCCAGAGGCTCTATAACAGGTAACACACACCTGAACCCAGAGGCTCTATAACAGGTAACACACACCTGAACCCAGAGGCTCTATGCCAGGTAACACACACCTGAACCCAGAGGCTCTGCCAGGTAACACACACCTGAACCCAGAGGCTCTGCCAGGTAACACACACCTGAACCCAGAGGCTCTATGCCAGGTAACACACATCTGAACCCAGAGGCTCTATGCCAGGTAACACACACCTGAACCCAGAGGCTCTATGCCAGGTAACACACACCTGAACCCAGAGGCTCTATGCCAGGTAACACACACCTGAACCCAGAGGCTCTATGCCAGGTAACACACACCTGAACCCAGAGGCTCTATGCCAGGTAACACACACCTGAACCCAGAGGCTCTATAACAGGTAAAACACACCTGAACCCAGAGGCTCTATAACAAGTAACACTCACCTGAACCCAGAGGCTCTATGCCAGGTAACACACACCTGAACCCAGAGGCTCTATAACAGGTGTGCACCCCCACAATGCACTGTCATTCATTGACTAAAGATTAACCAAGCAGCTAATATAACTCGTTTATAGTTTATAATATGGAAGTAGCAAACAAGCTGATCTTTATTTAATTGCCCAGCTGTGTGTACTATGGATTGTGTGGATTTTTAATTTAGGGAAACATGGCAATTAGATGAGGCTGGCTGAGGGCTACAAGCTCGTTCCCTGTCTGCTAATGTTGTTCCTTCAGACGCTCAAGTCCTTCTGCTGCTGCAGTCTACTGAACCAGTTGATCGAAAAAGTTATTTCCATATGTTCATAACAGGGGGAAAAACTATACGAAGCGTTGGAAAATTCTGTCACGTCCTTCTCTAGCATTCTGACCTCTGCTGATGTTGCTATAGGGACTCAGCACAGTGTACTGTGCTCTTCAGAACTCCAACCGCTCTTCTGGACTGTGGCAACCATGGTCTGCTCGTGCGCACTCACTCTCAAAAATAAAACCATTTGAACTGAACAAAAATAACTAGAATTGTCTAAGACATGTAAGGCCTAGAACAACTTGAATTACTGGCATGTCTCCTCCCTCAATGTTCTGATTGTGTCCAGAACTAGTTGATGGTGGTATAATTATACAATGTGTAGATCGGAGGGAGAAACAAGAGGATAATTTCAGGTGATGCCATAGGTTATACTCCGTAGGAAGGATGGGGACTTAATTGAAGAAAGCTTAATGATGATTGGTGGTTGTTCCTCCCACATTGAGATGCACTGAAGCCATACCCCCTCTCTCCCATTGAAAGTATAATTACAATTTGTTATCTCTCTTCATTCCACTAGTTCAGTTTTTGTCTTTGTATAGTGCTAATTATTTTGATGCTTGGTTATTGTTTTCAGATGAATAGTCCTTTTCACTATGAACACTAATCCGCAGGTTTTTCCTAATGGTAAGTGTTGCATAGCGTTCAGTAATTGTCTCCCACACACCTCCATTGTGTTGGGTTTCCTCAAAGACACAGCCCTCCCTGGGAGAGGCCTGATAAGGGTATTACACATACTTTACTCTAATTGTAATGCACTGTTTTACAGGCCTAGTTACTTATACTGAAGCTGTGGCTTATGAACGTCTACTGTATAGCAGACCACACACACGAGTCTTCCGCTGCAAAACGTCCTAATCCACTACTGGAGGAGAAGTTGCATATCGTTTTTTTCCCCCTGGCCTCACATCACTTCCTAATGTATGCGGTTAATTAATTCCCCTGGTTAGAACAATGGAGGCCAGGGAGACACTGCAGCCATTTTGTGTCAGAGCTTCCTCAGGGTAGAGGCCCTCTGTACCTCCCACACATACGGTACATCTGAAATGACTGCATAGCAGAGGATTATGGTCTATGCCAGTCAGGGGAATTGGCTTTTAAGCCTCCAGGTCCAATGTATTGCTGGTTGTATTTTCACCCTGGTAGGTGATTGCTGAATCTAACATGTCATTGATTGGTTAGTCTCTATTACATGGTATCCCAGCTGATCCTGATTAGAGCGTAAACCTGCATTCCATTTAAATAATATTGTTTCGTCATCGAGTGGCGCAGTGGTCTAAGGCACTGCATCGCAGTGCTAGCTGTGCCACTAGAGATCCTGGTTCGAATCCAGGCTCTGTCGTAGCCGGCCGTGACCGGGAGACCCATGGGGCGGCGCACAATTGGCCCAGCGTCGTCCAGGGTAGGGGAGGGAATGGCAGGCAGGGATGTTGGTAAAGCATGGCGTTTGCAACGCCAGGGTTGTGGGTTCGATGAAAAAAAAAACTCGCTCTGGATAAGAGCGTCTGCTAAATGACTTAAATGTAAATAGAACGTCCTCGTCTCGTCCTATAATATGTCCCCGTCTCCCCTGCCCAGGCTGAGTGATGAGAACCCGGCGGTTAGGCAGACGGCGGTGACTGTTCTGACCCAGCTAGTGCTGAAGGATGTGCTGAAGGTCAAAGGTCAGGTCAGCGAGGTGGCCGTGCTGCTCATCGATCCCCAGACACACATCGCCAGCCTCGCACTCAACTTCTTCAACGAGCTCGCCTCCAAGGTACACACAACAGCATTAATTTCAAACACAGGCCATTTCTATTTGATTGGAAGATAAATCTGAGTTGGTGTATTTGGGGACCTTTTACGTAGACTGAGGGAATGGATCCTCCAATGTTCTAAACTAGACAGTGGCGTCTCCTTTGTCTTGTCTCCTCCCAGGACAATGCTATCTACAACCTGCTCCCAGACATCATCAGCAGACTGTCAGACCCAGAGAGAGGCATGAACGAGGAAGACTTCCACACCATCATGAAGTGAGTGAAGTGTGTCCAAACTGTGTGCTGTGTGCCTCTTCTGCTCTCACTGTGTATGTTGAGTGTTGTGATCAGTATAGTGTGTGTCTGGCAGGGAGTCATTGTTCTGTTATTCAAATACCCGTAAGCGCGGCTTTAATAATCTGAGGGCTACTTAACCTGTGTGTCTGTCGCCCACTGTGTTCTCTCCCAGGCTTTACACACACTGTTGTTGACTTGGCAGGCAGGGGTCACATCGTGACTCTGGTTTGAAACCTGTTGCGCTGAGAGCTGAATAACATGGAAATGGGATGCTAATATGTGAGTGGTGTTTTAATGCCTTATTTTAATGGTTCCCTCTTTTGTCTCTGTTTTCAGGCAGCTATTTTCCTACATCACTAAGGAGAGACAGACTGAGTCTCTGGTGGAGAAGCTGTGTCAGCGCTTCAGGACAGCAAAGTGAGCAGCACGTCTTCCCCTCGCTCTTCCTTCCTATCTCCTCATTTCTATTCTCCCACTCCGTGTCATAACTGCTGGCATTAGTTCCTGTCTCAGGAGTATTCGAGGCCTGGGTCGTCTGTTCAGCGAACTCAGGGCCAACTGTCTTTCTGGCTCGTCATTCAAAGCACAGACCTCCACAGAAAGGGCATTTTAGATTAAGCCACAGACACACAGTGAATCAGCGAGACCATGGGCGGAGAATATGATTTTTCCAAATGCCAGGTCAGACTTCCTCTGTTCTTGAAAGACTATTTGTTCTAAGTAAATAATCAAATTTCCTCTCTCACTCCGCCCCCACCTCTCTCCTCCTCTCCCCCCAATTCTCTCTCCAGGACTGAGCGTCAGTGGTGTGACCTGGCCGTGTCTCTTTCTCTGCTGTCTATGTGTGAGCGAGGGCTGAAGAGGCTCCAGGAGTGTTGGGAGTGTTACAGCGACAAGCTGACTGAGACAGGAGTCTACCAGCCTCTCCTCTCCATCACCGCTAAGCTACGCCGAGGAGCCAAGCCACAGCTCAAGGTACTGATGATGATGGTGGTCATATGTATTGACCAGCAGAATAATTTTTCAAGGCTGTTCAAACCACATAAGAAAGCCCTTAGCCCTCCCCCCATTCAGATATACATAACACTGAACTTGGGACAAGTGAGAGACTATGCATTATCTTGACTCTTTCTGACTATCCAGACTTATTTCTGATTTCTTGACTTTGCGTCTAAATTAATGCAGGGTATTGTTCTGACAGTCATTCTGATTCTGCTGTCTCTTCTTTGTCCCCAGGCCCAGGTGGAGGAGTTTGAGAAGCGTCTGACGGCGGTCCACACCCGGGGACTGGAGAACGTAGAGTGCTCTGAGATGGAGGAGAAGAACCGGTCCGAGGGAGCAGGGCCCAGCCAAAACACCACCACACACACACCGCTACCCAACAAGGGACGGGGTGGCAGGCCCAAGAGAGGTCAGCGCGCACACTTGTAGTTCCTTTTCTGGTAGACAGTGAATGGTTCCCTCTTGATTTTTTTTTTTTGTTGCCAGTTACATATACTTTAGCTAATGTTCCATGATTCTCTTTCTGTCCCTCATTCTTAATTTCTCTCCCCTCAAAGGTCAAGCCAAGCCCTCTGTATCCAGTCGCCATGACGATAGCTTTGTGACCCCCAAACCTACCCGGAAGTCCTCTAAGAAAGCTGTTATCACCTTCAGCAGTGACGAAGAGGAGGAAGAAGGTGTCTGCACTTTCTAACAGTACAAGCTGTTTTAGTCTGAGTGTTGGCAGTGCTTTTCAGTTAAATTGATGGAAAGCATATAAACTGATTCATGCTTTCAGTAGATTTTTGGTGCTGGCTTCTCAGGATGTCATGGAATACACTTGGGCCCAGTGAATGAAATGGCATATTTGTCTTAATCCTTGCAATTTCATAGCATTTACTGTTGGGAACAAATCTGGTTAGTTGTTCCTGCTCAAATGAACACGTCACTGATATTTATTGTTTTTCACCCAATCAGACGCTGTCATGGTAGAGAGCGAGACGCCCAAGGTGACCACACCCATCGCCCGCACCTCTCGACGAGCTCGTCTCCGACACTGATCCCTCTCTCTTCCTCTGCTTTTAGTTTCTGTCTGTATGTCACATGTTCTATTGTTTTGTCGTCTTTTAAAGTTTCAAATGTTTTTACTTATTTTAAATTACTTTTTTATAAATGTTTTGTGATGTTGCTCTTGTCAGCACTAAGTACTTTGACTCAGTCTTTTTGTAACTGATGTAGCTGAATCAAGACTTTTAATAAACCTTTGGTGTGAACCACACAACCTCTGTCATCCGTGTGTGTGTTTGCAAGTGGAGTCAGATTTATGCCCTCATTACAAGGAGTATTGAATGCCCCTCTTGCATTGTGTGTTTGGTCAGTGAAATGGTGTGTGTTCAGGTTGGTGGACTGTCACAGCTTGGCTAGACAGTGTTGATACCGTTCTTACTCCTTCACACTCTTCCATGCTCTCCTATTTCTGCCATTTTGAAATATTCTGTAATCCCACCTGTTATTAAACCTGTTAAACCGTTTTAACCTAAATCCTCCTGAGACCCAGCAATTCATTTGTCATCTCTAGTGGACATCAGTTCTTGGTCTGTATCTAAGCCACTAAATCCTGTTTGAGAGGACATTGGGTTTTTCAATTCTATCACGTGTGACCTCGACTTTATCTTTCTGTTTCTTAAAAAAATGACTGCTTTTAAAATGTACACATTTTATGAAAATAAGTGTAATCATCTGAGTTTATTCAAATTGTTTCTAGTAAGTGAATAACTCAGGAATAGCTAAGTGAGTTGTCAGGTTTGATTTTTTTCACATTAAATAATAGCTAAATAAGCTTTCCCAGAAATGTCCTCTGTAGTGGACACCTGGATGCCAAAACTTTTTCACCTACTGTACCCATTGACTAATGTTACTTTTTCATATTTACATATTGACTACTACAGAGGACAATTTTGCACTTAGAAAATAATTTGTTGAACTTTTCTTGGAAACATGTTATACACTATATATATATATATATATATATATATATATATATATATATATATATATATATATATATATATATATATATCACCAGTCAAAAGTTTGGACACACCTACTCATTCAAGGGTTTTTCTTTATTTTTACTTTTTTCTACATTGTAGAATAATAGTGAAGACATCAAAACTATGAAATAACACATATGGAATCATGTTGTAACCAAGAAAGTGTTAAACACTTTTTGGTTACTACATGATTCCGTATGTGTTATTTCATAGTTTTGATGTCTTCACTATTATTCTACAATGTAGAAATAGTAAAAAATAAAGAACCCTGGAATGAGTATGTGTTCAAACTTTTGACTGGTACTGTATATAAGAAAAAAATATATATCCCCCCAAAAAATTTCCCGGGTCTCACCTGGTATATGATGAGCCTGACAACTGAACAGAATGGTAGCATGTTAAATTAACACACAAGACTTCACTCCCTATTTCTCCCTCTGACACGTGCTCCATCTCTGCCTCTCTATACCTCCTGTAATCAATCTCTCCAAGTTCTTCCCCTCTCCCACACACCTCACCTTCCCTCCTGTTCCATGCTCTTTCTCTGCCTATGTTCCGTTCCTCGGTTGCTCTCCTCTCTCCTCACTGACATCTCCATGCGTTGTAGCTTCACCCCCTCCCCCCTCTTTTGTAGATAATCTCTTCCCTCTCCTCTCACCCACTCTGCCTCCCACTCACTCCCTCTCTCCTTTTAAATGACAGAGGAGTGCACTTCTGTCTTTGTGAGTTATGTAAAGGGTAAAAAAAACACCTTTGCTGACTTCAGACTAAAAATGTAAAGTTTGGTTCCAGTTTGGGTGTATAAGCTCTGCTTTGGCAGTCTGATGACAGACATTTTGTGTTGGACTCATGAGTATATTGTTAGAAACTAAAGATGCATGAAAATAAACTACTTCCATTTCAGAGACTGGTGAGTGATGTTGGTGGCCGGTTTCTGTAGGGCGTGTCCAATCCAACTCCACTTCATTTTATTAGTATTTCAATGGATTCATGTCCAGTTTTTCCCTAGAGGTTCACGATTTCCTGAAATGGAACCCCCAGGGGAAACGAAACAGGTCAACCCAGGAACACTTGGAGGAGAGATGTCCATGCAGAGATGACCGAGAGCGGCCTCAACTTGTGTGACCTAGACAAACTTGCCTGCACCAAGTGACATGGAGGACATTTTTAGGAGACAAGGGCTTGTCATACAAGTCAAACTGCTTCATGATTTATTGTGTTGATTATACTGTAAAAGAGATATTACTGGAGAATGTTGCTGAATTCACAAATCCATCCACAGCCAGACCTTACTGTCTTGTCTGTAGGCCAGTGTTGTGTTCGAGACCACCTAAAGCGAGACCGAGTCAAGACTGAGACAGGGAGGGGGACAAGAGGTCCTAGACCTAGTCCAATTCAAGACCATGATTGTAATTTTGTCAAGTCACCACCATAAGAGTTCAAAATGTCCAGTATTTCTGTGTTCATATTTCATAACAACATATGGCTTCTTTAGACATTCAGAATTGTGAAAAACATGCATGCTGAGGGAAAACAAAGCCACTCTACATATTATTACAAACCCAAAAACAGTGGGGAACAATGGCCCTTCTACGCCTTCAGAGACGGGTTAAGGAATTATAAAATGATTATAATGATAATTATATTATTTTCCATGATGTTCTGATTTAATCTCTTCAGTTTTTGTTGAAAAGGAAAGGGTTAACACTGAAGATAAAAAAATATCCAATCAGGATTTTTCTTTGCTGGTCTCTGGGGAGATAAATCTAGCTAGCTAAATCAGCCATTGGCTAGGCCATTAGAAGCTAGATAAAGGCATCTGCCATTCAACTGTATTAGGGCAACATTTTGGAGTGACAGTGGAATCAACCAATCACATGTTGACTTAATGAGTGTGACAGTTTTTACAAAAGTATGGAAACTTCTGCCTTCTTGAAGGCCAACAGGTCACTGCACAATAGCGAGCAGTAGTTTTTGCACTGTCTAGCTTTAGCTTTTGATGTTGGCTAGTTTGCAGCGGCTGCAGCAGGTGTTATCAAAGAGAATGTTGATAATTTATTAGCTTCTCCCTTTTCAAGAATACATTTCAACAAGAAGTTAAGTTTTAACTGATCATCATCTGGTGAGTGGAACTGTGTTTTTTATTGCAGCGCTTGCTTGTTGTTAGCCATCTCTTTGAAAATAATGTATGTGTGTGAAACATTGTTGCATTTAAGTGGAACTGACAGCATTTTAGCAACATGAAATCTTATTAAAATCTTTTCATATACAGTGAGGGAAAAAAGTATTTGATCCCCTGCTGATTTTGTACGTTTGCCCACTGACAAAGAAATGATCAGTCTATAATTTTAATGGTAGGTTTATTTGAACAGTGAGAGATAGAATAACAACAAAAAAATCCAGAAAAACGCATGTCATAAATGTTATAAATTGATTTGCATTTTAATGAGGGAAATAAGTATTTGACCCCCTCTCAATTAGAAGGATTTCTGGCTCCCAGGTGTCTTTTATACAGGTAACGAGCTGAGATTAGGAGCACACTCTTAAAGGGAGTGCTCCTAATCTCAGTTTGTTACCTGTATAAAAGACACCTGTCCACAGAAGCAATCAATCAGATTCCAAACTCTCCACCATGGCCAAGACCAAAGAGCTCTCCAAGGATGTCAGGGAAAAGATTGTAGACCTACACAAGGCTGGAATGGGCTACAAGACCATCGCCAAGCAGCTTGGTGAGAAGGTGACAACAGTTGGTGCGATTATTCGCAAATGGAAGAAACACAAAAGTCCTGTCAATCTCCCTCGGCCTGGGGCTCCATGCAAGATCTCACCTTGTGGAGTTGCAATGATCATGAGAACGGTGAGGAATCTGCCCAGAACTACACGGGAGGATCTTATCAATGATCTCAAGGCAGCTGGGACCATAGTCACCAAGAAAACTATTGGTAACGCACTACGCCGTGAAGGACTGAAATCCTGCAGCGCCTGCAAGGTCCCCCTGCTCAAGAAAGCACATATACATGCCCGTCTGAAGTTTGCCAATGAACATCTGAATGATTCAGAGGAGAACTGGGTGAAAATGTTGTGGTCATATGAGACCAAAATGGAGCTCTTTGGCATCAACTTAACTCGCCGTGTTTGGAGGAGGAGGAATGCTGCCTATGACCCCAAGAACACCATCCCCACCGTCAAACATGGAGGTGGAAACATTATGCTTTAGGGGTGTTTTTCTGCTAAGGGGACAGGACAACTTCACCGCATCAAAGGGACGATGGACGGGGCCATGTACCGTCAAATCTTGGGTAAGAACCTCCTTCCCTCAGCCAGGGCATTGAAAATGGGTCGTAGATGGGTATTCCAGCATGACAATGACCCAAAACACACGGCCAAGGCAACAAAGGAGTGGCTCAAGAAGAAGCACATTAAGGTCCTGGAGTGGCCTACCCAGTCTCCAGACCATAATCCCATAGAAAATCTGTGGAGGGAGCTGAAGGTTCGAGTTGCCAAACGTCAGCCTCAACCTTAATGACTTGGAGAAGATCTGCAAAGAGGAGAGGGGCAAAATCCCTCCTGAGATGTGTGCAAACTTGGTGGCCAACTACAAGAAACGTCTGACCTCTGTGATTGCCAACAAGGGTTTTGTACTAAGTCATGTTTTGCAGAGGGGTCAAATACTTATTTCCCTCATTAAAATGCAAATCAATTTATAACATTTTTGAAATGCGTTTTTCTGGATTTTTTTATTGTTATTCTGTCTCTCACTGTTCAAATAAATCTACCATTAAAATTATAGACTGATCATTTCTTTGTCAGTGGGCAAACGTACAAAATCAGCAGGGGATCAAATACTTTTTTCCCTCACTGTACACCCCAGGAAGAAAGTGAGACTTTTGTTAAAAGAAAATTGGGAATGAAGTATACTAAGGCATTTGTGAAAATTCTATAGCAATATGTGGGAAAAGCGGCCGTGCGTTTGGCCAATTAATAGACACTGCAGCAAATAAAAACATCTGTCTTGTCCAGGACCGGAGTCTACACAGACCAGTGGGCTATAGTCAATCAGAGCTACAGTAGACCAATCAGAGCTACAGTATACAAACAAGCCATTTGCCACACGGGCCTGCCATCATTCACGTTGAACTGGACTGTGTGTTCACAGGCAGTTGCAACAGCGCAACTTTAGATCATTAGAACGCATTCGCCAAAAACCACAAAATACACCTGAATGGATTTCTGCAAATATGTAAACACCACGGGAGTCCTCTTACATTTGGAAACTTTACAGTCCTATTGATCAAACAACCATGAAAAGGTAGGCTCTCTCTCCCTCAGTTATGCACATCAACAACATCAAGATCAACAACTAATGCTAGCCAGAGCAAGATGAGCTAAAATCTAACGAAGGAACATTAGATAAACCCTCACAAACTTTTTCAGCTAGTTGGCTGTCAAAATTGCACTGATAAACGATGGGGAATTGTAGCTTCCTCGTCCTTCTGCAGCTTGCCTGCCAATGCATGCTTGTCCCAACCAAACACCCAAGCTAACTGGCTAAAGTTGGCTAGCTTGCTAGCTAGCTACTTCCAGACACAAATGAGAGAACACCTCACTCTGACTATTTTACTCGCTGTAGCAGAGATGGTTAGGATGTTTACATGTTATCTAGAGCGTTCATGACTATTACTTTTTTTGCCTACGTTTACTGACACCGGTCATATTCAGCGGGTGTTGTGCGTTTGTAAATTCATCAGTTGTTCTGTGTTCTGGCACACTCAGATGAGAGTGCTCTGAAATTGGAGTAGATAGCCAGAGTGAATTTGCGAACGCAAGAGATATGCTAACTGTATAACAGTCGTTCAAGTTCTTGCTAGCTAGCTAACCAACCAAATGTTATATTGTTGACTGATATTATGATTGTTGTTAAAGTAGTTAAAACGCTGTCAGTTCCACTTTAAACTTTAGGTCACCAGTTACTTTGTGTGCTAAACGTGAAATGTTTTTTTCAATGGGAAGTAATAGTTGTACATTTCAATTGGGAAATGCTTAATGGTTGTGTTTTTGTATTCTATGATTGGGACCTACTGGCTTATTATGTCTGAGTTTATGGACTGCTTATCCTTTAACATCATGCTGTGTGTGACTGTTGTCTTTCCATCGGACCTATGCAGTGGTGTAGTGGCACCTGGAGATGTGGGTATACTCTAATTTTGCCAAAAAGTTCCCATACAGCCCGCCCAGCAAAGGAAAGACACCCTGTGTGGAATATTCTATGTTTCCCTATGGTTTTTTAAGTTTTCCTATAGATTTTTCAGATTTTCACTCTCAAAATCACACTTTTTTAAATATAAAAAAGACACAAATGTGAGGGTCTAAGTCTACAACAATGCTTAAACCACATCAATCTGATTGGGTGGGCCTGTCAGGGCCTGGCTCCCCAGTGGGTGGGCCTCTGTCCACCCAGGCCCATCCATGTCTACGCCCCTGATGCAAACAGCTCATGATGACATTTGCACATCACAAATAGCCTACTAACCAACACTTCGGACTAAACTTTTTCAATACCTGGTTTGCATATCCATTGTTGCCTTGATTAGCATTTACTGGTAGATATAAGTTGAAATGTCTTTCCTACCCTACCGATGTCATTTGTCTGTGAGCTGCTCCATGCCAAAACCAGTTGAGGGCTGCACACTTCGTGCCTGCAGATGATATTCCGTTGAAACTAGGCTATGTGTGCGGCGCGCATGTGAATGTATTTCACGTGTGTGCTTTAAGATAGTGTAGTCTACTTTGTGCATGATTTCTCTATTGTAGTACATCATTGATACATCGTATACCTCCACTACACTACTTTGATACGCATCAGTAGGGTTGAAGAAGTGCGTATAAGCAATGCCCACTGAAAAAAAGGTGGTATAGGGCTAATAGCTGCGTATACCCTCCACTACACCACTGGCCCTTTGTGTTTTACAAAAAGTGCACACCTACATGAGTGCGCTGGTATTAGGGTTGCTGTCCTTTCGGAATCACGAACCTGTCACACGCTGAAGGCCTATAGGTTTGCCACTGCGCAAACATGTCTATCAGTGGAGGCTGCTGAGGGGAGGACGGTTCATAATAATTGCTGGAACGTAGCGAATGGAATGGCATCAAACACATAGAAACCATGTGTTTGATGCCATTCCACCCACTCTGCTCCAGCCATAGTGGTCCTCTGTAGCTCAGCTGGTAGAGCACGGCGCTTGTAACGCCAAGGTAGTGGGTTCAATCCCCGGGACCACCCATACACAAAAATGTATGCACGCATGACTGTAAGTCGCTTTGGATAAAAGCGTCTGCTAAATGGCATATTATTATTATTATTATTATTATTATTATTATTATTATTATTATTATTATTAGTAGTATTAGTATTACCTCGAGCCCGTCCTCCCCAATTAAGGTGCCACCAACCTCCTGTGATGTCTATAATAGATATAAAGACTGTTAAGATATTCAGGTTTTCAAGTAAGGAGTGTATGTATTTGGCCTGGCGAAGCGGTTTTATGCGCTGAATGAATGGAAGCTGAAAATTATGAGTGTTTTACTCCGCTGGTCTCGGGAAGAAATTACGAGTCCTCACTGTCCGAGACCAAGTGAAGACTGAGTACAAATGTATCCGACACCGAGACAGGACCGAGACACTCAATATGTGGTCTCGAGACTCGTTGACTACAACACGGCTGTAGGCTATAGCCAATCAGGTCAATGCTCATGCGGTGGCCTGTGTATGAGAGATTTGGTTCTGGGTGCTGAGATTAGTCTGCTGGTGATCAGAGCATGTGTTGAACTTTTGTGTGTCATACCTGCTGGTGTTATGGCAGAGAGGCTGCAGGGGGCTGAGAGCAGATGGTACTGACAGACTGTAACTCACTGTGAAGTAGAGCGAGGCTATAAACACACAGGATGGAAAGTGATGCTTTGCAATGACCACTGTTACACAGCAGAGATGCTATGACACAAATGCAGTGCTGGGATAGATGCACACCTACTGATGGGGTGATGGGGTTACCAGACCGATGGAGGAGGACCTCCACTGTAGGTCCAGTTACAGTTACAGTTCAGTTCTGTGGGTGTGAGACCTGATATCAATTGTGATCATATTTAGCACATTAAAGCACATTAGCAATTGGCGTCTTAACACAATTTAGCTAACTGTACCCCTTTGGCGCTATTGTCAAGTTTCTGTTTGCCCTTTGACCCTGGCGGGTGTCCTCCCGTTACATCATTGTGTTCCGAGCAGCGGAGATGTTTGGCCACCGGCAACCTCTAGTCACCTTGGTGATGACAAACACTCCTACTGCCATGACATCATCCCGGTGATAAAGTAGGGGAGGGGAGATGGAGGGGGCCGTTGGCAGTATAAACCCACCGCATCATCCCAGCTGATACACTAACATTAAACTGCTGCCAAGCGAACACAAACGCAAGAGACAACCTCATCCCTTCAATACCATCACTGAGAGAGAGGGAAGAGGAGAAAAGGAGGGTCAAAGCGTGAGATAGTGATGCTTTCAGCAGGTGCCAAACAGTGAGAGGTAGCTGATAGAGGAGAGGGAGAGACTGCGTGAGAGAGATGGAGCGCAGCCTGTGAGAGCACACAGTGACCCACAGCATCGGAGACAAGAGAAGAAGACAAGAAGGTGTGAGTTATTTCATGCATTGTTTATTTGTTTGTTTAGCCAAAAGGTGAGCGGTTATGCACCTGTGCTTTCAGGTTGATTAGACACAGAGGATTTGTTCCAAAAAGTAGGTATTGCTGCTTGTTTCATCATATACAATGAAGAAAAATGTGTATTTAGTATGTTATTATCATGTAATAATTATTATTCCTGAGTAAATACTTAGACGCAGCCATGTCTAGTTGATCATGAAGAAGCAGAAAGTATAATGTACTGATGTGTTATAGAGGAATCAGGGGCTCATTTGTAGATATGATGTTTTATAAGATATTAAATGAAAATGACTAATCATCTCACAGACATCATTTCACAATTTCTACCTCGTCTCAGATTTTCATACAGCAGTATATTGTGTATACAAGGCAATTTCTCCCTTGGGGAAAATGAAGTTTTTCTCATGTATTTTATTATTAACATCGGGGTATTAAAAGTAATCATAAAGCATCAACACTAATTTCTCTGTATGGTCAGTAGCATCGTGGTAGTGGTCATTGCTCTGTGATGTGTAGTCATAATACTTTTTCTGTATAGTTTTAGAGATGTATTATAGTTGTATCAATAGTCACTGTATTATCTATAGTGGCGTATTAATATTAATTTCTCTCTGTTTTTACATAATCCTGTTGTCATTGCAGTATCTGTGTAGTTGTGTGCATTAGTGCTCCCACCCTCCCTCTACTCACTGCTGCCATGCTGTACCCAGCACTGCTCTGTGCTGCTCTGCTCCTGATAGCACCCCTGGAGCACACAGAGGGGCGCACCCTGCACCCCTCACCTGATGCCATCCAGGTACGGAGGGTGAAGGGAGAGGGGGAGTGGGAGTAGAATGGGAAGAAGAGGGGATCTGGAGATGGAGAAGGAGGGGGGGAGTGTGAAGTTATGGAGGGGGAGCTGGGGAGAGTGGGACAGAGCGGAGGGTAGGGAAGAGTGGAGTAGAGGGTATATTTGGATTGAGTGCAGAGATGGATCATCAATAACTTTTTTACGGAGCTCTCATTGGATTTTTCTGCGTAGTAATAATAACAGCATATTTGTTGTTCCTGCCTAGTTTGTTGAGCAGTTTCTGGAACGCTACAACGACCTGACCCTGGATGACCTGGAGAACCTGGTGAGCAGCCAACCAGAGGAGCCCTCCTCGGCTTTCACTTCCGGGGTTAAAGTCTCTGAGTACCCCAAATGGGCTGACATACCAGCACAGGGCGACAGCACCTGGCTCCACCTCCTGAAGGGGACCCTGGCCAATCAGAAAAGAGCTGTGATGGACCGGTCGAGGAGGGGGTGGAACCGAGGATGCTTCGGACTCAAACTGGACAGGATCGGGTCAATGAGTGGACTGGGCTGCTAGTGGAGAGAGAGAGAGGAAGAGACTGACGTCCCTCAGGGGATATGAGGACACACACACACAGTAGGCTGCTACATGGCACACAGTCATTTACACACATGTAGTGAAAACAAGGATGTTAATGTAAGTACAAAGGATGTCTACATGTAGTGTAACTGTAGTGTACTTGTTGTATTGCTAATGTGGTTCCATCGAGCTTAGTGAAAGTTACTCTGTATGTCTCCTGGCTGTTGGAAGGGGTTAGCTGTACTTATATTGTACATGTATTCATTTGAATCTTGAAAGTATCCGAGTTATGTTTACATCAAGCTGTTATTCTATTTTAAGTCTTTGAGTGTTGTTTTGACAGTAAACCTGCACTTTATTTAAAACTAAGTATTTAAAAGTTTTGTCTTTCTTTTCTAATATTGTCCTTGTTAATCCTGCAGGAGTAGTTGTGTTATGGCATGTTTTAATGGAAATAAATATTTGAAAAAAGATTATAATATAATATAATTCTAATAAAATGTTTCTTCTCTCTGCTATTGATTTTACATACATTTGGCATGAATAAATGTACACTGAAACCATGTTGTATTGAGTGTTGTGTTCTATTTAAGTCCTGACATCTTCCAGTGTCAGATTCATCTTCAAATCCTCTACTCCTTCATTTGTTAATTTCACATTGGCATGCGACATCTACATATTCATGCATTTCCATTCAATTTGAAGGTTCAATTTCTCACAGTAGATATTTATACCTCTGTTTCCATGGTTGTTTTTATTAAATCTGCCACAGGCAGCTGAGAGAGAGAGAGAAGGTAAATGAAATGCCTGCATCACATGGTGGGCTTGTGTGGGCAGACCAATTAGGGCTTGGATCTACACTAATACCTACCACTGATGCTTCCAAACTGATTTTACTATGTAGTTAGTATCTTACTTATAGAAGGGAGTTAACTCTTGTGTATATAACAAGTACTGCCAAAACAGAACATAATCTTCTCTCTTGAAACACAGTTCTCCTTTGTCAGCTGGGTTGGGGAAAGATGGCATTTCACCAGGGGTTGGGAGTTGGATACTGAGAGTCTCTAGAGTCAGTAGGGTGTTCATCACAGAAGAGGTTAACTCAGGTTAAAAGACTGGATGCAGTCCCTAAAGTAAACCACAAGAGGTCAGTCTCAAATAGTCTATCATGTTGCCAGGTCCCAACCGAAGTACTGGACTCTGCTAATGGACATTATGAGACTGATGATAATTTAGCAGCAGATGAAACCAGGTGTAGGCCTTTCTGATGCATGTTTGACCAGAGGTGTACCAGCTGTCAAATCTAAAGACATTTTCAGATACCTCAAGTTAGTTGGAGCTGTCAAATCTAAAGACATTTTCAGATACCTCAAGTTAGTTGGAGCATAGACAGTGCTGGCAACTCCAGGGTTGTAGGATTGCTGTATTAAAGTAGTAAAAAGTGAAGTATTTGGTCCCATATTCATAGCATGTAATGATTGCATCAAGCTTGTGAGTCTACACATTTGTTGGATGCATTTGATGTTTGTTTTGGTTGTGTTTCCGATTATTTTGTGCCCAATAGAAATTAATGATAAATAATGTATTGTGTCACTTTTATTGTAAATAAGAATATAATATGTTTCTAAACACTTCTATATGAATGTGGATGCTACCATGATTACTGATAGTCCTGAATGAATAGTGAATAATGATGAGTGAGAAAGTTACAGACACACAATTATCTTGTTACTACTTTAATACACATATAAGTGATTCTGTCCCATTACTTTTGTCCCAAAGCACTACACAAATATAAATGCATGAACTGAACATAACTAACCAACTCAACAGTGAATTATCACACAAATGAATCCTTTTCTTACAGAAATATGTAGGCCTACATGAAAAACCTCAAGGGAGAAGTTGGCCTTTATATTAGCCTACCATGGACTATAATATGACCTATGATGACTGTGTGACCATGTGGTGTGATATGAGGTAGGGTCAAATACAGTACACAGTATCACCAGTATATACCATCCACCAAGGAGTAGACCGTCTGCTTCTATTTATAGAACAACCTTTACTTCACCTCTCTGACCTTAAGCTGTGCAGCGGAGGCCAAGAGCAGTGCATGTTCACATCGGGTCGTGGTAGTTCAACTATGCCCAGGTCATTGGCTCGTCACCACCCTAAATCACAAGACCTGTGACAAAGATATTAGCGCAGGGTGGCATGACTGCAATTGTGCTGTTGAACATAATAATAATAATATAATATGCCATTTAGCAGACGCTTTTATCCAAAGTGACTTACAGTCATGCGTGCATACATTTTTGTGTATGGGTGGTCCCGTTGTTCAGTATGAAAAATGTATGCACTCACTAACTGTAAGTCGCTCTGGATAAGAGCGTCTGCTAAATGACTAAAATGTAAAATGTTCATATGTCGTGCTATGTTGGAGAACATGTTACGCTAGTTCTGTGTTACTGTGATATTTAGGTACAGGTTGTTGTGTGCTTTGCTTATAGAGGCATATGGGCCAAAGGCCTAAGGGTTCAGACTCTACTAATTCGTAGTTTTATATTCCTATTGACCTAATGGGTCATTTATGAGCATAAGAAATTATTTAAAAACTGTTTACATTTTTCAGTAATAATAATTACTTCACACATGTACAAGTGTGTTTTATACACGTGTGAATTAGATAATCGTTGTTTTTTTTGGACAACCCTCGGAGAGTGAGGTCACAGCCAGGGATCAGACATTATTGACGGCGACCATGGAGCAATTAGAGTTAAGTGCCTTACTCAAGGCCACATCGACTGATTTTTCACCTAGTCGACTTGGGGATTCAAACCAGCCACCTTTCAGTTACTGGTTTTAACTGGTGCCACTGAGTCTAAAGTAGCCTCATTGAAACTTGGAAATCATCGGTGTGATGACAAATAACAGGATCAGTAGTAGAGGATCAAAAAGCATTCGTAAATGTACTTACTAGGAGTTGTGGAGATAATGATGTGAGAGCAAGTGTTTGCAAGTGGGGGCAAACACATATTTAGGAGGAGGAGGAGAAACATTTTTAAAACAACACTGAGATGGTCAGAGACACAGACATCAATAGTTTCCAAGTGATCAATATTCAGACCATAGGACAGCACGAGATCAACAGTATGGCCTTGGTTGTGTGTAGGCCCTGTGGCATGTAGCACAAAGTTAAAGGATTCTAACGGGTTAAAAACTCCCTAGCTAGTGCATTATTTGGGCAACACACATGAATGTTTAGATCTCCAAGAATAACCCTGACATAACCAAAGACAGCAGGTCAGAGAATTCTGCAATGAACAAACTATTAGGTTTAGGTTTAGGCTTAGGAGGGTGGTACACTAGAATATACAAGGTGGGCTGTTTCTTGTTAAAGCAAAAGATAAGGTTCTCAAATTAGGAACATTCGCCACATGACACAGGGATACATATATAATTGCCCCTACAATGGCCAGACAGCCTGGATTTATGTACATAAGAAAAGGCTGGAGGGGTAGTTTCATTTAGAGAACTAAAATCCTTGGGTGTTCTTGTTCAGAATGTTCTTTTGAGACACCAAGTGAACAAAACCAGATACATGGACCCAGTCTTGCATTAAAACCAGACTTGCCATTCGGTTACTCTGACATAAATAGAACTCAACTCCTTAGACACAGAAGTCACTTGAGTAGACAGACAAAAAAACACCCACACAAGTTATTTCAATGGGAACTGTGTCTAGGCCTAAGGCATGCAAACGCGCACAATGTGATGTGTTCAGACTCTATTGACTGACCAGGGCATGGCCATAGGTCCACACAGCTCTCCTCACACCCCAGGCAGGAGAAGGAGAGGCGAGAGAGAGAGAGGTTGAAAGTGAAGGGTCATGGTCTTTGGACTGTAAATGTCACACTGTGGAGGAAAGTGATTTGATCCGCCGTTTGCTCTCTCTGTCTGGCTCTCCCTATCTAGTGAGAAGGTCACACAGGAACGGACCCTCTACTTTTTCATTTCGCCATCTAAGGACTTATTATATCTGTATAGTGTCTCCTCATCTGTTCCTATGCTTCAGACGTAAAGTTATGGGAAGGTTTAAAAAGTTATTTTTTAAAAAACATTCAGTGTTAATGAAATCTATAGTTTGAATGTGGCGGCCTTGAGTGAAAAAAGAGGGCCATATATTCAGACAGATACAGAGAGTCTGATGAACTTCCTTGAGAACAAAATAAATCAAAGTGGAAGCACTTAAATCAATATTCAGGCCTACACTATTCACTATCACCCACGAAATCAATGCTACTTTAGGCCAGCTTTAGTTTAAATATCAGGCAAGGGGGTGAACACAGCAAGACCCATTTGAATAATTAAGTATTTCAATTAATGTTTCATACTATTGCTAATGCAGATTTACTGTTAGGCTACATAAACGACATTTCTAATACGCTGACTCGTCACAACTTCCTTATGACTTTCACATTCTGAAAGGGGCGGGGTTTAGAGCCCGTAGCACACAAAGGGGCGTGTCCATACAGGGTGGAAATAAATAGGAAGCCCAGCTCTGCCTGTCCCCACTCACACCCAAAAGTCGTAAGACAGGATTGAGGCATCTCACAAACGGTAAATGACCAAGCAACGGCTACATTAGGATATCTAACTAAGTTAATGGATGGGGATAATATGGGCCTAGATAGCAAGAAGATTAGGGAGATTGTCCGTTTTTGGCTTGACGACCTTGCGATTGTTTGGTCTATTCTAAGACTTGTTGCATGTATGGCCATTTATTTCATTTCATAGGTGTTGAGATGCAGTTCGAATTACTTGATATCTATAGCTTTTTCTTTCTTCCAGAAGAGGATATTCAAACCTCTTGTTAAAGTGACTTCAATCTGCCATGATTGAACTCTGAATCCCTGACTCAAAGTTGAATTAGACTTTCAAAGTTCATAACTGTTGCTTACAACATGTTGGTGCAATTTGCTTGAATAGACTATCACACATTTACTCCAGTTTAAAACATTTTGCTGTGCTTCAAAATGCATTCTCTCTCTCTCTCTCTCTCTCTCTCTCTCATGCTATGTTCTCTATGCCTCTGCTTATCTTAAAGCTATAACTCAGTTGCAAAGTTCTATGCCATAAAGTATGGAAATCTCCAGAAATCATAACAGATGGTCAATATGTGTTTAATAGCTAATGTCTCTCGTTCTCCCTCCCCCCTGCAGAGGACTAGACCAACTCAGGCAAAATGGTGAAAGTAGGTGTCAATGGGTAAGATACATTTTCATTTAACCCCTTAACTAACACAACAAAACCCAAAATCTAACAATTTATCACCACCACACAGACACAGTGTTAGAATCTCCTACTCTAGCTTTGACCTAGTGCAGAGCTTAAGCATTAAAACCAGACATCTATTTGAAATGGCAATCTGGCTAATATAAATGAATAATAACTAAAATATAGGAATTAATACAATCAAGATTTCAGTACATCATTCCTTACTAATGGATGTACCCTGGTAACCTCACACAGGGTGTACTGAACCCCCTTTGAAAGGACCCGCCCTCTGTTTGCAAGATACACAAGTTGCATATGAGTCATCCCCGGTGACATGTAGTATTCAGACAAGCCCTGAGAGGAGCTTGGCTTTCATGACCCTCCTCTCTGTACCCTTCTCTCTTGCGCCATTCTTTTTTTAGCCAGGCAACCTTTGGAGAGAAGGTCAGGGGTACAGTACAGGGTCTTGTTGACATTCTGAACCATCAGAACATTCAATGGCTATACATTTAATAGCTGTCTTACTCTGAAATAGCTCAGCAACTAAAGAGCATGAACTGTGTAAAGACTTGTGTTTTGCAGAAGGCACACTCTGACTAGCAGAACACAGACACACACAAACCCAGGGACAGTCACCCTGGTGGTCTCTTGTTGTTCTCTGTGATGTTTTGTGCTTTTCACTAGTAGGCAAGTGATCACCTTGTGCTTAGTTGAATATAACATTTTTATTGTCCAGTCTACAAACAGTTGAAAATGTGTCTTTGGCCTCACTCATCACATCTGTAAGGGGATCTGCATCCCCCCTCTCCTATCCTCCTCCCCCCCCCCCCCCCCCCCCCTTCCATTCTCCTATCTTCCTCTATCTCCTCCTCTCCTCCCCTCCCCCTATCCTCCCCTCCACCTCTCTGAGGACAGTGTGTATCAGAGCCTGTCTGTCTGTGAACCTGATTAGCTAGTTAAAAAGTAACTCTCTACTAATCAAACAGGTGGAGGATTACCACATGAGGGGTAGACAGTTAGACTTTACACCCCAGAGAGTACAGCCTCAGTCCGGTTCCCTCTGCTGGCTACGATACACACCTCCCTCTACCCCTCCCCTGAACCCTGTCCTCTTTCTCTGGAAATACATTCTTTTGAGGTCGCCACATGTTCCTTTGAGATTTATTTGAAAGCTCTTTATATCCGGTCTTTAGTCTTTTGCTTCAGGTGCTACACAAGTCAGATGTTGTAGAACAGAAATGTGTCAGTTCAGTTGTATACATGACATTTCTATCTGCAACCTTTGAAACATGGCTCCCTACTGAGCAAGGCTCCTGTGTTACATTAAAATACAGGTACACAGACAGGAGAGAAATATGGGGGAATAGCACAACCTAGTGGCCTGACTTTGGAGTTAACATTGCATACAAGTATTTTCTTCATTAGTTTTTCAATAGCGAGAGGTTTATGAAATTCCATGGTATTGATGAGGACTGGGTGTGACTTGTGACATCAAGGATTAATGGAATGAATCGTCTTGTCCCCCAGATTCGGCCGTATCGGGCGTCTGGTGACCCGTGCTGCATTCCACTCCAAGAAGGGAGTTGAGATTGTGGCCATCAACGACCCCTTTATCGACCTGGACTACATGGTGAGTAGCCTAAAGCCTACAATGGACCAGGGACTTCTAGCCCACTCAAACTCACACCCCTAATTATTATTGATTCCTAACATGCATAAAGAAGTAAGGCTTAGATAGTGAAATATTTAGCTTATGTATATATTAGTTATTCACCCTAACTTATTAAGTTTCAAGAAGTTAAGACCTTTGAATGTTGCTGTCACCATGACGCCCTCAATGAACAAACCAAGGCCTCTAACCAAGACCATGTCATAACTTAGGATCAGTTAACAATAGGCCAAGTGACTCACCTCCTTTCCCTCTTCAGGTCTACATGTTCAAGTATGACTCCACCCACGGACGTTTCCACGGTGAGGTCAAGGCTGAGGGTGGCAAGCTGGTCATCGATGGACACAAAATCACTGTGTTCCACGAGTGAGTTCATTAATTTAGGAAAAAATAAAACAAATAATTCACATTTATTTCCACATCTAAAGAAATTCATAAAATCAGGTCAGCATCAGTAGAATATGCAGGAGATACCTAAATTCCCCTGTGGCCTTATGGAATGGCGCCCCCTTGTGGAATCTAAAACAACATCAATGATAGTCAAGTAATCTATGGTGCTCTGCTTCCTTATAACGTAACCCTGAACCTCTCTCTCTCTCTCTCTCTCTCTCTCTCCGTCTGTCTCTCTGCCGCAGGAGAGACCCAGCTAACATCAAGTGGGGAGATGCTGGTGCCACCTATGTGGTTGAGTCAACAGGTGTTTTCACCACCATTGAGAAGGCCTCCGTAAGTATCCACATCAGTCGACCGTGCATCCAGAACTGTATGATATAGGAATAGCATTAGAACAGAAATAACTAGTTACTTTATAACATTACTTTACCCATCTGGCTTAACCTGCATTTGGTGCATAATGTTGAATACATACAATGACTAGGCCACAAGATATTTAACCAGGCCACAAAAAAATGAAATAAGGGACTCCTAACATCTTTCCCCCCTCCTCCTCCTCCTCCTACAGACCCATCTGAAGGGCGGTGCTAAGAGGGTTGTCATCTCCGCTCCCAGCGCTGATGCACCCATGTTCGTCATGGGCGTCAACCACGAGAAGTACGAGAACTCCCTCAAGGTTGTCAGGTGAGACCCTCTTCCCTCCGACTCAACACACACTCCCTCCACTTAACAGATACTGCATGCAGCACCCTGGCTATTCTGTTGTGGTTCAGACTATAATTTAACACCTCTCTCTCCACAGCAATGCTTCATGCACAACCAACTGCCTGGCTCCCCTGGCCAAGGTCATCCACGACAACTACCACATCATTGAGGGTCTGATGGTACGGATTAAAACACAACACCGGGGAACAATCACCTAGAGAGGGCTTAACAGATTTCACACGGAACACTAACAGTACAGTACAGGGGATGGACTGCTTTTAAGATCACCAACACACCGTCTCTGTTTTTCTTATCCAGTCCTCCCCTACTACCACCACTTCTGTACCCCTTAATATGGATCACTCCTCCTCTCTCATCTCCCTTTCCCCTAATACCTCTCTCTCTCTCCCTCAGAGCACCGTTCACGCCGTCACCGCCACCCAGAAAACCGTTGATGGTCCCTCTGGAAAGCTGTGGAGGGATGGACGTGGCGCCAGCCAGAACATCATCCCTGCCTCCACCGGAGCAGCCAAGGCTGTTGGCAAGGTCATCCCCGATCTGAACGGGTCAGTACCACAACCTCTAAATAACCAATAACAACCAGTAAAACAAGACACTCAATTATAATATCACAAGTTCACAACCTCCAACAAACGCCAGTAAACACTATTACAATACAGCTGTACATTCACTTGTAACACAACCTCTATCTAGACACCAGTAAAACACTATTACAATACATTCACTTGTAACACTAGTATCACAACTTCCTACTAACCACCAGTAACCCATTTATAACACTAGTAGCCAGCCACTACTACACAGTTTTCAGTCAACAGTCAAATGTATAGCAATGAAACACAGACATTTGTCTAAGAACCAGTCACTTATTATGTCTGTATATCAAACTATAGAGGAGTAAGTTGAACTTTGACCTTACACTGCGGTCACCCGCTCTTCTTTCTCACAGCAAGATCACTGGCATGGCCTTCCGTGTCCCCACCCCCAACGTCTCAGTGGTTGACCTGACCGTCCGTCTGGAGAAGGCTGTGAGTAGCCCCACCCCCGCCTTACCAATCTGCCAATACACATCATGTCTGAGTGTCTCTATAGTGTACCTTACCTGCTGATACAAGCAGAAAGATAACACTGTCCTAGGACCAGTTGTTAGACACAAAGTGACCACCTAGTTAAATAAAGATAGCAGTAAAGCCCATTGTTGACAAGACAATACATTCATTGATACATGATTAGTTAGCAATGGAAATGTAGCAACAATTTGACAACCCACCTCTTGTTTCCTTGAACCACAGGCAAGCTACGAAGACATCAAGAAGGTTGTCAAGGCTGCCGCCGATGGACCCATGAAGGGAATTCTTGGATACACAGAGCACCAGGTTGTGTCTTCAGACTTCAACGGCGACACCCGCTCCTCCATCTTTGATGCCGGCGCTGGCATTGCTCTGAATGACCACTTCGTCAAGCTGGTTACATGGTACGCATTTATCCTCTCCAAATATACACATGCACACACATATACACACACATTCTTGGTGAGTGATGAAGAATCCTGACAGTGTCTCTCTCCTCTCTCCCCAGGTATGACAATGAGTTTGGCTACAGCAACCGCGTCATTGACCTGATGGCTCACATGGCCACCAAGGAGTAAAGCAACCAACCAGACGCTACCGCACTATGTCATGTGACCCACATATTCCCCATTTGATTGGACTATCGCTCTTAACTTGCCTGAGAAAGTTACCCGCATAAAAAAAAACTAACAATCACAACTATATATCTATATTTTTTTGTATTGTAAAGACCCTGTTCTGGTCTTGTGAAAGGTGAGATGGAATTTGGGTGTGAAGAGATTTTCTCTGTTTGTTGCACTGAACCTGCTTCATTCAGAAGCGGAATAAAAGTCCTCTGTTTGTGAGTAAATATGGCATCTTCTGTTGTTTTTCACTTGATGGGATAAAATGATCATTATTTAGTATTGACATGATGATAATGGGAAAGGACAAACTCAGAAATAATTCCTTTGTTATTTTTATCAAGCTAAGGAACCTGAAGTGATAGATCACTCATACACAATGGAAACACTATACAACCCAAATAGTAAACCAACCCAAACACAATTATTCCTGACCCTGGATACATAGGAGTAGTTTAGGTACAGTATCTATACAATGAGGTTGATCTGTAAACTACAATATATCTTTATCTGAATGCTTTGCTCTCTGGTGCTTGCATATATCTGATCAGTTTACTCCTGTAAGAATCCATGCATTTGACAGAGATCATAACCATGATTTCAAACACAACCCAGACAGTTTCATTTCAATTCTATGATTGCGTCACTTCCTCTGCCAGTTCTCTCTTTTCAAATCAAAATAAAGTTTATTGGTCACGCACACAGATTTGCAGATGTTATTGAAGGAGCAGTGAAATGCTTGTTTCTAGCTCCAACAGTACGGTAATACCTAGCAATACAAAACAATACACACAGAATCCAAAAAGTGAAAATAAATCCATTTCTTTTGTCTCATCACTTTCCAAACCATCAGTCTTAAATTCTGGTATTTCTCTCTTTCTCCCCCCTTCCTGAGTTGAATCATTATTTCTCTCTATATTCCCTCTTCCTCAGTTCAGTTCAATACCTGCTCCATTTGTTAAGCAAAGGGTGTTGTGGCATGACTAACTAGAGTTGACAGTGGCTGACCATTATGATTACGCAATTGGCCGTCATAAAATATTCCCAATCGATGGTATTGACAAGAGAATCAAAAGGGTAGAGTGAAGAGAGGTAAGCCAACTCTACTGGGCTTTACAGTTCTGACTCGCTCACAGACAAGCAACCACTAGGGTTTTCACAGCATAGTGGTCCTATGGTGGCTGCAGGAGGCTTAATTAACAGCGTGATTGCAGTAGACTTGACAGTATGTGTGTATCGGGTGTTTTAAGTGGACGTGTGGTGCCTATAGAGAATGTAGGGAGGTTCTCACACTTTCACTGGACTTCACTATAGTTGACTTCTTAGTGCTTACAGTGGACAGAAGGGCTTAGAGAATACTGGGTTTCCATCATACTAATGGATAATCATAAGTCATAATTAGATCATCAAACATTCAACTCACTGAGTTCTTCAAATTGAACACTTAATCAAGTACTGTATAAGTAATTAATTAGTGTCTATTAGCTGTAATGAGTGAAAATACTCCACTTGTGATTGGTTGACATTTTTATGTCACATTAGGTTTTATATTTTAGTGACAGTAACACAGCAGGACTTCCTGGACTAAGATGTGAGTCAACAGGAGAGAAGGGATAACAACAGGTTGAAGGCTGAACACTACTGCTACACTCCAAGGCATCCTCTGGTCGTAAAACAGACAGTTTAATATAACCTTTCAAGTTAGTGTGTGCGTTAGGTGTGTGTGTGCACGCACTCAGGGTCAGGTCAAGTCGGACTTGTGTGTGTAGGTTTAAGCCCCATAATAAGAGCAGGATTGAAGATCGGGTTAATGTAGTTGTTCAGTTTGCAGCCAGTAGGCTATGTATTTATTTTAATATCCCTGTGTCTAATATCTCTCACGTCATGCTCTGACATGGCAGTCAGTTAGAGAAGGCTTAATCTCCTGTAGTCAGATCATCATCCATCCATAATCTTACTGAACGACAAGACGTGTGTCTCCAGGGTGTTATTGCTCTCATTGTTAGACACACACACACACACAAACACAAACACACAAATACACACATACAAATTAAGAGTCAGTTACACGTGTGCTCTTGTTACTATATCACAAGTGGTGATATTTCTTCTTCTACGGTATTCATTTTAAACAATGGATAGAGAGATTAAGAGTGATAGATGTACAGAGAGAGAAAGAGGGCGAGAGCATGGAAGAGAGAGAAAGACTGGTGAGAATAAGGGATGGGGGAGAGAGAGAGAGGGGGGGTGAGAGAGGGAGAGAGAGAGGGGGGGTGAGAGAGGGAGAGAGAGAGAGGGAGGTGAGAGAGAGAGAGAGAGAGAGAGGGGGGATGAGAGAGGGAGGGTGAGAGAGGGAGGTCAAAAAGGCTCAGATCCTTCCATTTATTTTCCATCTCTGTGCCATTTCGGACCACGCACTGATCATTTCTCCGCCAGATTGTCGACAGCAAGTTGATTTACTCTTCTCAGAAATAGAGCACAAAAATTGACAGAGGCTTAAGATTTTTTTTTAAGAGCTTAACTCACAGCACAGACAGACTGAACAAAAGAGTGAGATACGAAGTAAAAAAGAGAGGAAGGTGAGTACGGATGCTCCTCTTGGTGTGTGTGTCACCTGTTTGATTTCTCATTAGATGTGTGTGTGTGTGATCTCATTTCAGCTTTGAACTGAATAGTGAGTTTGATTCTGTGATAATATTTTTTTGTGTTTCAATTGGCTGTCTTTCTTTTTCTCTTCCTGCATTTCCAATTCTCCACTTGTGCACTTCTTACTTTCACACATTCCTTTCCTTTTAAATCCATGAAGGGAAGTCTTACTTTCCTCTCCATCAGTGCCCCATTGGAAGTTTAAGCCTTTCTCACTGTCTCTGCTTTCTGTCATTTGAGAGACACTGGCTGTAAGACTCTCCTCTCCTCTCCTCTCCTCTCCTCTCCTCTCCTCTCCTCTCCTCTCCTCTCCTCTCCTCTCCTCTCCTCTCCTCTCCTCTCCTCTCCTCTCCTCTCCTCTCCTCTCCTCTCCTCTCCTCTCCTCTCCTCTCCTCTCCTCTCCTCTCCTCTCCTCTCCTCTCCTCTCCTCTCTCCATCAATGTATATCTACCTCACCATTGCTGTCTCTCTCTTTTCTCTCTCTCCATATCCGCGTTAGTTAATACTAGAGGGAATTTAACATCTCACTCTCACTCTGTTTTTCTGTGCATGTCTAGGGGGTTAAAACCTCTTACCTTCCACTTTCTAGCATGTTCTCTCTCAGTACGTTACTTTACATCCTCTCTCTTTTTTACCTCTCGTGTCTACTGTACCTCTCGTGTCTACAGTAACATCTCTCTCTCTCTCTCTCTCTCTCTCTCTCTCTCTCTCTCTCTCTCTCTCTCTCTCTCTCTCTCTCTCTCTCTCTCTCTCTCTCTCTCTCTCTCTCTCTCTCTCTCTCTCTTATTTTCTCCACCAGTTGATGTCTCTGGGAGTGAATGGCTCGTGGAGGGGCTCTGTCCCATCCTCCATCCCTCCTGCCTTCCTTTCTCACCTCTCCCCCAGCACTGATCTGGGAGTCACCATCTTCCTCATCCTCACAGGTGAGTCAAATCTACCTTCTGCCTATAACACATTCACCCCTAGCCACTATACCCCTATACCCTCTAACCACTGATAGAGATTTGAAAGGATTGGATTTTACAGTATGTGTACTATAAGCAATATGGTGACAAATCCTCAAAGCCTAGAGGGCAAGTTTGAGAAATTGCCATATTACATCAAATAATTTCAGATCTATACAAGTGTCTAGAGACTTGGGTGTAGAGGCTCAGGGTTGTGGATTGATTTGGAATTAGGCATCTCTCCTCATCACAGATGAGTGATTCAATGTTGGTGTCAGTTAGCATCAGAGTTTGGTTGGTATTCCTCCTGAGTAACTCACTGGTAAAATAATCAGAACATAATATGTACAGTGTAGAAGTATTAGGCTTGGCTTGAGGTATATCTATGGGGGTGAAATTCTGTTCAGATAAATCAAGACTTAAAAACAACATCAACAAAATCTAATTTGATCCCAGAGGACTGAAAGGTTTTCATATATAAGATGGACAACAGCTTTTCACATCTTAATCATCGGAATACAGAGCCCACACAGATGGCTGAATGGGTTTACTTTGTTTCAACACAGGTCTGTCATCCATCAGGATCAACCTTTCTGATCAAGTCAGTCAGTGATCTAACTCCCTGTGACTGTTTCCATTATGGAGCTGTGTAGGCAGACTGAATACAACAGTAATTAGCATAGCAACCCCAGGGTCACACCAGAGAAGAGAGGATACACAGAGAGAAGAGAGGACAGAGGACAGAGGAGAGATGAAAGGAGAGAAGATACATAGAGAGAGGAGAGAGGAGAGGAGAGAGGAGAGGAGAGAGGAGAGAGGAGAGTGGAGAGGAGAGAGGAGAGGATACACATGAGGAATCACAGCGTGGAACATTCCATACCTGTTGCTCCCAATAATAACCTACACAACAAATCAAATCAGGCTATAAACAGCACCCCGCACCCCACTGGCCAGCCAGCCAGCAAGCAACCATGTCGATTCAGCTATAGCATGATTCCGACTTTGGATTGGTTCCCCGATGCGTTCAAAGCCGGATAGCGGGTTGAGGGGTCAGGAAGGTAGCAGCGGTTGAAATATTAAATGAATGACGGTGTACTGACCCTTGTTATACCTCAGAGCGTACAGTGAGCTGGTCCACATGCCAATAATGCTGAAACAATCTTTTCAGTCTGTGTTTAATGACTACCCACTGTGATAAATATAATACTTCTGTGCCATAAGAAAGTATAGCATATAGCATACTAAAGCTATCTCTCTCTCCCTCCTCCTCTCCCCTGTTTCTGCCACATCTATCCATCTCTCTCTTTATCACTCTGTTGTCTCTTCTTTCTCTGTTTTCTCTCTTCCCCTTCATCCTCAACTCTATCTCTATACTTCCATCTTTCTCTCTCTCCCCGTCGCTTCAAACCTCTTTTATCTCCCCGCTCTTCTCTTCCTTCTCTCCTCTCCTCCCTCCTTCTCCAGGTGTAGTATCAGTGGTTGGGAATGGCATAGTGCTGTTGGTTTACTGTAGAAAGAAGAAGAAACTCAGACCACCAGAACTCATGACTATCAACCTGGCCATCTGTGATTTTGGATACAGCATCTTGGGGGCGCCATTCCCCATAATTTCCAGGTGAGCAAGCCATATCGACCAATCTTCAATCCCCCTTACTGATAGTATGAATATCAAATTAGAGAGAATGATATGGTGCAGATGTCTTTTATCCTAAATAACTTACAGTTAACACTCACATACCATGAATCAGACAAAGTGCTTAGTGTTCCAACGACCAATGATCATTATCAGGGTCATAAACCCCTCCTCTGGTCCCCCAGTGTGTCCCATGGCTGGATGTTTGGGGAAGCAGGGTGCCTGTGGTACGGGTTTCAGGGCTTTGTTTTTGGGATCGGCTCCCTCATCACCACCTGTCTCATCTCTCTGGACCGCTGCCTCAAGATCTGTAACTTCAGATACGGTCAGCGGGATTCCCTTCATTTCTTTTTCAATGTTTTTTTGAGTCATGTTTGTATGTGCATACTTATTCTATATATATATATATCAGAGCATCATATATATATATATATTTTTTTACATACTTTCCCTTGGATAAAGTGTTGTTGAATCCAAAAAACAGTTAGCTTACCTAGGCTACTTCATCCTTATTTGATATTTTTCCAAACATTTCATAACATGAAAGACATGTCTAATATTCAATTGAGAGAACAAAAGGGGTGACACAACAGGATGGGTTGACCCCTGACCCCTTTTAGTGGCCTCATTGACTTTCTGTTTTCCCTGAGGCTTTAGTCAGTGGGTCAGAGCATCAACAAGGCTCTTGCTTTGAATATGCCCTTTATACTGAGCACCTCAGATATTGATTTTGAACAGAATATTGAACAGAACCTCTGCATTCAATGATCTAATCTAAACGTACACTATATATACAAAAGTATGTGGACACCCTTCAAATGATTGGATTCGGCTATTTCAGCCACACGGTTGCTGACAGGTGTATAAAATTGAGCACACAGCCATGCAATCTCCATAGACAAACATTGGCAGTAGAATGGCCTTACTGAAGAGCTCAGTGACTTTCAACGTGGCACCGTCATAGGATGCCACCTTTCCAGCAAGTCAGTTTGTCAAATTTCTGCCCTGCTAGAGCTGCCCAGGTCAACTGTAAATGCTGTTATTGTGAAGTGGAAATGTTTAGGAGCAACAACGGCTCAGGCGTGAAGTGGTAGGCCACACAAGCTCACAGAACAGGACCGCCGAGTGCTGAAGCGCGTAGCGTGTAAAAATCTTCTGTCCTCGGTTGCAACACTCACTACTGAGTTCCAAACTGCCTCTGGAAGCAATCTCAGCACAAGAACTGTTCGTCGGGAGCTTCATGAAATGGGTTTCCATGGCCAAGCAGCTGCTCACAAGCGTAAGATCACCATGCGCAATGCCAAGCATCAGCTGGAGTGGTTTAAAGCTTGCCGTCATTGGACTCTGGAGCAGTGGAAATGCATTCTCTGGAGTCATGAATCACGCTTCACAATCTGACAGTCCGACGGACTGGGTTTGGTACCTGCCCGAATGCATAGTGCCAACTGTAAAGTTTGGTGGAGGAGGAATAATGGTCTAGGGCTGTTTTTCATGGTTCAGGCTAGGCCCCTTAGTTCCAGTGAAGGGAAATCTTAACGCTACAGCATTCAATGACATTCTAGACGATTCTGTGCTTCCAACTTTGTGGCAACAGTTTGGGGAAGGACCTTTCCTGTTTCAGCATGGCAACGCCTCAGTGCACAAAGCGAGGTCCACATAGAAATGGTTTGTCGAGATCGGTGTGGAAGAACTTGACTGGCCTGCACATAGCCCTGACCTCAACCCCATCGAACACCTTTGGAATGAATTGGAATGCCGACTGTGAGCCAGGCCTAATCGCCCAACATCAGTGCCCGACCTCACTAATGCTCTTGTGGCTGAATGGAAGCAAGTCCCCGCAGCAATGTTCCAACATCTAGTGGAAAGCCTTCCCAGAAGAATGGAGGCTGTTATAGAAGCAAAGGGAGGACCAACTGCATATTAATGCCCCAGATTTTGGAATGATATGATCGACGAGCAGGTGTCCACATACGTTTTGTCATGTAGTGTAATTTATAATTTGTTTGCCTATATGTGCGACTCTTTCTTCAAGCCCAGGTTGTAGAGATAATTGGGGTCACTATTGTAAGAGCAGCTTTTGTCCTTTTTGAGTGGTCCAGACTCCAGCTTGATATTGTTGCTCTCTTGACCTGGAGATTACTTTTCGGTTACATAGACACTTCCAATTACCTGATTGCTTAGGTAACACCGGGACAAACTTAGAATAATTCTAAGGGGGAGGCAGCAATGATGTTATGGCAATGCTGGTTAGGGGTAATCATGCAGGTAGCTATAGGAAGGGGAAGGAAGGGGAGGGCTAGTTGTCAGGCAGGGTTCATGTCTGGGCTACCAACATGCAACACTACATAAAGAAATTGAAAACAGTAAATATCACACACAACCATTTAAACTACTAGCAACCATTTGCAGGGGCTCACTTGCAAAAGATGCCTTGGTCTCAATGAGACTCCCTGCTGAAATAAAGGTAAAATAAATGTATTCATTACACGCTTCATACATCTGGAGCATTTGAATCAATCCTATTTCTTATTTACTAATTGGTGGTCAATCAAACAAAGTGCTTCACTTTATTCATATATTCATATCCCTTTACTATGTGTCTATTTATAATATAGTACATGCTGGACAATCAGGTGTCTCTCAAAAAATAGATCTTACCCAATGAGAAGAAATAATGGTGAAATAAAAGAATAACATTCCTCCATCTCTCTCTACCAGGTCAGTGGATAGAGAGACATCACTTGTCCAAGTCCATAGGGCTGGTGTGGTTCTACACTCTGTTCTGGGCCTCCCTGCCTGTCTTCGGCTTCGGCAGCTACGGACCAGAACCCTTTGGGACCAGCTGCACCATCAACTGGTACTCCTTACTCTCTCTTATGACTCTGTTTTGATGTGTGTGTGTGTGTGTGTGTGTGTGTGTGTGTGTGTGTGTGTGTGTGTGTGTGTGTGTGTGTGCGTGCATGCGCACATGTGTGTGAATGTATGCAGTTATAAAAGCATTAATGTCATCCACCAGTAGCAATTGAGCCTGGGTACGAGGTTATAAAAGTTTTCTCTCTGAATATACATCTTCTTCTTCCGCTTTTCTTTGAGGTGGGGGATAAGGTCATCTCTGAGCGACAGGGTCTACATCTTCCTGATCCTGATCATGTGCTTTGTTCTCCCCACACTGACCATCGTCACCTCCTACATGGCTATTCTGCTGACGGTGAGGGAAACTGCACCCAGCTGGCACAAAATGGCTGATTCAGTAGGGGAGAGTCCAGGGAACACAACTCAGACTCTATCCAAAACAGCATGCCATGTAACTCATTGATTTAATGGAATCAATTGGCCTGGCATCTTCTGAGTGGGACACACTATAACGTATGGAATGCATGCTGAATACAGTCCAGCAAGCATGATATATTACCGTGATGGTGGATTCAATAGCTGTAGTTGACTGGTGGTCCAGCTAGCATGGCCCTTGTGTATTTGTTTGTGGTCAGTGACGGTTGAAGTTTGTGTTTACTGACATTCTCTCTGTGTAGGTTTACCGTTCTAGTCGCGCTCTGGCATCTATTCCCTCCTCAACTGTCACTCACACCAGCAAAGACCTGAGACTCACAAAGGTATGTGGAAAACAGACTATGTTAGAAGAAGCTTAGTTACTGGCTTGAAACGGAAGATGTCATAACATCTGCTTTATTCCAGGCAGAGTAACTACTAGGGAATTACCTTTGTATTAACATTGTAATAAGTATGTAAGTACAGACAGCACAGTAAATATTTATGTTGTTTAATCTATTGTCTGTCCGTCCCAGATAGCAGCTGTGGTGTGCTCCACTTTCCTCTTATCCTGGACTCCCTATGCCATCGTCTCCCTCTACTCTGCCCTGGCCCCCAAGGAGGAGCAGGGGTCCGGGGAGGCCATGCAGGGTGGAAGCCCCTCCATGGGGACTGGAGGATCCACCGGGATGGGCTCAGCCTTCCCAAACATCCCTAACATCATGGGTCTCCTCAATTGGACCTCCACGGAAAACTACGGAAGCAACTACGGAAGTGTCTACTACGACCCTGGAGAATCCTTGCGGGACGTGACCAACCCAGATCCCTACTCCTATTCTGGCTCAGGCCTCAGTCTGTCTGCTGCTTCCACCCGCAGTTCAGCCCCAGGCCAGGAGGGGGAGGCAGAGACAGGGAGCAACCAGCCGGTGTCCTGCCTGCCACCTATTGTGTCTCTGATCCCAGCAATGTTCGCCAAGTCTCACTGCATGATTAACCCCTTCATCTACCAGATCATGAACAAGGAGTTCAGAGAGGACGTGTACGACATACTGTTTGGGAGACAGAACGGGGAGAGGAGGAGAATGCGGGGAGGAGCAGTGAGCTACTCTGACAGTAAGGAATATTTTATAGCTACAGGTGTGGACTGGACAGGTGCAGAATGACCGATAACTCTCTCCCTCTCTCTCACGCTCTCTCATTCTCTCTCTCTCTCTCTCTCTCTCTCTCTCTCTCTCTCTCTCTCTCTCTCTCTCTCTCTCTCTCTCTCTCTCTCTCTCTCTCTCTCTCTCTCTCTCTCTCTCTCTCTCTCTCTCTCCTCCTCTTTCTCTCCTCAGCACACAAAGGCAGCCTCTCCTACTGCCACAGCTGGCGACAGAGTCGCAACCCCAAGGCCATGCCCATGGTGGAGTTGGGGAAGAAAAAGAGGGATGGAGACACCATCTCGGTGGGGTGGGACGCCCTGGGCGTGGCCTCGCTGGACACACAGGTCAACATGGACGGGCAGAGACTGAGCGAGGGAGAGAGAGAGACAGAGAGAGAGCTGGGGGGTTCCACCTCTAGTAGTCTGTTGACCGAGTGATAGAGGGAGAGATGGATAAGAGAGAGGTTGAGAGGATGTTTAGGAGCAGAGACATAAAACATTGTATCATAGTGTTTTGAGCTGTCTCTTTTAAAATGTAGCCAAAACATTAGTATTATTATATAACCAACAAATATGATATGTAAAATATAAACTATGTTTTTATTTGTACATATTGTTTGTATATTTTACCTCTATATCTAAGCACCAACACAGATGTCTGCTGCAGTTTTGAAAATGGTATTCCATCTTTTTTAGTTAGTCTAGTTTGTAGTTTGTTTTAGTCTTTGTCAACACTGTGCTAATAGGCCTGTGGGTTATGGTTCACATTATAGTTTCACACAATAGAATAGTGTGTAAAATTGTATGTATTTTGTAACAAAATAAAATCGAGCCAAGTGGGAAAATATTGTTGCCTATGGTGTGACCATAAAAATAAAATAAAATTCACAAGTGTAAATGTTCCTGATAAAACTTCCCCAAGTTGTGAACTAGGAGTGTAAGAGGTCTTACGGAACTGTTCGTAGCCTAATGGGCACAGAAAAGGTTAACAGAAAACCAGCTACTTGGGTATTTACGGTAGCTTCCCTGCTCTCCAAATCCCGCAGCACTTGTTGTGTCTTCTTGTGGTCGCGTTGGAGCCAGATAAGCGTTGACGGACGACACTGGATTTATTTTTAATATATGTATCGATTTGCAGCATTTAAAAGTACTTTCTTTCATATAGCCTGTATACCAAAACATTACTTTTCTTAAATACATTTGAGGAGTGTTGTCGCCTGCGCATAGCCGTCGGACTGGCCTATTCGCATTGTTTTTTTGGGCGACAGTTATCCAGCAACAGAGCGAGTCAGGAAGAGAGAGGGCCACTTATTCCACCAGCCTCTTTAGACCGACCGGAGATAAATCGAGGATAACATTCGTAATTAGAAACAGTTACGTAACCAGGTAAAAGTGGACAGTCACGGATACGTCTGGTATCCAACAACAAGTCAACCTTCAGCCTGTCATTATTTTATTTTGGTGATCTTATACCGAGAAAATTACCGTCCGTGTTCATGCCAGATCTGCAGCGCTTTAGTTTTCCATATCATAGCATGAATCCTTTGTTAGGGGCGAACTCACTTCTCCAACATCAACAGCAGCAGAATCAAGGAGGACAGAGTCATCCTGATTCCCCCTCAGGCCTTCTGCCCGAAGCCGTCTTCGGCTCGCCCGACCCGACGTCTTTCTTCCTAGGCGACCATCCCGGACTGGGCACGGAGACTCTGCCAGGGTTCGATTTCACCACACCCTCACAAGCTTACCTGCATCTGAACCATAATAACCACTCTTATCATCGGTCTGTGCCCCAACCCCCTGCAGCGATGGCCCTGAGGAACGACCTGGGCTCCAATATCAGTGTCCTAAAGACTCTGAACTTACGGTTCCGATGCTTTCTGGCCAAAGTGCATGAACTGGAGCGAAGGAATAAGATTTTGGAGAAACAACTACAACAGGCGTTGGATGCGAAGAACAGCTGTGATGGAGGTTGTTCTGAAAGCGCTAGAAGGGCCCATACCCAAGAGATAGGTGTACAGACCGGGTTTGTGGGAACTATTCCGCTCAGGCCTGGGTCACTCCCGTTCCAAAACACCAACAACTCCGCAAGACGACCCACTACCCTCTTCACACCTCCCCTCAACACTGTCCTCACGCTTGAGTCCAACAACAAAGCTGAAACAAACCCCAGCGAACCGAATCAGAATCCGACCATCACAATAAGCCTATCAACCCCGACAATCAACTCTCCAGCTGGGTCCAATTCGATCACCAACGGGAAAACGGTTTTCAGTACTGGAACTGGAACCCCCACCAACCCGCCTCCCCGGTTCCTCCCCGGTACTATCTGGTCCTACAACCATACCCGCAAGCTCGGTTCTGGCGTGGAGACGCGCGTCACCAGCCCCGGTGTGTCCTGGGTCCAGCCGGATGGGGTCGGGGTCCAGATTGATACCATCACCCCGGAGATCAGAGCCCTGTACAACGTCCTGGCCAAAGTCAAGAGGGAGCGGGACGAGTACAAACGCAGGTAAATAGGATCAACCTGTTTGTTGATTTATTCACCAACGTAAGGCCTAATAAATGTGTGTGCCTGACGCGTGTAAAGGCGCACAGTGACCTAGAGTTGTGATTATACGTCTCTTGGCAAAAGTCAGTTGATGTAACTTAGTGAAACTATAATAGGCCTACATGTATCATTTTGCTCATGCTACATGGGTGGAGTGGAAGGCCCTATTACAACAGATGGCCTTTGAGAGCAGCTGTGTCCAACCTGTGTTCTGTCTATTTCTGCCACAGCCCACACCATTCTTATTGCTAGAGAGGCAGAGGGCCTTCAGTCAAACGGCAGCTGGGTGAAATACCAAACATTATCAGACCATAACTGACTCAGAATGAAGTCATCTAATTGAGATCCAACACAGGAAGGCTCTGTTTCAACAATCACACCAATGCTTTTGAAGTTCAAAGACCTTTGAACTCTTGAGTTTGCCACTAGCAAGTGGACTCCAGACCTAGGTCAAATATATATGAGGTATGCTTGATTTAGCTGTTTGTACTTTTGGGATTACTCCATTGATTTTGTACTTTTGGGACTATTCAATTGGAACCAGGCAAACTATATAAATCAAGCACAGCTCAAGTATTTGAAGATTTGATTTATGGTTTGGCTTGGGGAAGGAATATTTGCTTAGCGCCCATTTAGAAAAAAAGGGGAACGGGCCATGTCTTGCAAACACAGTCACAGGAATTCGTGCACCTCTGCAATTATGAAATGGCTGCAGTTTGTATTCTGTGACAGAACTAGGCCCCGGGCCGCTGATTTGTGGCGCTAGCAACAGCAGGGCTGTGGCTTCGATTCACGTTGTACAGGTCACATAGACATGGTCTATACTGAAGGTATGACCATATGTTGATTTGGATAAACATATTTCAGAGAAAATGCCATACCCAATGAATGTAAGGTGATAGACAAGCATGTGTGTCCCATTAGAAAGGATGGGTAGGGTCAGGGATTGGTTTGGGATCGGGAGGACCTGGGACAAGTGTGTGTTTGTGTCTGTTTTGTTTGTTTGTGACCTTACTGCCATCTCCAAGTGAATCAAGTCCAGGCTTGTCTCACCTTCAGACATCCATATATCTGATAGCATCCATAATGTACAGTCATTGATGTGATTTAGGCCTCCAGTGTAGTGAAATAATGTTATCGCTGTCATTGGGACCACCCATATGTAAAAATGTATGCAAACATGACTGTAAGTCGCTTTGGATAAAAGCGTCTGCTAAATGGCATATTATTAGTCTGTTGTTGTAGCAATGCAGTTAAATCTACCTGCAGGCAAAACGTAGAGAGAGGGAAACCCACTGGTGTATTCATTCACTTCAAAGAGGTAGTTTCAGTATAAGATCCACCCCCTTCCTTCCCTCTCCTCCACTCTTCTCCTCCACTTCTCTTCCCCTGCCCTGTCCCTTGTTCTCTCCATCTGTCCATTCATGTTGCTATTCATTGTTCCCTCTTTCTCATTGGATAGTTCTCTCATACCCCTCTTACTGTCTCCCTTCTTTCCCTGACCTGCTGTTTGGGATTATCACCTCTCTCTCTCTGTCTCTCTCTATATATGTCTCTCTCTGTCTCTCTCTGTCTCTCTCTCTGTCTCTCTCGCTGTCGCTCTCTCTCTCTGTCTCTCTCTCGCTGTCGCTCTCCGCTCGCTCGCTCGCTCTCTGAAATCAAATCAAATGAGGCTTCATTGGCATGGGAAACATGTTTACATTGCCAAAGCAAGTGAGATAAACAGTAAACAAAAGTGAGAAGAGACAATATCAACAAAAAACGATTAGAAATGAACAGTAAACATTGCACTCACAAAGGTTTGAAAAATATATACATTTTATTTCATGTGTTATACTGTATTATCAGCTATGTACAGTGTTGTATCAATGCGCAATTGGTTGTAGTACGAATAGTAGGGGAAGATAAATCAATGTTTGATTAGTTTTCAAATTCTTTGTGGGTCCGTGTGATCTGTGGGAAATATGTGTCTCTAATATGGTGATACCTTTGGCAGGAGGTTAGGAAGTTTAGCTCAGTTTCCACCTCATTTTGTGGGCAGTGTGCACATAGCCAGGTCTGCCTATGGCGGCCTCTGTCAATAGCAAGGCAATGCTCACTGAGTCTGTACATTTTGGGTCAGTCACAGTGGTCAGATATTCTGCCACTGTGTACTCTCTGTTTAGGGCCAGATAGCATTCCAATTTTCTCCGTTTTTTGGTTGATTCTTTCCAGTGTGTCAAATAGTTTTCTTTTTGCTTTCTCATAATTTGGTTGGGTCTAATTGTGTTTCTGTCCTGGGGCTCTGTGGGGTCAGTTTGTGTTTGTGAACAGAGACCCAGAAACAGCTGGCTGAGGTGACTCTTCTCTAGGTTAATCTCTCTGTAGGTGAGGGCTTTGTGGTGGAATGTGTGGGCATCGCTTCCTTTTAGGTGGTTGTAGAATTTAACAGGTATTTTCTGCATTTTGCTAACTAGCGGGTATAGTCATAATTCTGCTATGCATGCATTGTTTGGGGTTTTGCGTTGCACACAAAGTATATTTTTGCAGAATTCTGCGTGCAGTGTCTCAATTGGGTGTTTGTCCCATTTTTGAGAATTCTTGGTTGGTGAGTGGATCCCAGACCTCACAACCATAGAGAACAATGGGTTCTATTACTGATTGGGATGTTGAGTTTTATGTTCCTTTTGATGGGGTAGAAGGCCCATCTTGCTTTGTCTCTCAGATTGTTCACAGCCTTGTGGAAGTTACCTGTGGTGTTGATGTTTAGGCCGAGGTAGGTATAATTCGTTGTGTGCTCTAGGGCAACGGTGTCTAGATATCATTTTCTATTTGTTGTCATGGCTTCTGGACCGTTTTTGGAACACCATTATTTTTGTCTTACTGAGATTCACTTTCAGGGCCCAAGTCTGACAGAATCTGTGCAGAATATCTAGGTGCTGCTGTAGGCCCTCCTTGGTTGGGGACAGAAGCATCAGATCATCTGCAAACCGTAGACATTTGATTTCTGAGTCCAGTAGGGTGAGGCCTGGTGCTGCAGGATGTTCTAGTGCCCTGCCAAAAGCTGTTTTGAAATCAACAAAGCATGAGAAGACTTTACCTTTATTTTGGTTTGTTTGTCAGTAAGGGTGTGCAGGGTGTATACGTGGTCTGTCGTATGGTATTTTGGTAGAAAGCCAATTTGACATTTGCTCAGGACATTGTTTTCACTGAGGAAATGTTGGAGTCTGCAGTTGATGATGGTGCAGACGATATTTCAGAGATTGCTGTTGACGCAGATTCCACTGTCAAATTTGTCTCCACTTTTGTGGATTGGGGTGATCAGAGTTTAAGAATAGCCTATTTGAATTTGTGGTCTGTATATTAAATCATTTTGTTTAGTATACCATTAACACCACAGGCCTGTAGCTCATCCAATGTAATTTGATAATCTAAAGGTTCTGGTAGTCTTTAATAGCTGATTCTAAGTTTAGTAAATTATCATGTATATGTTTTTGCTCTTGGTTCTTTGTTAAATGGCTGAAAAGGTTGGAGAAGTGGTTTATCCATACATCTCCATTTTGGATAGATAGCTCTTCGTGTTGTTGTTTGTTTAGTGTGTTCCAATTTTCCCAAAAGTGATTTGATTCTATGCATTCTTCAATCACATTGAGCTGTTTTCTGAAATGCTGTTCCTTCTTTTTTTTTTTTTGTGTATTTCTGTATTGTTTTAGTGTTTCACCATAGTCAAGGTGTAAGCTAAGGTTTTCTAGGTCTCTGTGTTTTTGGTTGGATAGGTTTCTCAATTTCTTTCTTAGGTTTTTGCGTTCTTCATCAAACCATTTCTCATTGTTGTTAGTTTTCTTAGGTATTCTGCTTGAATTTAAATTTGATATGTTAGCTGATATACTGTTCTGTTCTGTTCTGGCTTCTTATTGCTAAGTTTACACCTGGGACTCCTGAGTGGCGCAGTGGTCTAAGGCACTGCATCGCAGTGCTAACTGTGCCACTAGAGATCCTGGTTCGAATCCAGGCTCTGTCACAGCCGGCCGTGACCAGGAGACTCATGGGCGGCGCACAATTGGCCCAGCGTCGACCAGGGTAGGGGAGGGAATGGCCGGCAGGGATGTAGCTCAGTTGATAGAGCATGGGGGGCCAGTATAAAAAAATATGTATTCACTAACTGTAAGTCGCTCTGGATAAGAGCGTCTGCTAAATGACTAAAATGTAAATGTAAAATGTTCACTATTGCAGGGAAACATTTTGTCCAGGAAGTTGTCTAGGAGTGCAACTCCACGAGGCTCCATGCAAGATCTCACCTCGTGGAGTTGCAATGATCATGAGAACGGTGAGGAATCAGCCCAGAACTACACGGGATGATCTTGTCAATGATCTCAAGGCAACTGGGACCATAGTCACCAAGAAAACAATTGGAAACACTTCACTACGCCGTGAAGGACTGAAATCCTGCAGCGCCCGCAAGTTCCCCCTGCTCAAGAAAGCACATATACAGGGCCGTCTGAAGTTTGCCAATGAACATCTGAATGATTCAGAGGAGAACTGGGTGAAAGTGTTGTGGTCAGATGAGACCAAAATCGAACTCTTTGGGATCAACTCAACTCGCCGTGTTTGGAGGAGGAGGAATGCTGCCTATGACCCCAAGAACACCATCCCCACCGTCAAACATGGAGGTGGAAACATTATGCTTTGGGGGTGTTTTTCTGCTAAGGGGACAGGACAACTTCACCGCATCAAAGGGACGATGGACGGGGCCATGTACCGTCAAATATTGGGTGAGAACCTCCTTCCCTCAGCCAGGGCATTGAAAATGGGTCGTGGATGGGTATTCCAGCATGACAATGACCCAAAACACACGACCAAGGTAACAAAGGAGTGGCTCAAGAAGAAGTGCATTAAGGTCCTGGAGTGGCCTAGCCAGTCTCCAGACCTTAATCCCATAGAAAATCTGTGGAGGGAGCTGAAGGTTTGAGTTGCCAAACGTCAGCCTCGAAACCTTAATGACTTGGAGAAGATCTGCAAAGAGGAGTGGGACAAAATCCCTCCTGAGATGTGTGCAAACCTGGTGGCCAACTACAAGAAACGTCTGACCTCTGTGACTGCCAACAAGGGTTTTGCCACCAAGTACTAAGTCATGTTTTGCAGAGGGGTCAAATACTTATTTCCCTCATTAAAATGCAAATCAATTTATAACTTTCTTGACATGCGTTTTTCTGGATTTTTTTGTTGTTATTCTGTCTCTCACTGTTCAAATAAACCTACCATTACAATTATAGACTGATCATGTCTTTGTCAGTGGGCAAACGTACAAACTCAGCAGGGGATCAAATACTTTTTTCCCTCACTGTAGGTGTTTGTCTCCCTGTCTGCTAAGAGTGTCGGGTTCTTGTCCACTTCTGGTATTTAGGTCGCCACAGACTAGTACATGTCCCTGGGCCTGGAAATGGTTGATCTCCCCCTTTAGGATGGAGAAGGTGTCATCATTAATGTATGGGGATTCTAGTGGGGAGATATAGGTACCACACAGGAGGACAATTTTCTCTGTTGAGATAATTTCCCTATTTATTTCCAACCAGATGTGAAATGTTCCTGTTTTAATTAATTGAATAGTGTGGTTTAGGTTATGTCTGATCTATACCAAATCAGCACTCACTTTCACTCTTGCTCTCTCTCGCTCTCCACTGCCAGCTCCACTCTACTCTCCTCTCCTCAGCCCCCCTCCCCCACCTCCTCTCTTTCTCCCTCTCCCCTCTCTCTCTCTCCCCAACTGCATGCGGCCATGCGGCTTCCCCTCCACCTAGTATCTGCAATGCAGTATACTCTGCAAGGTAGGCAGTAATTGCTGGAAAAGGGAGGTGGCTTCCAAAGAGAGCTCAGCTCATCTTTCCCTTCCCTCTCTCCCTCTCCCTCACTCCCTCTCTCCCTCTCCCTCACTCCCTCTCCCTCTCTCCCTCTCCCTCACTCGCTCTCTCCCTCTCCCTCACTCCCTCTCTCCCTGTCCCTCACTCTCACCTTACCCATCTATCTCAATCACAACAGTGTGCACAATGGCACAAAAACGTCTCTCTGTACACTATATAACCTCTATTCGTTTTAAGAGCAGTTTGGTAAAGGCTCCGACATGTCGCAGTATTGTGCATTTTAAGCAGCAATTATATAAGTGGCAGTGCTGTGCAGTGGGGTCTGTGTGGTGTGTTGAGTCACTGAATCAGCCATCATAGTTGTAACATGTCAACTGTACAGGTTTTTAATGAGATTACTGTTCACTAGATTGATGGTGCTGTCTGACCAGGGGTTTCAGACATAGACACACACACACACACACACACACACACACACACACAGTTAATAGTTATTATTATGATGTCGCCATTTCACTCTGTCATATACTTCACATGTATTTTTGTTGTGTAGGTGGGAGGAGGAGTACACTGTCAGAGTGGACATGCAGCAGAAGATGGAAGACCTACAGGAGGTAACACTGCCTCTGTGTGTGTGTGTTTGTGTGTGTGTGCCTGGCCTCTCTTATTGATTGATACATAGGAGGTAAATGTATCCCCCTCTTTCTGTTACACCTATTCTCTGTTGATTGGCAGGGACAAGAACAAAGCCATGTCAGCATATCAAACATGACAACAAGACATTACATTGAAATGTTTAGGTGCTCAATGCTTGTAGACACAAAGGCCCACCTCACTGATCTATACACTAACTTAGGGCGTGGGGCCAGAAGCGCAGTGTTGTCTGACGCTGTGTCTGAGGTTCTGGCAGTGTTGACACATTTGACATTGCCCTGATGCATGCGAAACAATCTAATTCAATTGCTTGTGTGAAACAGCTCAATTTAATTGTGCGCAAACCACTAACCTAATATAATATGTTTATAAACAGCTAACATAATAGTACTGTAGGCTATGTAAATGCCTAACCTACTAGTTAGATGCTCCACCCATGACATTCGTCATACGTGTTATAGACAGCAGCTGACTGTCATGATCAAACAGCCAAATGATTGAGTAGCTATTTGAGGAAGTGATGTAGCTACTTACGCACATACAGAATTATTGAATTACAGCAACAATATCAACTCCCCAAAATGGCACCCATTGGTCCCCGTCAGAGTGAATTACTTCATCTGAAAGTCATTTGTACTTCCTACTTCCTCTTTCGGTGAGCGTATGAAGCTGAGCCAGGTGGGGCTCTGGTTTCTCAGGTTTGTTGTGTGTGCGAATGTGTGAGGATGCAACTGCAGGGGACATCTATCTGATCCAGTTAGACAGGCTCGGTTGAGCCAACAGGAGACCACATGGCATGCAGCAAAGTTCCACTTTACATTCAACTATCCATGCAGAAAAATGTACAAGAGATACACAAAGAAACACTCAGGGACGAATCAAGTCAAGTTACCTTATTTCCTTTGCAGCTCAGACACAATCAACTTTTATACTTTTATGTCTAGTCATACCTCAGGAAGAAGTTCTGCAAAATATTATGGCTAGTAGTTTACGGAATCAAATACTTCATAGAAAAGAGGGAGAATTATATCAACAATATAATCCAAGGCACTCGTGAGATTAAGTAGGCAGGGTTGTCAATGTATAATCTGTGGATATGTTTGTGTGTTGTTGTACTTAGGGTAAGAACATCTATCCTTACACTGTAAAGAGAATATATATAATCATCATGGACAGATTATAGTGTTGTACTTTGGATTTGAAGTGAGATTTGAGTTAAGTTGAGTCAATATAGAATGTTGTACTGTTTGTCCTTACCCTGAGTTGGTCCATATATAATGTTGTACTGTTTGTCCCTACCCTGAGTTGGTCCATATAGAATGTTGTACTGTTTGTCCCTACCCTGAGTTGGTCCATATAGAATGTTGTACTGTTTGTCCCTACCCTGAGTTGGTCCATATATAATGTTGTACTGTTTGTCCCTACCCTGAGTTGGTCCATATAGAATGTTTTACTGTTTGTCCTTACCCTGAGTTGGTCCATATATAATGTTGTACTGTTTGTCCCTACCCTGAGTTGGTCCATATATAATGTTGTACTGTTTGTCCCTACCCTGAGTTGGTCCATATATAATGTTGTACTGTTTGTCCCTACCCTGAGTTGGTCCATATATAATGTTGTACTGTTTGTCCCTACCCTGAGTTGGTCCATATATAATGTTTTACTGTTTGTCCCTACCCTGAGTTGGTCCATATATAATGTTTTACTGTTTGCCCCTACCCTGAGTTGGTCCATATATAATGTTGTACTGTTTGTCCTTATCCTGAGTTGGTCCATATAGAATGTTTTACTGTTTGTCCTTACCCTGAGTTGGTCCATATATAATGTTTTACTGTTTGTCCCTACCCTGAGTTGGTCCATATATAATGTTTTACTGTTTGCCCTTACCCTGAGTTGGTCCATATATAATGTTTTACTGTTTGTCCCTACCCTGAGTTGGTCCATATATAATGTTTTACTGTTTGTCCCTACCCTGAGTTGGTCCATATGGAATGTTTTACTGTTGGTCCATATAGAATGTTTTACTGTTTGTCCCTACCCTGAGTTGGTCCATATAGAATGTTTTACTGTTTGTCCCTACCCTGAGTTGGTCAACATATAATCTGGTATTTTCCAGGAAAGTAGGGGCTGAGCTGGTTTCCAGGATGTGTGTGAGTGGTGGGCTTGTGTGTGTGTGTGTGTGTTTGTGCTTGCCTGCAGGCGTTTGTGCGTGTACGTGTACGTGTACGTGTGTGCATAGACATGCATCTCATGGTTATGTGTGTGTGTGTTTGTAGGACCTCCAGGAGAGTGAGGGCTGTCAGGATGAGTTGGCTGTCAGAGTGCAGCAGCTGAAGGCTGAACTGGTGCTCTTCAAAGGCCTCATGAGCAACGTGAGTCTATATCCACAAAGTTCCTCTCAACATGCACCTAGTCTTATTACCACACTTCACAGAACCATCATCAACAACATGTATACATCTTTCTCCCATATACACACAGCCTCATACTGTCCTGATCTGACTGCACACAAATCATCTGCTCATCTATTACCCTTTTACCCTCAATATTGTCTAGTTCATTCTCCTGTCCCACTGGGTCCCCTAGTCTGATTCTCACACTCTACACAGAGATCACTCCTGGTCTGGTTAGGATGATAACTGTTACTAGGAGACCGTAACCACCTCTCTCTGTGCAGAACATGTCTGATCTGGACAGTAAGATCCAGGAGAAGGCCATGAAGGTGGACATGGACATCTGTAGACGCATCGACATCACGGCTCGCCTGTGTGACGTGGCCCAGCAGAGGAACTGTGAGGATGTCATCCAGATGTACCAGGTAGTCTGTCTGTCTGTCTGTCGGTCTGTTGGTCTGTCGGTCTAAGTCTAAGTCTAAGTCTCTCCTCTCCTAGGTCCCTAACACCCAGTCTGCCATCAACTGTCGCCCCCGGAAACAGACCCCGCTGTACGTCAACGGTAGTGAGGGTGATGAAACTATCAGCACCTCAGAGAGCGATGGGGGCCTGCCCAGAGAGGAGGAGCTCTGTGGCTCGTCAGCCAATCAGATCAACGAGGAAATGCAGAGGATGCTCAACCAGCTGTGAGTAACATTACAGGACTGGTGTTTGTTACATGTGTAGTTTCTCTTATCAGGCTTATACAGGTACTACCAGCTTCTACACTGTCTGTACTCTACCATAGTAAAGGTATTAGACTGATAAGAAGGAATCTTCGATGTGCAGTTTCTCCAGGGGCCAAACAAACGTTAATAAACAAACATATGTGTGTGTTGCAGGCGGGAGTGTGAGTTTGAGGATGACTGTGACAGCCTGGCCTGGGAGGAGACAGAGGAGACTCTGCTGCTGTGGGAGGACTTCCCAGGATGCACTCTGGCTCCAGAGACCACCCGCCAGCCAGGAGAGGTATGGAGCACTTTAGAATGTTGATGTTTAGGTATTCCATAGTAACTCTATGGGGTTAACTGATGTTATAACCTTGTAGGTAGTACCTTCAACTTCTCAGAAGTACAAATTGATGACTTAGTGCAGTACCTTTGTCCAAGTAGTTATATTGTTTTAATGATTTGTACGGATATCTTTATGCAGAGGCTACACAACAGTCCATAGACATTTATCAGGAGTTTCTGTATTCACAGTTACTCATTTTATAGCATTGTCAATTGTATTTTCCAGGAAATGGTTTTGAATAGAGCTAGACAGATGAGTTGGGTGAGGGATGGGGTAATGGCCTGCTAAAAGCAGGGTTTATTGCTCACAGGCATTGGGCCTGGCTGTCTGATCTCAGTGGTACTAGAGGTCTAAACTGACCTTCACTCCTCTGGGAAATATATTTTAGCAGGCAATTTTTCCTAGCACACTCACACACTCCACAAAGCTTTTCACTAATGACTGCATGCCTGGAGGCTTGTGTCTGCACACCCACACCGGCACTCAAACCCAAACACGCACACACACACACACACACACATACATACATACACACACACTTGCTAGTTAGTATCTGTTTTCCATTTTAACAGTCAGGAGAAACATTTGAAACACTGTCTGTCTTGTCACTCTAAGGTAAATAAAAAGGCCTTACTCAGTGTAATTTAATTAGCTGATTACATCGGTAGATTAACTCAGCTATGTGTAACACTACTGTGTTGTACTGTCTGGTCATGGGGTTTGCTGGCCATAAAGACACCTTCTGTTTACTGCATCCTGATGTGTTATAAATGTGCTGAAAGGGGTTTCTGCTCCAATCCAATAGAGGACATTTCTGTAACAACTAATACTGACACATACAGACACGTCTTCATAAACAACTAATACTGACACATACAGACACGTCTTCATAAACGACCAATACTGACACGTACAGACACATCTTCATAAATGACCAATACTGACACGTACAGACACGTCTTCATAAACAACTAATACTGACACATACAGACACGTCTTCATAAACGACCAATACTGACACGTACAGACACGTCTTCATAAACAACTACTACTGACACATACAGACATGTCTTCATAAACAACTACTACTGACACATACAGACACGTCTTCATAAACGACTAATACTGACACGTACAGACACGTCTTCATAAACAACTACTACTGACACATACAGACACGTCTTCATAAACAACTACTACTGACACATACAGACACGTCTTCATAAACGACTAATACTGACACATACAGACACGTCTTCATAAACAACTAATACTGACACGTACAGACACGTCTTCATAAACAACTACTACTGACACATACAGACATGTCTTCATAAACAACTACTACTGACACATACAGACACGTCTTCATAAACAACTAATACTGACACGTACAGACACGTCTTCATAAACAACTACAACTGACACATACAGACACGTCTTCATAAATAAACACACTCTTTCTCCTCTCTCTATCATTTATCACTTCCACTTATTTTTCTTCCCGTTCCCTCTTTCCCTCTTTCCCCCTCTCTCCCTTTCCCTCTTTCCCCCTCTCTCCCTTTCCCTCTTTCCCCCTCTCTCCCTCTCCCTCTCTCCCCCTCTCTCCCTTTCCCTCTTTCCCCCTCTCTCCCTCTCCCTCTCCCTCTCAGCAGGAGGACCAGTGTCTGGAGAAGGTGATTAACGACACTGAGGACTTGTTCAAATCCAGGGAGAAAGAATACCAAGAGACCATCGACCAGATTGAGGTGAGACGGTGTGGGTGTGTGTGTGGGTGTGTATGTGTGTGTGTAGGGCTATGTTAATGTTTGACCGTATGTTTCTCCCCAGTATGACTTGTATGTTTCTCCCCAGTATGACTTGGCTACAGCTAAGAGTGATGTGTTTCTCCCAAGTATGACTTGGCTACAGCTAAGAGTGATGTGTTTCTCCCCAGTATGACTTGGCTACAGCTAAGAGTGATGTGTTTCTCCCCAGTATGACTTGGCTACAGCTAAGAGTGATGTGTTTCTCCCCAGTATGACTTGGCTACAGCTAAGAGTGATGTGTTTCTCCCCAGTATGACTTGGCTACAGCTAAGAGTGATGTGTTTCTCCCAAGTATGACTTGGCTACAGCTAAGAGTGATGTGTTTCTCCCCAGTATGACTTGGCTACAGCTAAGAGTGATGTGTTTCTCCCAAGTATGACTTGGCTACAGCTAAGAGTGATGTGTTTCTCCCCAGTATGACTTGGCTACAGCTAAGAGTGATATGAACCGTCACCTACATGAATACATGGAGATGTGTTCTATGAAGAGAGGCCTGGATGTACAGATGGAGACCTGCAGGAGACTCATCACCCAGAGTGGGGACAGGTATACTCACTCCCTCACTCTCTGCCACTGGCATTCACTTCTCTCTCTCTCACGGTTTCTCTTTGGCTCACTTTTAATGACTTACAGTAATCTTACATTAATCCGTTAATCTTCTTTGACCAAGTTTTAAACACGTTTGTGTCTGCTGTATATTGTATACCTGTTATTCTCTAAATTATACATTCCCCCCAAAAAATAACTCTCTCTTTCTCTCCCTCTCTCCCTCTCCCTCTCTCCCTCTCTCCCTCTCTCTCTCTCTCTCTCTCTAGTAAACCTGGCTCTCCTGTGGCTGGGGCTGGTGAGGAGAGCGTTGACCAGGCAGAGAAGGAAGGGACAATAGCGTCGCCTCCTCCCGCCAACTCTCCTCCCAGATCATGACCTATCAAGACCACCTCCATCACATGACCGTCATTCCATCCAACCACAGTACCACTCAACACTCTGCCGTCACTATAGCAACACCATATTTACATTCTAACCACTAGATGTTTATTAGTCTATTTTCATTCCCAAGCATCAATATGGGAAAGTGACAGATCTATCTGTTTTAGCGACGGTGTAGTATTGTGTGTTTCCAACAGCTTTTACTCCCCTCTACTGGAATGTGGTATTACTAGCACCATGGAAGTCTGTACATAAGAATCCACTGTTTAGCAGAGCAAAGGTGACGAGGTAATGGATTGAAATACACAACTTGAATTGAGAATACCTCATAGAAAAGTATGAGCAATATTTGAATGAACTCATATGAGTTGTAGGCTAGAGTGTACTCTTGGGGTAGGAGTTGGTACTACAGAGTACCATGGTAATAACTCTCCTATAGCATGATCCATTTCCTCACAGCCATAATGATAAACACAAGGCACACACACCAACACACACCAATACATTTATGTCAGGCTAGCATAGCAGATCATTCTAACAGTGTGCTGTCCTGTTGCTACATTCTGAGGGCTTGTTTTTAGACTAAGTCAAGTATAACACAGTAAATATAAGCCTTAGGGTGTGTTCGTAAATTCACTCTGGAGTGCCAGAGTGCGCTCTGGGCGTTCGTAAATGCACAGCGTTGTCAGATTGTCCGTTCGTAAATTCAGAGCGTTTCGCTCTCGGCGTGTTCAGAGTGCATACTGAACGCGTTCAGAGCGCACACTGGATGCTCTGGTTGAGGAGTAGGGTTGATCCGAGCGTTCTGACCTCGCAACGGCAGTCAAGCATCCAAGCTAACAGGCTAACTTTGGCTAGCTTGCTAGCTACATCCAGACAAAAATGACACCTCACTCTGACCATTTTACTCGCCCTAGCAGAGCTGGTTAGGCTGTTTTCATGTTATCCAGAGCGTTGATGACTAACTGTGATGCTGGCAACAATTTAATTAAGCTTTTTTGCCAACGTTTACTGGCACCAGCCATATTCAACGTGTTGAGCGTTAGTAAATTCATCAGTTATTCTGCGCTATGGCACTCAAATGAGAGTGCTCTGAAATCAGAGTAGATAGCCAGAGAAAATTTACGAACGCACCCTTAGACAAAGCCAAGCCCAGTTGGCAAGAGAGAACTCCAGATGTATCACTTTATTAGCAACAAAACAGAAATATACTGTAATGTATCATAGTTATTCAAACGGACTAAAATAATATCAAATCATAGCACGCATTTTATCAAGACATCTACACTTCATTCATATGTATCGATGGAAACTTAAAAAAAGTCAAATAGTAAACTAAACTCTAAGATGCAGTCACTCAGATACCGTCACTGATATCCCGTTTGTGATTCTGCACTCGAGTCACATTTTGAAACAAAAACCTGCCTGTCTCCCTCTGCCCTTTTGTTGACACCAGACAGGGGGTCATGGTAACATTATTTTACCGTCCTGTTTCAGTTACCTGGTATTTACTAAGGAATTATTGGATAACATTGTGTAACATTGTATTCTTTCTTCAACACAACTGGTAACTACCTGGTACTAAATGTTACATAGTGGTGCTTGTATCACTGAATCCCAAAGAACCCCAAAAGTAGTTTTACTGTAATTATAATGTAATACCATTTTACTGTGTCGAGTCTAAGTAAATAGCAAACTGTAACCAGAGTCAACATGAGGAGAGAGAGAGCAGGTATTTTTGTTTTAGAATGCAGCTGTAGCCTATGGTTTCACTAGATAACACAGCCACAAAGACAAAATTGGCTATATCGTAAAAATTAATTAAAACAGAAATGTGCTTTTTGGTCTTAATTTAAGGTTAGGGTTAGGCATAAGGTTAGCAGTGTGGTTAAGTTTAGGGTTATTTTTTAAATCCGATTTTAAGACGATAAATTGTAGAAATAGGCAGGGTTTATGACTTTGCGGCTGTGTAAACTAGTGATGACCATAGCCTAGCCTGATTCCAGATCTGTATATGTGCTTTAGCCAACTCCTTTAACTATCGTTGTCATGCCATATGATTTTCTATGTGACGCCAGAGAGGTCATCTCTGCCACTAATCCACTTCTATCAGGTATTTCAACGTTTGGCATGGCAACTATGTTGAGAGAAGTTGGCTAAAGTACATACTGATCTGGGACCAGGCTAGCCATAGGCTCTGTGTCGGCCCTATATGTCGTAGAGCAGTGTGTATAGTGTAAATACTCTGTTAAAGCTGATCTGAGGTCAGCTCTGGGGCCTTGCCCTGCTCTCTGTGTCTCTCTGTCACTGACACAGGGAGAGGGATTCATATGACAAAGGTAATTGACACCCAAGTGTTATTATACCTACGAGCTGTCTTTAATATATACTCACGTTTTATTTAGTTTCCAGCAGTAGAGAGCAGAGGAAGGCCTTGCTACTCTGTCCTCTAGCAGGGAGATGGGTAGGCTAGGCAATGATAAGTTAGATAGGAGAGATCTGTGTATCTGTTCTGTGCGGTCTATTTCTATGTGCGGTAGTCTGATCTGGTTGGTAAGGACACAAATGCATCAATAGTATTGTATCAGAGAGAAAATGAAAATTGATGAACAGGCTATAAAAGACAACGTCCACAGATAACTAGATCTGCAATAGAACAAGATGGATGGATGGATGGAGAGATGAATGTACAGTACAGATAGATGGATAGATTGATATCCTGCTGAGATAATTTGTTTGCTACTTGAGTGCCAAAGCAACTGAAAACAAGCAGTCTGAATTAACTTTGAGAAATATTGCTGAAACAATGTTATTGAAGTACTAAATACTGATGCTGAAAAGCTATCTGACACAGTGCTTGATATGACCTAACCTATTTTTGAGCTTAAAAGTTTGCCGTTATAAAGAAAGAGCAAAGCAAATATGCATATTCAATAATACAGCAGTAACAGCAGTAATAACAGTATCAAATGTAACAAGAATAACCTTTGGATAAAAGCGTCTGCTAAATGGCATATTATTATTATTATTGTTATTATTATTATTATTATAATTACATGTACAGATGTTGGATTTTAATTTGATCACTTTTGTTGCTGAGAATTTTCCTGCACAGCAGGAAATGCAAACTTGTAGTGTATTTCAGTTTTAAAAAGGCTTCTAAAGTTTGTAATTTCCACTTAGAAATTTCAGACGTGATTTGCCCTAATGAAAAATGAATCAACCCCTACAACAATGGCCATTAATTATAATCCACTTAATAATTCACATTTCCTGTTGCTGCAGGATTATTTTCTTGCTGTAGCAAACTGGCTCAAATTACGATTCTACATCTGTAATAATTCAAACTCGTACACGTCACGAATATAAACATTTATTGAGGAAAACATATTTTATTTTCTCCACTTGTCACTTCACATTTGTAGATAGGGGTGAAATCGTTAGAGCTGTGGAGTAGATTTCCTGTCTGTTAATTCAACATACACTATGTTATTATTCAGTAGAGTGTAGATTTCCTGTCTGTTAATTCAACATACACTATGTTATTATTCAGTAGAGTGTAGATTTCCTGTCTGTTAATTCAACATACACTATGTTATTATTCAGTAGAGTGTAAATTTCCTGTCTGTTAATTCAACATACACTATGTTATTATTCAGTAGTGTAGATTTACAATACATTTTTGTTCCTCTTCCTTGACATTGAAAGATGCTTTACTTTGAATATAAAACACCCTCTTACCTCCGATAAACAATATTTAATAACTAAATAATAGAACACGAGGATTCCTTCACAAATACTATCTCTTTATCAACAACCAAATGGAGGCTTCAGTTTAGTTAGAGTCCATTTCATTTGGGTTTCTTTCTTTTTCTTTTTTTGTGAGGAAGTTGTTGAATCAGGTGCAGGCTGCTGCTCACACCTCAATATTCTAGTATTCTATAAGGGTTTCCAAGGCTTTCTCTGAACGATTATATAGGTTGTGAAGAACATAGGTTTTGGAACAATGAAAAAATTATATGCATGTCTTAAGCTATGTTTGTATTGGGTATGCCATTCCTAGGGCTAGGAGTTTCTCCTGACCACGTGACCTGGGTCCTAGGCCAGGGGTATTGAACTCTTACCCTACGAGGTCCGGAGCCTGCTGGTTTTCTGTTCTACCTGATTTATTAATTGTACCCAGCTGGTGTCCCAGGTTTAAATCAGTCCCTGATTAGAGGGGAACAATGAAAAAATGCAGTGGAACTGGCTTCGAGGTCCAGAGTTGAGTTTCAGGGTCCTAGGCTATAAGGCTTGAACTAGGGTTTTTCCTGCTCAGGTCATACAGTCAGTAAAACTCCTGGCCCTAGCATTCCTGCTCTTTGGCCAGATCTGGAGATTAAAATGGTGGATAGAAGGCAGGGGAGAAATAGTGTGAGAATATGTACCGTTTTTTTTCTTTGTATGTTTTACTACACGCACAGAGAGACTGAGTTTCTGCAGTATGTATGCATGTGTCAGCGTTTAGGAGAGTGTTCTAATATCCTTGGTTTTTAAAAAGAGTTTTACTGGTTCTCTTACAACATGAAGAATGCAATAGTCCCAAAATGCACACTGTCTTCCGGTGTCTTTCTGGCAATAGACCAATTCAGATCCTCTTCACAACTGAACTGAAGGCTAACTGTATAACTGAATCAATGTAAACTAGAGCGATAGGGACCATACAGTGATGTGTTCTGCACACTGACTGGATTCCCATCTCTACAAATGTCTGTAAATCGCCTTGAAATACTGTATATATGTAAATCAAAGATGTACAATAATTACTCTAATATTCCTTCAATAATCAACTTTCTTCATGAGTGAATGTGATTACAAAGTAAAATCTTTTTAAAAACGGCACCAAAGTGTAAAAAAAGTAATAAAATGTTAAAAAACTACTGAAATGCAAATGCTTTATCATAATGATGGTATGATTGCTGTAATATTGAATCCATTAAAGGAAACCGCTATGTTGGATATATTGTATGTTTAAACACTGGCAATGCAAGCAGGTCCACAGTCCAAAATATTTAAGTGTCAGGTTCTAGGATTTGGAACATAATTGAACTTTTAATGTGGATGGAGATATTTAATTGGTCCTTAATGTTTCTCGTAGACCAGGAGCCAATGCTCTTTGCTCTGTGAGGGCCAGTCTATTCTCTGGTCCATATATTTTATCATCAACTAATTCCATCTAGCCTGGGTAAGCCTGGGGCGGCAGCTAGCTTAGTGGTTAAGAGCGTTGTGCCAGTAACTGAAAGGTTGCTGGTTCTAATCCCCGAGCAGACTAGGTGAAAAATCTGTCGATGTGCCCTTGAGCAAGGCACTTAACCCTAATTGCTCCTGTAAGTCGCTCTGGATAAGAGCGTCTGCTAAATGTAAGTAAGCTAGCATGCAGGTGAATAGACTGGGTTGTCAATGAGAAGACTCTGTTAGCAATCACCAGGGCCTAATTTACTAAGCATCTGCACCAGTGCCATGTTTACACCTGCTATTTTCAAAAGTGAATGAATCATTGAAAAAAAGGTCAAGGGAAAAGTAAAGCCAGTTTTCGGTTTCTAGCTTTGTATCTCATCTTATAATTCCCTCCGAAAAGAGCAAGTGTAAACATTGCACTGCTTGGTAAATCTGGCCTTGGTCTTGGTTTTGGTGAGGTGTGAGTTCTGTGAAACTGCACTGGACCCTTGAACATCAACGCAGAGCTCTGTATACTGGAACGAGAGATGGAATGAAGAATAAAAGATGCAGCTGAGCAATATGATTGTGTGTGAGGTTTTCTTGTGTGGATTTGGTGAGTTTATTTTTTATTTTATTTTTATTTCACCTTTATTTAACCAGGTAAGCCAGTTGAGAACAAGTTCTCATTTACAACTGCGACCTGGTCAAGATAATGCAAAGCAGTGCGGAAAAAACAATAACGACACAGAGGTACATATGGAATAAACAAAATGTACAGTCAATAACACAATAGAAAATCTATATACAGTGTGTGCAAGTAATAAATAGGCCATAGTGCAAAATAATTACAATTATAATTTAGTATTAACACTGGAGTGATAGATGTGCAGAAGATTATGTGCAAATAGAGATACTGGGGTGCAAATGAGCAAAATAAATAACAATGTAAATAACAATATGGGGATGAGGTAGTTGGGTGGGCTAATTACAGATGGGCTGTGTACAGGTGCAGTGATCGGTAAGCTGCTCTGACAACTGATGCTTAAAGATAGTGAGGGAGATAAGTGTCTCCAGCTTCAGAGATTTTTGCAGTTCGTTCCAGTCATTTGCAGCAGAGAACTGGAAGGAATGGCGACCAAAGGAGGTGTTGGCTTTGGGGATGACCAGTGAGATATACCTGCTGGAACGCATACTACGGGTGGGTGTTGCTATGGTGACCAATGAGCTAAGATAAGGCGGGGATTTGCCTAGAAGGGATTTATAGATGACCTGGAGCCAGTGGGTTTGGCGACGAATATGTAGTGAGGGCCAGCCAACGAGAGCGTACAGGTCACAATGGTGGGTAGTATATGGGGCTTTGGTGACAAAACGGATGGCACTGTGATAGACTACATCCAATTTGCTGAGTAGTGTTGGAAGCTATTTTGTAAATGACATCGCCAAAGTCAATAATTGGTAGGATAGTCCATTTTACGAGGGCATGTTTGGCAGCATGAGTGAAGGAGGCTTTAGGAAGGAGAGTTTACATTTACGTCATTTAGCAGACGCTCTTATCCAGAGCGACTTACAGTTAGTGCATACATTATTATTTTCATACTGGCCCCCGTGGGAAAACGAACCCACAACCCTGGCGTTGCAAACGCCATGCTCTATCAACTGAGCTACCTCCCTGCCTGCCATTCCCTCCCCTACCCTGGACGACGCTGGGCCAATTGTGCGCCGCCCCATTGGTCTCCCGGTTGCGGCCGGCTACAGCAGAGCCTGGCCGAGTTTACAGTCTAACCAGACATCTAGGTATTTGTAGTTGTCCACATATTCTAAGTCAGAGTCGCCGAGAGTAGTGATTCTAGTCGGGCAGGCGGGTGCAAGCAGCGTTCGATTGAAGAGCATGCATTTAGTTTTACTAGCGTTTAAGAGCAGTTGGAGGCTACGGAAGGAGTGTTGTATGGCATTGAAGCTCGTTTGGAGGTTTGTTAACACAGTGTCCAATGAAGGGCCAGATGTATACAAAATGGTGTTGTCTGCGTAGAGGTGGATCTGAGAGTCACCAGCAGCAAGAGCGACATCATTGATATACACAGAGAATAGAGTCGGCCCGAGATTGAACCCTGTGGCACCCCCATAGCGACTGCCAGAGGTCCAGACAACAGGCCCTCCAATTTGACACATTGAACTCTATCTGAGAAGTAGTTGGTGAACCAGGCGAGGCAGTCATTTGACACACCAAGGCTATTTAGTCTGCCAATAAGAATGCGGTGATTGACAGAGTCAAAAGCCTTGGCCAGGTCAATGAAGACGGCTGCACAGTACTGTCTTTTATCGATCGTGGTTATTATATCGTTTAGGACCTTGAGCGTGGCTGAGGTACACCCATGACCAGCTCGGAAACCAGATTGCATAGCGGAGAAGGTACGGTGGGATTCTAAATGGTCGGTGATCTGTTTGTTAACTTGGCTTTCAAATACTTTCGAAAGGCAGGGCAGGATGGATATAGGTCTGTAACAGTTTGGATCTAGAGTGTCACCCCCTTTGAAGAGGGGGATGACCGCGGCAGCTTTCCAATCTCTGGGGATCTCAGACGATACAAAAGAGAGGTTGAACAGGCTGGTGATAGGGGTGACAATTTCGGCTGCTAATTTTAGAAAGAAAGGGTCCAGATTGTCTAGCTCTTTCAGAACATCAGCTATCTGAATTATGGTGAAGGAGAAGTGGGGGGGGGCATGGACAAGTTGCAGCGGAGGGTGCAGAACTGGTGGCCGGGGTAGGGGTAGCCAGGTGGAAAGCATGGCCAGCCGTAGCAAAATGCTTGTTGAAATTTTCGATTATCGTAGATTTATCGGTAGTGACAGTGTTTCCTAGCCTCAGTGCAGTGGGCAGCTGGGAGGAGGTGCTCTTATTCTCCATGGACTACAGTGTCCCAAAACTTTTTGGAGTTAGTGCTACAGGATGCAAATTTCTGTTTGAAAAAGTTAGCCTTTGCTTTCCTAACTGATTGTGTATATTGGTTCCTAACTTCCCTGAAAAGTTGCATATCGCAGGGGCTGTTCGATGCTAATGCCGTACGCCACAGGATGTTTTTGTGCTGGTCAAGGGCAGTCAAGTCTGGGGTGAACCAGGGGCTACATCTGTTCTTAGTTCTGAATTTTTTGAATGGGGCATGCTTATTTAAGATGGAGAGGAAAGCACTTTTAAAGAACAACCAGGCATCCTCTACTGACGGAATGAGGTCAATATCCATCCAGGATACCCGGGCCAGGTCAATTAGAAAGGCCTGCTCGCTGAAGTGTTTTAGGGAGCGTTTGACAGTGATGAGGGGTGGTCGTTTGACCACGGACCCATTACAGACGCAGGCAATGAGGCAGTGATCGCTGAGATCCTGGTTGAAGAGAGCGGAGGTGTATTTAGAGGGTAAATTAGTCAGGATGATATCTATGAGGGTGCCCATGTTAACGGATTTAGGGTTGTACCTGGTAGGTTCCTTGATAATTTGTGTGAGATTGAGGGCATCTAGTTTAGATTGTAGGACGGCCGGGGTGTTAAGCATATCCCAGTTTAGGTCACCAAGCAATACGAACTCTGAGGATAGATGGGGGGGCAATCAATTTACATATGGTGTTCAGGGCACAGCTGGGGGCTGATGGGGGTCTGTAGCAAGTGGCAACAGTGAGAGACTTATTTCTGGAAAGGTGGATTTTTAGAAGTAGAAGCTCAAACTGTTTGGGCACAGACCTGGATAGTATGATAGAGCTCTGCAGGCTATCTCTACAGTAGATTGCAACTCCGCCCCCTTTGGCAGTTCTATCTAGACGGAAAATGTTATAGTTGGGAATGGACATTTCAGAATCTTTGGTGGCCTTCCTAAGCCAGGATTCAGACACTGCTAGAACATCAGGGTTGGCTGAGTGTGCTAACGCAGTGAATAACTCAAACTTAGGGAGGAGGCTTCTGATGTTAACATGCAAGAAACCAAGGCTTTTGCGATTACAGAAGTCAACAAATGATAGCGTCTGGGGAGTAGGAGTGATACTGGGGGCTACAGGGCCTGGGTTAACCTCTACATCACCAGAGGAACAGAGGAGGAGTAGAATAAGGATCCGGCTAAAGGCTTTAAGAACTGGTCTTCTAGTGCGTTGGGTACAGAGGAAAAAAGGGGCCGATTTCCAGGCGTTGTTGAATAGATTCAGGGCATTATGTACAGACAAGGATATGGAAGGATATGAGTACAGTGGAGGTAAACCTAAGCGTTGGGTAAAGATGAAAGAGATAGCATCACTGGAGGCTAGAAACCCACTTGCATTGGCTACTATATGTGTCTGTACTTCCTGAACTGCACCTGCCTGATATGCTATCTTTACGAGGACAGCGAGAGAATTTTTTTGTGACAATCTGTCTTTCACATCTTAATATGTGTCGAAAATGATGAGACTTTGGTTCAGAAGCATTAGTCACCCTGTTGACATGCCTGTCTTGTCTGCATGTCTTGTCTGCCTGTCTGTCTCTAGCTTGTAAATACACCACCACATCACTGTCAGTACACAGTGGGCGGGATAGACAGGAAGAGAGGAAGATGTCACAGGTGAAGGAAATAATGACGCAAAGGATGGGTAGAGAAGAGAGAGAGAGACACACCTTAGAGAATAATAGTTTGGGGGGGGGAAGAGTCGAAGTTATAGACAACAAATACTTGGCAGTGCTAAAGGTAAGACTAGATTATCTTATGTGTTGGTTGTTTTCACCACAGATTTTTACATTGATATATTTTGAACTGAATTGAGGCTCAAAGCTAGAAGTTAGTGCAGTCACCATCAAATTATGATAAATGTACAGATTTTCAACATGTAGTAACCTTATAATGTCTTTTGGCATTATTTGTTGCGTGTACTTTTTAATACCTATTTAGAAATGTTACTGAATGAACTCAAATGACAGATAGTTAATGATTTATCATTGTTTATAGAATGGCGGTGGAACAGTTCTTTGTGGCTGCGCTGATGTTGTCTGCACACCTAGCATTCTCATATCCTCTGGTAACCATTTTGTCCCTTTTTATGTCCGTTCTTATTATTTGTTATGACTGCTTATGAAATCTGTTATAACCGTTTGACAGTATCATAGATCTCATGAGACTGTGTGTTTGTGTTGTGTGTTGTCAGACTACAGAGACATACTACATGGATGCAGGGAGACAGTGCAGACTGTGTCCGCCAGGTGAGAAAGAAATGCCCTTCATGATAGCCCCTTACTTTTTATTTGATTTATATTTCCCTTATTTTTCTGCCCTCATCTCCACATTTTATCACTTCGTCCTACAATCACAACATATTACCATTTTCTACATTAATAGTTTTTTTCAGAATGTGTGTGAGTGTGCGCATGTGAGTGTCTGAATGTGCATAGGTTCTTAGGAATCATGAGGAAACTATGAGATGGTTTCTCTCTCTCTCTCATGATGAGAACTGGAGCGCTGTGCTATGACCACATCCTTCATTAGTATGCAGACTAGGCCAAAAGGCTCTCGCTCTGAGCTCTCCATCTCTTCCTGTTATTCTCTGCTCTCTGTCACTATACTCCCTCTCTTCTCAGTCAGCAACAGACTGTGTACTAAAACGGTACCTGAATGTGTGTGTGCCTATGTGTCAAAAAGAGTTAGCATTATGTTCTGACATCCAATACTCATGTGGTCTACTACAGGACATTTATAAAACTGCAGCGTCTATCAGTTCGTATTGTTATTGTAGTGCTTACTTATGCCTTAACTTCCCTTGTCTCTTCACTCTCTCCTCGCTCCTCTCTTTCTAGCTCGTTCTCTCTATCGCTCTATTTCCCTATATTTTTCCCAAACTTCATTTCCTTTACTCCATATCTGCTGTCCCATGTCTTAGAGACATTGAACCACTGGACACTTCCCGTTTCACACTGAGTATTTAAATACTGTATTCCCAACATAGCTCATTCTAATATACAGTTGAAGTCGGAAGTTTACATACACCTTAGCCGAATACATTTAAACTCAGTTTTTCACAATTCCTGACATTTAATCCTAGTAAAAATTCACTGTCTTAGGTCAGTTAGGATCACCACTTTATTTTAAGAATGTGAAATGTCAGAATAATAGTAGAGAGAATGATTTATTTCAGCTTTTATTTATTTCATCACATTCCCAGTGGGTCAGAAGTTTACATACACTCAATTAGTATTTGGTAGCGTTGCCTTTAAATTGTTTAACTTGGATCAAACGTTTCGGGTAGCCTTCCACAAGCTCCCCACAATAAGTTGGGTGAATTTTGGCCCATTCCTCCTGACAGACCTGGTGTAACTGAGTCAGGTTTGTAGGCCTCCTTGCTCGCACACGCTTTTTCAGTTCTGCCCACAAATTTTCTATAGGATTGAGGTCAGGGCTTTGTGATGGCCACTCCAATACCTTGACTTTGTTGTCCTTAAGCCATTTTGCCACAACTTTGGAAGTATGCTTGGGTCATTGTCCATTTGGAAGACCCATTTGCGACCAAGCTTTAACTTCCTGGCTTTCAGGCTTTTTTATGGCGGTTTTGGAGCAGTGTCTTCTTCCTTGCTGAGCGACCTTTCAGGTTATGTCGATATAGGACTCGTTTTACTGTGGATATAGATACTTTTGTACCTGTTTCCTCCAGCATCTTCACAAGGTCCTTTGCTGTTGTTCTGGGATTGATTTGCACTTTTCGCACCAAAGTACGTTAATCTCTAGGAGACAGAACGCGTCTCCTTCCTGAGCGGTATGAAGGCTGCGTGGTCCCATGGTGTTTATTGTTTGTACAGATGAACGTGGTACCTTCAGGTGTTTGGAAATTTCTCCCAAGGATGAACAAGACTTGTGCTGGTCTACAATATTTTTTCTGAGGTCTTGGCTGATTTCTTTTGATTTTCCGATGATGTCAAGCAAAGAGGCACTGAGTTTGAAGGTAGGCCTTGAAATACATCCACAGGTACACCTCCAATTGACTCAAATTATGTCAATTAGCCTATCAGAAGCTTCTAAAGCCATGACATCATTTTCTGGAATTTTCCAAGCTGTTTAAAGGTACAGTCAACTTAGTGTATGTAAACTTCTGACCCACTGGAATTGTGATACAGTGAATTATAAGTGAAATAATCTGTCTGTAAACAATTGTTGGAAAAATTACTTGTGTCATGCACAAAGTAGATGTCCTAACCGACTTGCCAAAACTATAGTTTGTTAACAAGAAAGTGGTGGAGTGGTTGAAAAACAAGTTTTAATGACTCCAACCTAAGTGTATGTAAATTTCCGACTTCAACTGTATCTACTGCTGTACATATAATTCTTAGTAAATCTTCCAGTGTACATACGCATAGATTGCATTTGGGTTGTTAATTGGATTCAACCCGACGTTCTTGATTTCTTATTAAAAAAACACACTTAAATTATTTGTGTACTTATTTGTGACATTTTACTGCACTGTTAGGAGCTAGTAACATACGCATTTCGCTGCACCCGCTATAACATCTGCTAAACTGTGTATGCAACCAATAAACTTGATTTGATATCTTTCCATATCTTTCACCTCCCCTCTCTCTCTATCTCAGGTCATTATCAGAGGTCCTGTTCAGAGTGCTCTCCCTGTCGTGATGGTTCCTACACAACACAATTGAACGCTGAGTCCAGTTGTCATTCCTGCTTCAAAGACTGCAAACGTGGTACATAAACACAACTCATTCACAGAGCAATGTAACATCTGAGTAACACTTTATTTAGTGAGAAACACTTCAACTGTATACTGTTTGTAAATCATTATGTCATTTATTTGTTATTTTTTTGTTAACTTTTTATCATTCTTATTTTATATATTTTTGGCCCATCTTCGGAGGAAGAAAATACACTTTTTTTTAACAGGTCATTTTTTATTTCACCCCCTTTTTTCTCACCAATTTCGATCTTGTCTCATCGCTGCAACTCCTCAACAGGCTCGGGAGGCGAAGGTCCAGTCATGCGTCCTCCGAAACATGACCTGCCCGCTTAACCCGGAATCCAGCCGCACCAATGTGTCGGAGGGAACACCGTTCAACTGACTACCAGAGTCAGCTTGCAGGCGCCCGGCCCGCCACAATGAGTCGCTAGAGCGTGATGAGCCAAGTAAACCCCCCCCCCCCCGCAAAGCCCTCCCCTAACCCGGACGAAGCTGGGTCAATTGTGCGCCGCCCGAGCACACCGGTTGTGATACAGCCCGGGATCGAACCCGGGTCTGTAGTGATGCCTTAGACCGCGATGCATTGCCTTAGACCACTGCGCCACTTGGGAGGTCCTACAGCTTTTTATTTTGTTGTTACATGTACATTCTACACCCATCTTACATAAAACATTTTTTTACAGTAGTTACTTAGCAAGAATAAAGTAATTTGATATTTTACATTTACATTTTAGTCATTTAGCAGACGCTCTTATCCAGAGCGACTTACAGTTAGTGAATACATATTTTTTTTATACTGGCCCCCCGTGGGAATCGAACCCACAACCCTGGCGTTGCAAACGCCATGCTCTATCAACTGAGCTACATCCCTGCCGGCCATTCCCTCCCCTACCCTGGACAAATTGTGCGTTGCCCATGAGTCTCCCGGTCGCGGCCGGCTGCGACAGAGCCTGGATTCGAACCAGGATCTCTAGTGGCACAGTTAGCACTGCGATGCAGTGCCTTAGACCACTGCGCCACTCAGGAGCCCCATACACATTACATCTAGATACAGTGGGGAAAAAAAGTATTTGGTCAGCCACCAATTGTGCAAGTTCTCCCACTTAAAAAGATGAGAGAGGCCTGTAATTTTCATCATAGGTACACGTCAACTATGACAGACAAAATGAGAAAAGAAAATCCAGAAAATCACATTGTAGGATTTTTAATGAATTTATTTGCAAATTATGGTGGAAAATAAGTATTTGGTCAATAACAAAAGTTTCTCAATACTTTGTTATATACCCTTTGTTGGCAATGACACAGGTCAAACGTTTTCTGTAAGTCTTCACAAGGTTTTCACACACTGTTGCTGGTATTTTGGCCCATTCCTCCATGCAGATCTCCTCTAGAGCAGTGATGTTTTAGGGCTGTCGCTGGGCAACATGGACTTTCAACTCCCTCCAAAGATTTTCTATGGGGTTGAGATCTGGAGACTGGCTAGGCCACTCCAGGACCTTGAAATGCTTCTTACGAAGCCACTCCTTCGTTGCCCGGGCGGTGTGTTTGGGATCATTGTCATGCTGAAAGACCCAGCCACGTTTCATCTTCAATGCCCTTGCTGATGGAAGGAGGTTTTCACTCAACATCTCACGATACATGGCCCCATTCATTCTTTCCTTTACACGGATTAGTCGTCCTGGTCCCTTTGCAGAAAAACATCCCCAAAGCATGATGTTTCCACCCCCATGCTTCACAGTAGGTATGGTGTTCTTTGGATGCAACTCAGCATTATTTGTCCTCCAAACACGACGAGTTGAGTTTTTACCAAAAAGTTCTATTTTGTTTTCATCTGACCATATGACATTCTCCCAATCCTCTTCTGGATCATCCAAATGCACTCTAGCAAACTTCAGATGGGCCTGGACATGTACTGGCTTAAGCAGGGGGACACGTCTGGCACTGCAGGATTTGAGTCCCTGGCGGCGTAGTGTGTTACTGATGGCTGGCTTTGTTACTTTGGTCCCAGCTCTCTGCAGGTCATTCACTAGGTCCCCCCGTGTGGTTCTGGGATTTTTGCTCACCGTTCTTGTGATCATTTTGACCCCACGGGGTGAGATCTTGCGTGGAGCCCCAGATTGAGGGAGATTATCAGTGGTCTTGTATGTCTTCCATTTCCTAATAATTTCTCCCACAGTTGATTTCTTCAAACCAAGCTGCTTACCTATTGCAGATTCAGTCTTCCCAGCCTGGTGCAGGTCTACAATTTTGTTTCTGGTGTCCTTTGACAGCTCTTTGGTCTTGGCCATAGTGGAGTTTGGAGTGTGACTGTTTGAAGTTGTGGACAGGTGTCTTTTATACTGATAACAAGTTCAAACAGGTGCCATTAATACAGGTAACGAGTGGAGGACAGAGGAGCCTCTTAACGAAGAAGTTACAGGTCTGTGAGAGCCAGAAATCTTGCTTGTTTGTAGGTGACCAAATACTTATTTTCCACCATAATTTGCAAATAAATTCATAAAAAATCGTACAATGTGATTTTCTGGAATTTCTTTTCTCATTTTGTCTGGTCATAGTTGACGTGTACCTATGATGAAAATTACAGGCCTCTCTCATCTTTTTAAGTGGGAGAACTTGCACAATTGGTGGCTGACTAAATACTTTTTTTTCCCCACTGTAGATAGTGCTTATACATTATACATCGTGTTTTCAGTCATAACTATTATAGAACATGAGCTTTTAAACCCACCCCTCAGCTACTCTCAGTCCGTCCCCCCTATCTCCATAAACCGCCCTCTTATGATTTCCATATGCCATATATGTAATTTCTTACCAAAAGTCATAGAATGTATGTCTACAGTATGGACACTATTTATTACCATGTAATAGCTGTACTAACTAAACCTTTTGTTTTGGCTGTGTTTGTTTGGGTCTGTGTGTCAGATTTGCACCTGGTGGAGGTTGAGCCGTGCACTTCTGTATCGAACGCTAGATGTCGCTGTGAGCCTGGTTTTACCTGCACCGACCAAGATGACCAGACAGGAAATTGTAGAGACTGTGAGATGATCCCTCAGCTGCTGCCACCTAGCAATGGTACTGTACTGTGTGTGTGTGTTGCCCATTGGCCTTCTCTTATGCCTGTCTTCCTTCACTGTGTTGTATTTTTGCCAGGTTCTGGATATTGAATCAGTGTGTTTGGTTGTGGATAGATGTTGATGTTTTCCTGCCTGTGTGCACTTTGTCTGATTACAGTAGTGGGCATCAGAAACAACCAGACAGGAACTTCCTCTGAACACAGCAGGACTTCCTCTTCCGCTGGACGCTGTCAACCTCCCCAGTGAGCCTTTATCCTTTTTTATATTCCCTACACATACTGTCACAGACTGTCACAGACTGTCACATACTGTAACCAGACAGATAAAGAGGCTCTGGTTAAAGCCTTCTCCTGTCAGGAGGGCTAGTTCTGGCAAGGTTGTTATTTTATTGTATATAACCTTCATACCAGAAGATCCGGTATCAAAGAATTGTCATATATCAAAGTGGTAATGGATATTTGGGATATTAAATACATTTCTCAGCTCAGTGGCATGGCCCCACTTCAGTGTTGACAGGCTGTGAATGTGTATGGATGTGTTACATGATGAGTCCTTTACCTCTGTCTCACCCAGCTGTGACACTCCAGGATCACCAGTCTCACAAGCAGGCAACGCCACACATCACACAACAGGTGAGTGTGTGTGTGTGTCCATCAGTTATTTTCATTACAGTCAGCATATATTGAAACTGTGGTAAGGTACAGATACAGTAGTTTCTCCATCTCCTTTCCCCACCAGCTGACACCAGCAAACACTTGGCAGCCATTTTGTGTCCTATGGTGGTCATTGGAATCCTAGCCGTTATCATTCTGTTATGTATCCGTCGCCCAGGAGATGAAGCCTGTTTCAAACAAGGTAAGGCAGTGTTCCTCAGTTCAGTCTCAACTGTAGTTAGATCATTGTGTTAGAGCAGACCAACTCTCTCTCTCTCTCTCTCTCTCTCTCTCTCTCTCTCTCTCTCTCTCTCGCTCTCTCTGGACACTAGAATGAGATGAAGAAGGATTAGACAGTGATGTCAGATCTCAGGATTTTTCAAGAAGTAGGTCTGCACTGGGAGCCAACTGTAGCTTCTCGTGAATGTAATTTAATGAAAGAATTGCAACACTCTCTCTGTGTAGACCTACTTACCTGTTTCTAGTGTCTACATGTACCTAGAAAGCATTAAAATGCGGAGTTAGATGATAAAATGTATGCACTCACTAACTGTAAGTCGCTCTGGATAAGAGCGTCTGCTAAATGACTAAAATGTAAAATGTAAATAAAACATTGCCCTTTCAATCATAGATGATTCATCAATGAAATACCCATGAATGGCTCACCATCAGTTTGCTGGGTTGACTAATATATTTTTGTCTGTTTTTTCCAGCTCTCAAGTTCTGTAACAAGGTATGTGTAATACCTACGGTAACTAACTACATTATGTGTGTAATGTTTACATTGTCATTTGTGTGTGCCTGACCTCAACCCTATATAGGCATTGTTGACAATTGTGTATTCCAGTAACTATGGATTTCTGTGCTCTTATGAAGGGAGTAAGAGAAGCGTCGCCTAACAAGACCAAAGAGCCAACTTATCAACACCATACTAGACAACCACAGCCCAGTGTTAAGCACCAGACAGTGGACCCACCACCTCTTACAGCAGCAAATATGGGTACTATGGATACATACAAATCATTATTTTCACCCCAAGATCGTGAAAAAAAAGGAATCTAAATATGGTTGAGTTACTCTTGTGGTTTTGCTATAGATGCACGTCAGTCGTTTAACTTGAAGTTTTGCAAATATGATGCTTTGATGTCCATGGGGGATTAGCATGGGAAGTTGATTAGTTTCAAGATCCATAGTGAATAAGGCTGATGATGAATATAGAATCTAATATCACTTTCTCTCTGTCTGTGTCTCTCTCAGGCCCGGTCCATGTCCACAATGCTGGAACAGTCATCTTCAGTTTACTCAACCAGTTCACTGGTATGGGTGGAGGGACGGAAGAGAGAGGGCAGAAAGAGAGGGATGAGGAAGGAGAAGGATGTCCAGCCCACCCCACACCCTCCCCTAACATCCATCTATCCCAGGAGGAGAGGAATGGAGAGATGGACTGTGTATTCTTCCCTTCACAGGAACAAGGGAAGGACAGTCACATTTCCAAAGAGGAGGTGCTATTAGGGGAGGGGGATTGAGATCAGAGGACACTCCATGTGAAAGCTTCCCTTCTAGGATCAGTTTAGCCAACCCTACATCCTAATGTTAATCATAAGGAGGATTAAGACTGGTCTGACCCTCGATCAGTGGTAAGGGACAACATCTACCTGGGGCTCTATTCAATCTGTATCACTTAAGCGTTACAGATTGAGCTATAGAAATGTAAAGGTAAGGTCATTTCTGATTGAGCCGACATATACAGCGTTTACCGTGAATGCAGTCTCCCCTAACTCGGGAACATTGCCTTTACATTTCTATCAAGCTGTAACGCTGAACTTCTGCGATACGGATTGAATAGAGCCCTTACTCTCAGAAGAACACAGGTGAATCCCAAAACTCTAGAATGTACTTTATTTTATGTCCTAGACCTAGATAGAGTTAGACATCTCACCATGGTGGTCATTTCTGACCTAGACCTAGATAGAGTTAGACATCTCACCATGGTGGTCATTTCTGACCTAGACCTAGATAGAGTTAGACATCTCACCATGGTGGTCATGCTCACATGCACTTGCTCTCCTGTTATTGTACTGTATAATAATCTTTCAGTCTCAACTGTTGCTACCTGTTTTTCTCTGTGTTCATGAGGCACGTTGAACTGTTTTTGCACAAATTAAAAGCAAATGTTTCTATTAATACAGGTGATGGGGTGATTGCATGAAATTATAGTAGCCTGGTAACATTTGTGATTCTGTTCTTTATTGAAAATACAGCACTGTATGTTTTAAACAACCACTACTATGTAAGAGTATACACTAGCATAAAGCATAGATACAGCAAAAAGCATAATTGTAACGAAGGTGTAAAACATCTTCAACATAAACATGTACTGTACATGTATTCAGCACACAAATGATTGTGTGTGTGTGTGCATTCGTGCGTGCGCATGTGTACGTGTCTGTCTCTCTCTGTCTCTCTCGTTCACATACACCCCCCCCCCTCTCATCTTTAGCCTGTGTCTTCATACTTCAAAGTGTCTTTTGTCCTATTTTCTTGTCCTCTCTGAAAGCCCTAGATACAGAAGCCACTGCATAACAACAATACAGCAGCCTGTCTAGCCTTAAGGTTGGCTTCACATCAATGGGAATGTGAGGTAGTCTGTTTGTCTCTCGGGTCTCCCAGCTCGCTGTCCCATTGTGAGGTCTCATCCTCTCCTTCGACACCCACTTCCTCCATCATACGTCCAGTAGCAGCTCTGGCTTTCCACACACTTCCTGGACCGGCATGGGCACTTTCTCTTCCGCTGTGCTCTGATTGGCTGGAGTCATCTTTTTGGAAGACCAGAAGCCTGATGGACCAATAAGATGAGGGTTAGGTCAAATGTGCGTGCATATGTATTGTGTTCAATAGAACTACAGGACAGATGAACAGTGACGTGGACTTACTGTTTGTTGAACCAATCCATCGCAGAACAGGTTTGAGCTTTGAGATGGCAACAAGGCAGGTGAGCAGTACACACACACACACTGCAGTCACACACACCGGGAGCCACTTGCTATCATCTGTTTGTGCGTGTATGAGAGATGGGAGTGGAGAGAGAGAGAGAGAGAGGGGTCAGGGCCGTACACATGAACACCTTTCTGAGAGAGAGGACTAATTTCTGTTTGGCTCTCATGGCATTTTTACATGTCACTTTGAACATTTTCATAATTTGTATCCATTGTATTTTATTGTAGTTTACCTTGGTTTGGTTTTGTGCTGGGCCCAGTACCAGGTTCGGTGACAGGTTCAGCTCTATGGTTAGGGATGCCAGGCACCGAGTGGTTTGACACTGTAGCTGGCATGATGGGAGGTGTCAGTTTGGGTGTGGTCGGGCTGGGGTTCTCCTCACAGTCCAGACACGTGCCACTGCCTCTGCAGCGGTAGCCTAGTTTACAGCTGCACACATCATTTCTCTTGTTCGAACAGCGAGATACATACTCCAGCTCTGTAACATAACACACAGGAACACAAGTCATAAGTGGTCTATTCGTTTGTGTCCCTTCATGTATACTGACATTGACATACTGTTTTATTCACGTAGTCAAACACACAATCTAAAATCATGCCTGAATATGAGAAAATAGCTCATCTTCAAAATGACTCATAGGACCTTGTTGAATCAGGTTTTGACTCACAATGAACTGAAGTGTATATTACCGTCTGACCCCACCCTTCTCTCTCACTCTCACACACACACACACACACACACACACACACACACAGCAGCCATTTCACTAGATTGACAGTTAAAACGTGTTCACTGTGAGTTTGTGGCTACTCTCAAACCTCTCCCACCTCTGTGCTTTCCCTCTGTTTGCAGGTTGACATTTTAAAATAGTTAGATAGTCTCTGTTTTTGGTCCCCCGCCACACTCAATGACAACATATGATGAAAATATGAATTTCTGTCTGCTGCACTTTCCGATGTTTATCTCTAAAGTAAAAAGGTTATTTCCACCGGTGAGATGGTATCTATCTGTCTACCACTAACCCCTCCCACTATCCCCCCCATCACCACTGATATCCTTGACATGACTTGGTAGACATGCCTCCCTTCTGCCGTCCAGGCCCCCCAACCCTCCTCTCCTCCTGGGTGGGTGAGTCAGTGTTTCTCAGTGGCCCCTCCCATTGCCCCTCTCTCTCTTTGACTGTGTCCCACCATGGTACAGTGAAGGGGGAAATCCCTAGCAGGCTATGTGTTTTCATGTGCAAAGTCCTTCATAACTATGACTTAGAAAAACAGGTGAGTAACAGTTTTAGACAGCCAGACAAGACCAGCATCAGTGCCAATCATAGGTTGGTGGAAATGTGTAGACACACACACACACACACACACACACACTCACCACTCATGCTGCAGCCATTGCAGGATTTGCAGCTGCTGTCGATGTTGTAGCTGTCTGAGTAGTAGCCGTTGCTGCAGTCATCACACTGGGTTGGGCTGTTCTGACCAGTGCAGCGTCTCACCATATACTGACCTGCAAAGAGCAACACAGTAATTTACACACACACACACACACACACACACCTGATAAAAGTATTTTTCGAATGGCTTACCTGGTGGACACTTGTTGCAGCACCATTGGCTTACTGACTGTGGCCAAGCATACTGTTTCTCCTTGTCGCATGTGAGGGATTGGACAAGAGAGAGGAGAGAAGGGAGGGATAGAAAGATGTGGGTGATCCACCAGAAGAGATACATCTGAGAGGGATGAAGAGAGAGAGAGGAAGACAGTCAATATTTAACAGACATTTTACAAGACCTTCAGAACATTGACATACACTGAGTGTACAAAACATTAGGAACACCTCCCTAATATTGAGTTGCACCCACTTTTGCCCTCAGAATAGTCTTAATTCATCAGGGCATGAACTCTACAAGGTGTCGAAAGCATTCCACAGGGATGCTGGCCGATGTTGACTCCAATGCTTCCCACAGTTGTGCCAAGTTCGCTGGATGTTCTTTGGGTGGTGGACCATTCTTGATACACACCGGAAACTGTTGAGTTTGAAAAACCCAGCAGCATTGTAGTTCTTGACACACTCAAATCGGTGTGCCTGGCACCTACTACCATACACCCTTCAAAGGCACTTAAATATTTTGTCTGGCCCATTCACCCTATAAATGGCACACATACACAATCCATGTCTCAATTGTCTCAAGGCTTCAAAATCCTTCTGTAACCGGTCTCCTCCCCTTCATCTATACTGATTGAAGTGGATATAACAGGTGACATCAATAAGGGATCATAGCTTTCACCTGGACTTACCTGGTCAGTCTATGTCAAGAGCAGGTGTTCCTAATGTTTTGTACACTCAGTGTATACCGCATTCATAAAGATATCATCCAACAATATATTATCAAGAGATAAAGCATTGCAATGGCAGGACATTATCGTAGGCCCCTAACACTAGCTATAAGAGACAGTTTTTCAAGGACATGACAAACAGGAGACCACCTAAAGTAGAATACATGATACAGACTCCAGACAAAACATCTACATGCTGACAGTTCAAAACTAAGCGGTACCAAAACCAACGACACAAACACGTCCAACTGTATGCCATTATAGATACAACAAACAAGCCCAGGACTCTAACGACAGACCTGAACAAAACTTGTTTCGGTAGGGAAGTGTAGAGCCTGACTTACCGTGTCTCAGAGAGGATGAGAGAATGAGATAGATGTGACCCTGGACCCTCTGACTGTGTGACTGAACTGGGGATCAGAGTGTGTCAGAGTATTATTCAAAAGATGAGTCATAAGGGAAACTGCCATTTCAAAAAACTCCTATCTCTATCTCTCTGACGACCCCCCTAGTTCACTCTGAACCACCGTGCCGCTTAAAACCCTACATTTACCCTCTTCCTCCCCCTTTCTTTCCACTGCCGTTTGTCTGTCTCTCTTGTTTCATCAAAAACGGTGATATTAGGTTCCAAAACAATCTTTAAGACACTCTTATGTCCGTCTGTCTCTCTCACCCTCGCTCTGTTGCTTTCATGACAAGGTAATTTCAGAGTGAATATGACTACATTACACTCATCTTAGGACCAGTCATTTTCTTCACTGTAAGCAGCAGCCGTTCTTATTTAAATAAACCGTCCAGTCAACCATACTCAGATCAGACTGAGAGAAATTACATTATGACATTCTTTACTGACATGTACACAACAGATCTTTTGAGCTACATTGACTCCTGTGGGTTAACTGAATGTTATATTTAGCCTATCATGTTTAGTGTGTGTGTGTGTGTGTGTGTGTTTGTGTGTGGTGTGTGTGTGTGTGTGTGCGTGCACATGTGTCGTGTGTGTGTGTGTGTGTGTGTGTTTGCGTGTGGTGTGTGTGTGTGCGTGCGCGTGTCTCGTGTGTGTGTGTGTGTGTGTGTGTGTGTGTGTGTGTGTGTGTGGTTCAACCATATGCAGCCGTGTCTCTCTCAGTCAGAGGTCACTTGGTTTCATTGACTCTGTGGTCTGCTCCTTCTCAGCTCAACCTTGATTTTCACAGAAGCCAGGCCACATCACACGACCTTGGGTGAACTGTCACAGCCCAGGGAACAGCAGCAGGGAGGACCCTCTACACATCTCGCTCCACCTTCACCTCAGGCCTCTGAGCAGGCACTACTCATACAGCATACACAGATTACTGTAACAAACAGAAATGACTGGGCTGAGCCACAGAGTCTGCAGAAACAATAAAGAGTTGCTAACCAAAAAAACAAATGACACATTCCCATTAATGTTCCCGCCAGCGTTTTCTTATTATATGTTTACCATTGGCTGAAGGTTACATTTATTTTCTTGATGATGTACTGTAGTTGGATGACATCTAGTACACAGAAGAGGCTCTAGAGGGCATGCACATGCTGCGACTACACTCCAGCAGTCTTTACTGTTGGTTGGTGCATCTCTCAATACTAATTAATTAAATTAAAACTAAGTAATTGTGTTGTAACTAGACTGAACAAAAATATAAACGCAAAATATAAAGTGTTGGTCCCATGTTCCATGAGCTGAAATAAAATATCCCCGAAATGTTTCATCCGCACAAAAAGCGTATTTCGCTCAGATTTTCTGCACAAATTTTTTTACATCCCTATTAGTGAGCATTTCTTCTTTGCCAAAATAATCCATCCACCTGACAGGTGTGGCATATCAAGAAGCTGATTAAACAGCATGATAATTACACAGGTGCACCTTGTGCTTGGGACAATAAAAGGCCACTCTAAAATGTGCAGTTTTGTCACACAGCATAATGCCACAGATGTCTCATGTTTTGAGGGAGCGTGCAATTGGCATGCTGACTGCAGGAATGTCCACCAGAGCTGTTGCCAGAGAATGTAATGTTAATTTCTCTACCATAAACTGCTTCCAACGTTGTTTTAAAGAATTTGGCAGTACGTCCAACCGACCTCACAACCGCAGACCACATGTAACCACGCCAGCCCAGGACCTCCACATCCGGCTTCTTCACCTGCGGGATCGTCTGAGACCAGCCATTCGGACAGCTGATGAAACTGTGGGTTTGCACAACTGAAGAATTTCTGCACAAACTGTCAGAAACTGTCTCAGGGAAGCTCATCTGCATGCTCGTTGTCTTCACCAGGGTCTTGACCTGACTGCAGTTCGGCGTCGTAACCGACTTCAGTGGGCAAATAATCACCTTCGATGGCCACTGGCACGCTGGAAAAGTGTGCTCTTCACGGATTAATCCCGGTTTCAAATGTACTGGGCAGATGGCAGACAGCGTGTATGGTGTCGTGTAGGCGAGCAGTTTGCAGATGTCAACGTTGTGAACAGAGTGCCCCATTGCTGTGGTGGGGTTATGGTATGGGAAGGCATAAGCTACGGACAACGAACACAACTGCATTTTATCGATGGCAATTTGAATACACAGTGATAACGTGACGAGATCCTGAGGCCCATTGTCTTACCATTTATCCGCCGCCATCACCTCATGTTTCAGCATGATAATGCAAGGCCCTATGTCACAAGGATCTGTACACAATTCCTGGAAGCTGAAAATGTCCCAGTTCTTCCATGGCCTGCAAACTCACCAGACATGTCACCCATTGAGCATGTTTGGGATGCTCTGGATCGACGTGTACAACAGTGTGTTCCAGTTCCAGCCAATATCCAGAAACTTTGCACAGCCATTGAAGAGGAGTGGGACAATATTCCACAGGCCACAATCAGCAGCCTGATCAACTCTATGCGAAGGAGATGTGTTGCGCTGTATGAGGCAAATGGTGGTCACACCAGATACTGACACGTTTTCTGATCCACGCCCCTACCTTTTTAAAAAGTTATCTGTGACCAACAGATGCATATCTGTATTCCCAGTCATGTGAAATCCATAGATCAGGGCCTAATTAATATTTTAATTGATTGATTTCCTTATATGAACTGTAATGAATTGAATTGTTGCATGTTGCGTTTATATTTTTGTTCAGTGTAGAACAGCCAGTAGAGGAGTTCACACACACTGTTGGGAGTATGACACTATCAGGTGAAATAAGGTTGCAACAGTGAAACTGTCAGTCCTAATTGGCACTGACCCTTGATGGGCTTGTGTGTGTGTGTGCGTGTGCGTGTGAGAGAGAGAGAGAGATTGGGAGAGATCGATAGAGAGAGATAGAGAAATTGATAAGGCTGGTGAGAGCTGTGAAGCTTTGAGAAGGAAGTGGGTTCTGAAAAAAGGAAGTACCTCTCACTGCACTGCTGAACAATCAGATAAACACAGGTAACAGAAAGATAAGGCATATTTATAATCTAGATATCTATAGGGGTAAGTTGAGCCAAAGGGTTAGTTGTTTCTTGGAAACCATACAAAAAATGGATAATTTGACCAAATATTTAGGAAGTGGTCATCATTTCATAGAGTCTGTGAAGGAAGAAACCACATGGAAAAAGCGGCAAGCAAGTTATGTCCAAAAAACAGATTTTCATAAAGTCAAATACATTTGTGTTATAGGTTTCATGATGCTAGTTGTAGGTTTCATAAACCAACGTAGATCATTTAAAAACTGTTTTATACACAGGAGGTTGGTGGCACCTTAATTGGGGAAGACGGGCTCGTGGTAACAGCTGGACTGGAATTAGTGGAATGGTATCATCTACATCAAACACATGGTTTCAAATGTTTTTATTCCATTCGCTCCGTTCCAGACATTATTATGAGCCGTCCTCCCCTCAGCAGCCTCCACTGGTTTTATACATCTGTTGGGGTCTCTATAAGATACAATATGAGGTCCTGAACCTAGCATGAAAGTGCACCCTTGTAGCTGTGTGGGCTAATATAGTCAAAATGGTTTCTTTGGGGTAAATTGCACCATTATTATTGTGTATATGTAATGTATGTAAACTTTGTTAAAACTCTGCGGTCTGTATTCTGTTTCTAAATGTTGTCTATCACTAGCAGCACCATATCACCAAGTAAAATTCTGAGTATGTGTAAATGTACTTGGCGAATAAAGGTAATTCTGATTTGGCGAGGGGCAAGTTGAGCCAATGGCTAATCAATACACCCCATAAAAATGATGATTACATTTTGTACGTTTTATGCATAATATGAATAGTATTTTGAAGACACCTCGCATTTGAGGGATTAGTCAAGTTTAAAAGATGAACAATGTCTTTCTCAGTTGAGTTCGCGCCCCTCTTGGCCACAATTGGTGTTTTCTTCCCAGGTGTAATACAAGGCCTTATTGCTGGGATATGAGGTTACACCAGGGCCTGAGCCTATGTTAAATGTAAATGTTTTAAAAAGTACAGTTAGAAATGCTTAGGCTACCCTGTCCCTATGCTCAATTTACCCCATACCCAGGTAAATTGTGCCAAGAGACAAGCTATGTTTGAAAAAGTGTTATGTTTACATGAATTCTGATTATTTCCAGGGATACACAACTTCCTGAAATATACAGTACCAGTCAAAAGTTTGGACACTCCTACTCATTCCAGGGTTTTTCTTATTTTTTAAAACTATTTTCTACATTGTAGAATAACAGTGAAGACATAAAAACTATGAAATAGCACATATGGAATCATGTGGTAACCAGATAAAATGTTAAACAAATCAAAATATATTAGCCACCCTTTGCCTTGATGACAGCTTTGCACACTCTTGGCATTCTCTCAACCAGCTTCATGAGGTAGTCACCTGGAATGCATTTCAATTAACAGGTGTGCCTTGTTAAAAGTTAATTTGTGGAATTTCTTTCCTTTTTAATGCATTTGAGCCAATCAGTTGTGTTGTGACAAGGTAGGGGTGGTATACAGAAGATAACCCTATTTGGTAAAAGACCATATTATGGCAAGAACAGCTCAAATAAGCAAAGAGAAATGACAGTTCATCATTACTTTAAGACATGAAGGTCAGTCAATCCGGAGAATTTCAAGAACCTTTAAAGTTTCTTCAAGTGCAATCGCAAAAACCATCAAGTGCTATGATGAAACTGACTCTCATGAGGACTGCCACAGGAAAGGAAGACCCAGAGTTACCTCTGCTACAGAGGATATGTTCATTAGAGTTACCAGCCTCAGATTGCAGCCCAAATAAATGCTTCACAAAGTTCAAATAATAGTCACTTCTCAACATCAACTGTTCAGAGGAGACTGTGTGAATCAGGCCTTCATTGTTGAATTGCCGCAAAGAAACCACTACTAAAGGACACCAATAAGAAGAAGAGACTTGCTTGGGCCAAGAAACACGAGCAATGGACATTAGACCGGTGGAAATCTGTCCTTTGGTCTGATGAGTCCAAATTTGAGATTTTTGGTTCCAACCGCCATGTCTTTGTGAGACGCAGAGTAGGTGAACGGATTATCTCCGCATGTGTGGTTCCCACCGTGAAGCATGGAGGAGGAGGTGTGATGGTGCTTTGCTGGTGACACAGTCTTCTGTGATTTATTTAGAATTCAATGCACACTTAACCAGCATCGCTACCACAGCATTCTGCAGCAATACACCATGCCATCTGGCTTGTGCTTAGTGGGACTATCTTTTGTTTTTCAACAGGACAATGACCCAACACACCTCCAGGCTGTGTAAGGGCTATTTGACCAAGATGGAGAGTGATGGAGTGCTGCAGCAGATGACCTGGCCTCCACAATCACCCGACCTCAACCCACTTGAGATGGTTTGGGATGAGTTGGACCGCAGAGTGAAGGAAAAGCAGCCAACAAGTGCTCAGCATATGTGGGAACTCTTTCAAGACTGTTGGAGAAGCATTCCAGGTGAAGCTGGTTGAGAGAATGCCAAGAGTGTGCAAAGCTGTCATCAAGGTAAAGGGTGGCTACTTTGAAGAATCTAAAATATATTTTGATTTGTTTAAAACTTTTTTGGTTATTACATGATTCCATGTGTTATTTCATAGTTTGATATCTTCACTATTATTCTACAATGTAGAAAATAGTAAAAATTAAGAAAAACCCTTGAATGAGTAGGTGTGTCCAAACTTTTGACTTGTACTGTACGTAGATATATTTGTTAGAAAGAATACTATATTTCCCTTGCCGTAGTGATGCATACCCCCCCTCTCACCTGTTGCTCCAATAGGCAGAGGGGGAATTTGTTTTTAGCATTATACTACATCACGATTCAGAAACAACCCCCCTAGCACCCTGCAGATGCTTCAATAGTTGTTTTTGTATACACTTGGGAAATGTCTCGTGACCCCTAGGCACACAGCCTGCTATAGCTCAATCGAGTAAAATAAGCCTTTATCATCATACCTATTGTGTAACCTGTATCATGCCCTGCAATTCAGACTTCCTTGAAGCCTGGGTGCAGCGGGGCAATGACTTACGGAGCATGACGTGTCCAGTTTCCCGTTTGAGTCCGCCCTCTCTCTAGAACTGGCGACTTAATACATCGGCGTCTTTTTTTAGACTTTAAAGTATTTCTTGAACTCTTACTACAGATTTGATTTTAATTTAGGAGAGTCTACTGCATTGGCATTTGTCATGTAGGAGCGGTTTTGATCAAGGTAAGTGGCGGTAACTCTCCGCCTGTCGTTTTCGGAAAAGAGATTGATATCGGACTTCTGCGGCTAAAACAGTGGGCGTAGGCTACAGTGAAATCGAAACTAAATACGTTTTCTCGGTTTTTATTGTAGCTTTAGCAAAGTTTATTCTTGAACTAGATATGAACTTTGTATGATTTACAATGTATAGCCTAGCTATAACTTAAGGTCTGGAAAATAATTTACCTCGACAAATGTATAGCCGAGGCCCGATAGGCTAGGGAAATTATTTTCCGGGACTTACGTTATAGCTAGGCTATGCATTTTAAATCATACAAAGTTCATATCTTTATAGCCTAGACATGGCAGTAAACAAGTTATTTTTGCACAGCGAACTACTGATTGATATTGACAACATTTTCTTTGCACTAGAAAAAAGGTCAGTTAAATGATCAAGTAGGCCTAATGAGTGAACGCATTATGAAGAGAGTTTTGTCACACCTGGTAGCCCACCTCTTCTTTCTGCAGGTGTTGTTCTTTTTAAAGATGGCGTTAGTGAGAAGAGTCGTGTGAAAGAATGGACATCTTGAGAGGGAAATGGAAGGAAAAATGCATTCTGAACGTTTGCACTCTGCTCGTATTGGTGAGAAACTTTAACATGAACAGATGCGTAATGCCGAGTCCTATACCAAAAACATAATGCCCCATCTAGTCTTACTTATCTCTCAGCAATACATCAGTCAAATCAATCAACCTCCACAAATCCATCAAATTTATCAATTATTCACACCAATCAATTGAGTGTTAATAAATTATTCAATCAGTAAATAAATTAGTCAATCTCATTTCAGGAATAGGCCTATACAGTAGCCTATCAATCAGTTATACAATATTTTCTTTAATTACATATGACTGGTATTTGATTGGTTCTGTTCTATAACAACAAGGTAATGTAATATAATGTTGCAGTGCTGGTCAGTAGACCCCTCCCTCTCGGCACCACCACCACCTCCTGATAGGACCCAGGTTGAGAGTAACCATGGAAACCAGGAGTCGCTATGCCATGAGGGGAGTCATTACCGCATTAACGGGATATGCTGTGGAAAGTGCCATGAAGGTAGGCCTTCTGTACTGTACTATATTACACTGCACTTATACAACTGGGCCTTTCCATTGCTGAGTGTAACGTAGGTGGAACTTATACTTTTCCATGCATTGAGTTAAAGATCAAATCCGCATTAAGGGTACAGTGCCGCTGTTCGCCCCAGCACAAGGGTAACTACATGTCCCGGATTGTGCGGGACAGTCCCTCATTTTTGCCCTTTGTCCCACGTCCAGCAACCAAACAATCATGTCCCTCATTTAATCAACAAATTAAAACACTACTAATTTAGAAAAAAAGGTCGATTTGTCACGTATTTCATTGACTAACTATTAATTTGATGAGAATTGACATTCCAACCTGTCTCTTTTGCAGTCACGTTGCCCTTATGGCAATATATTATATCATAAGGATGTGGTGCTGGTGATGTTAAAGGGGAAATCTGCAGTAGCTACATCAATTCTTGGACTTAATTAATGATATGTACCCATTGATTTTTTAAAGAATATAACTTCGAAATCCCCCATGAGCTTAGGTGAACTGTAGTACCCCATCAGAACCTCAAATATAAGCTTGTTTTACTCCAATGTTTGTAAACAAAGTAAATGTATAGCCTCAAAACATGGTTCAAACTATAATTTTGATATCATGGATGGTCAGTCTTTGCATAGCTGTCTATGAATTTGAGAGTGGTTAAATTTCTCCAGCCCTATCCCTCAACTTTTTCCCGCTGCTGATTGATGCTTTTAACACTTCTTCAATGTTGTTGAGATCTGATATTTGGAGCAGCGCAAGAAGAGACGTAGGCCAATGTCATATATTCAACCAATCACATTTGGCAAATATTTCCCGGGCTAAATTCCAGCTAAACTTGGAGAGGACAGTTACCTACCGGTACTTTAAAAAAGCGTGTGTCTAACGAAGAGCTACAAAAGTTAGTAAATAGCCGTATTAGACAAAAAAATATAAGGTAGTTTTGTCAAACTCTCAGTGCTCATTAGTTGCTCATTCAACATAGTGCCGGAAAGTATTCAGACTTTTTCCACATTTTGTTAGGTTACAGCCTTATTCTAAAATTGATTAAATTGTTTATTTCCTCATCAATCTACACGCAATACACCATAATAGCAAAGCAAAAACAGTTTTTTGAAATTGTTGGGGAAACAAAGACTGGAATATCACATTTACTTAAGTACTTAGTACTTTGTAGAAACACCTTTGGCAGCGATTACAGCCTCGAGTCTTCTTGGGTATGATGCTACAAGCTTGGCACACCTGAATTTTGGGAGTATCTCCCATTCTTCACTGCAGATCCTTTCAAGCTCTGTCAGGTTGGATGGGGAGCGTTACTGAACAGCTATTTTCAGGTCTCTCTAGAGATGTTCGATCGGGTTCAAGTCCGGGCTCTGGCTGGGCCACTCAAGGACATTCAGAGACTTGTCCCGAAGCCACTCCTGTGTTGTCTTGGCTGTGTGCTTAGGGTTGTTGACCTGTTGGAAGGTGAACCTTCGCCGTAGTCTGAGGTCCTGAGTGCTCTGGAGCAGATTTTCATAAAGAATCGCTCTGTACTTTGCTCCGTTCATCTTTCCCTCAATACTGACTAGTCTCCCAGTCCCTGCCACTGAAAAACATCCCCACAGCGTGATGCTGCCACCACAATGCTTCACCGTAGTGATGGTGCCAGGTTTCCTCCGGACGTGACGCTTGGCATTCAGGCCGAAGAGTACAATCTTGGTTTCATCAGACCAGAGAATCTTGTTTGTCATGGTCTGAGAGTCTTTAGGTGCCTTTTGGCAAACTCCAAGCGGGCTGTCATGTGCCTTTTACTGAGGAGCGGCTTCCATCTGGCCACTCTGCCATAAAGGCCTGATTGGTGGAGTGCTGCAGAGATGGTTGTCCTGCTGGAAGGTTCTCCCATCTCCATAGAGGAACTCTATAGCTCTGTCAGAGTGACCATAGGGTTCTTGGTCACCTCCCTGACCAAGCCCCTTCTCCCCCGATTGCTCAGTTTGGCCAGGTGGCCAGCTCTAGGAAGAGTCTATGTGGTTCCAAGCTTCTTCCATTTAAGAGTGATGGAGGCCACTGTGTTCTTGGGGACCTTCAATGCTGCAGACATTTTTTGGTACCCTTCCCCAGATCTGTGCCTCGACACAATCCTGTCTTGGAGCTCTACGGACAATTCCTGCGACCTCATGGCTTGGTTTTTGCTCTGACATGCACTGTCAACTGTGGGACCTTATATAGACAGGTGTGCGCCTTTCCAAATTATGTCCAATCAATTGAATGTACTACAGGTGGACTCCAATCAAGTTGTAGAAACATCTCAAGGATGATCAATGGAAACGGGATGCACCTGAGCTCAATTTCGAGTCTCATAGCAAAGGGTCTGAATACTTATGTAAGTAAGGTATTTCTGTTTTGTATTTGTAATACATTTGCAAAAATATCTAAAACTGTTTTTGCTTCATTATTATGGGATATTGTATGTAGATTGATGAGGAATGTATTATATTTAATCCATTTTAGAATAAGGCTGTAACGTAACAAAATGTGGAAAAAGTCAAGGGGTCTGAATACTTTCCGAAGGCACTGTATTTGATGCTACTTCACTCAATCCCGTTTTAAAAGTCTCCCTTCTTAACTGTTTTTCCCCTGAGAGGAATCAGAAATGTTTCTTTGGCCAAATATTCCCAGATTTTCATAAAACAGCCGCACAAATGGTCTTGTTTCTGGATCACCAAATTTTGCACAAGGCAAAAGAGTAGGCTACGTGCTCTTCAATTGGCTCGCTCGGTGCAGCGAGGGGAGATTTGTGTGCCTGTGCAATGATGTCAGAGAGGGAAAAACTATGTTTGCACTAACTTGGCAGTTTCACCAATGAAGGATTCCAGCTTTAAGCAAAAATCTTATTTCAAGATTCTACTCTTATTGTGTATATCTGTCGACCGTTCAGTCCTCTGTCACACGATATGCCCTACATACTGTATACTATATTTGTATCTCTAGCCTAGTTATAGCTCTAATGTATTACCAGGTTTTACAGTAAATAAATATGCTGGATTGTGTTGGCCCCCCTTAGAGTATGTATGCCTTGTGTTCTCCAGGGTTTAAGCTGAAGGAGCACTGCACTAAAGAGGGCGAGAATAGCCAATGTGTCCCCTGTGAAGAGGGCAAGACGTATCTAGACAGGAGTAACTACGTCAACAACTGCCGCAGTTGTACACGCTGTGTTGGTAAAGTACAATTATTTAGAAACATGTTCAATTATTTACAATAACGTGCAATTATTTACAAAATACATTTTAAAAAATGTCATCACTATAGATGGTCTCAATATGGTATGATATATGATAATAAATGTCTCCTGTCTTCTCTCTCTGCCCCTCTCTTTCTCTCTGTTCTGTTCTCCTTGGCTGTGCTGTTCCATATGCCTGTAGACAATGAGACAGAGGTATCACCATGCAAGAAGAGTAAGAACAAAGAGTGTCGCTGCAACGAAGGCTTCTACAAAAAGAGAATAGACTCAGTAACACGGGAGTGCCTCCGTTGCAAGCAATGTGGACCTGGAGAGAGAAAAACACAGCAATGTGAGTTTGTCTTGCTAGTGTAGTTCATAATGTTTCACAACATTTTTGCACCCAACCTGATATTTACTTATGGATTACACAGTAAAATGGTTATTACATAATAATGACAACCCTTTTTTTGTTTTGTAGTACTAGTAGTATTTGTGTGTGTGTGTTTGTGTGTGTATGACAAAGTTTGTGTGTGCTTGTACTGAGTGTGCATACTGTTGTTGACAGGTACTCCAGAGAGTGACACAGTGTGTGAATGTAAGGACTTCTACTTCCGAAACAACAGGATCTGTCTTCAATGCAAAGAGTGAGTACTGGCTTGTGAACAAGCTGACACTCTTTTGTCTGTTAAAACTCTTGGGTTTGTCGGCTTTATAAACATTCTGCTTGTAAATGGGAAGTTTCATAGAAACTGTCTGCAACATTGTGCAACAAACTTCTTTCCATTGGTGAGTTAAAAAGGCAGAAGTATTTTGCCAGTATTTTGACATGTCAGCTGTTTTGTGGTCACACCAACCCTGGTCCTGGAGACATACAGTCTGTTACTATGTAAGATTGATTGGAGAAGGTCTGCATCTCCAGGCTTTAGTTCCAGCCCAGCACACCTGATTCACCCTAATCTACTGCTTATCAAGACCTTAGGCAGGTGACCACTGATAAAGCGCTGGTAACTGTCTCTTTCAGTGTTCTGTCTTTCCAGAGGGGGGTATGCTGCAACAGGAAGGCCTGACTGGTTCTTCACATGATTCAACACTAATCATTTCCTCTTCACAAACAGGCCACTTCCTCTTCAATAACATACCATTTCCTGTGTGTATCTTCTCTCCAGTTGTATATCAGCTGACTGCCAGCAGGAGTGTGCTTCAAGCACACATCCCAATCCCAATGCAAAACGTGAGTTTCTTATACTTTGTGGCTGGGTTCAGGCTAGAAACATAGTTTGTTTATTTAGTGGGTCACAATATACTTTGAAACTTTTTTTTGTTATGCTTAAATATATTGGAACTAGACTATTTCTTTAGTGGCCTTTTCACATTTGCCATAAGGGCTGCAGCATGTATTCATCCTCTCACTCTGCATGTCTTCCCCCTATCCAGCCCAAGACACTGGATGGGGTGTTTGGTCTACCTACCTGTTGGCTGTGTTTGGCTGTGTTTGTGTGGTGCTACTGGTGGTGGTGGTTATCATGGGCGTACTAGTGGTCCGATGGAAACTGAAGGGGTCGAGCTCCTTCCCCTCTGCTGAGATCACCTCTCAGGGCTCTGAGAAGTCTACTCGGGTGAGACACATCTCTGACCTCTCACCTTTGACCCCTGACATCTCACATTTCACCTGACTGGACAAACCCAATCTGATAAAAACCTTTAAAGGGTTTTATGGAGAAAAAATAGATACCATTTCAACTACTGTTTTGAACACCCAAGAGCATTTATAGACTGTTTGCACCATAGTGCCAGGGAGCAAACCAATAGGATTTCCTATATTGATTGTGCTGTGCCCCCTGGTTTAGGATGTACTGGTAGCGGATGCAGTTCTATATAGTAGAATTCTGATGTTTTCCATTTTCTGTGATTGTAGATGCTGATCCAAGAGGACCCAGAGAACATTCTCAACCAGAGTATCCCTTCATGTAGCCCAGTGTGTGAGTGTGAACAGGAGCCCCTCAGCAAGCTACCAGACTGTGTCCCCAAGGAGATCAAGAGTAAGTGCATGTGCATATGAACGTGTGGGTGCACATGTTTCCCTAACTTATCAGGACTAGAATGTCCTGACAAGGTAGGAAAACAAGAAAAGTGAGGATTTTTTTAAGGGTTGGGTTTAGGTTTGGTTAAGGGTTAGGATTTTGAATGGAAATACATTTTTGCTCCCCAAAAAGTCCTGACAATTCATGAAAACAAAGGTGTATGTATGTGTGTGTTGAAACGTGAACATTCTTTTTATATACACTACATGGCCAAAAGTATGTGGACAGCTGCTCATCGAACATCTCATTCCACTAGAGTTGGTCCCTCCTTTGCTGCTATAACAGCCTCCAATCTTCTGGAAAGGTTTTCCACTAGATGTTGGGACATTGCTGCGGGGACTTGCTTCCATTCAGCCACAAGCATTAGTGACGTTGGGCACTGATGTTGGGCAATTAGGCCTGGCTTGCAGTCGGCGTTCCAATTCCTCCCAAAGGTGTTCAATGGGGTTGAGATCAGGGTTCTGTGCAGGCCAGTCAAGTTCTTCCACACTGATCTAGACAAACCATTTCTGTATGGACCTCGCTTTGTGCACGGGGTCATTGTCATGCTGAAACAGGAAAGGGCCTTCCCCAAACCGTTGCCACAAAGTTGGAAACACAGAATCGTGTAGAATGTCATTGTATGTTGTAGCTTTAAGATTTCCCTTCACTGGAACTAAGGGGCCAAGACCGACCCATGAAAAACAGCCCCAGACCATTATTCCTCCACCATACCTTACAGTTGGCACTATTCCTTCGGGCAAGTAGCGTCCAACAAACCCAGATTCGTCCGTCGGACTGCCAGATAGTGAAGCGTGATTCATCACTCCAGAGAACGCGTTTCCACTGCTCCAGAGTCCAATGGCGGAGAGCTTTACACCACTCCAGCCGACGCTTGGCATTGCACATGGTGATCTTAGGCTTGTGTGCGGCTGCTCGGCCATGGAAACCCATTTCATGAAGCTCCCGACGAACAGTTCTTGTGCTGACGTTGCTTCCAGAGGCAGTTTGGAACTCGGTAGTGAGTGTTGCAGCTGACGACAGACTGTTTTTACGCGCTTCAGCACTCGGCGGTCCCGTTCTGTGAGCTTGTGTGGCCTATCACTTCGCGGCTGAGCCATTGTTGCTCCTAGACGTTTCCACTTCACAATAACAGCACTTACAGTTGACCTGGGCAGCTCTAGCAGGGCAGAAATTTGACGAACTGACTTGTTGGAAAGGTGGCATCCTATGACGGTGCCAGGTGGTCACTGAGCTCTTCAGTACGGGCCATTCTACTGCCAATGTTTGTCTATGGAGATTACATGGCTGTGTGGCCGAATTTTTTTTTTTTTATACACCGTCAGCAACCGGTGTGGCTGAAATAGACAAATCCACTAATTTGAAGGGGTGTCCACATACATGTAGTGTATATTGAACTCTATTTTAATCTCTCTCCCCTCCTATCACCTCTCTCTGTTCCTTTCTCCCTCCAGTCTCTGAGTTGATCTACTCGGTGTTGGACCAAGTCTCCCCGCGTCGTGTGAAGGAGCTGGTGCGTTCGCTGGGTGTGAGTGACATAGTGATAGAGCGGGCTGAGAATGACCACCTCCGTGACACTAAGGAAGCCCAGTACCAGATGCTGAGTGTCTGGGCTAAGGGAAGGGCGCAGGGAGGGGGAGGGGTGCTAGCACGCCCTCTACTGCACGACCTGCTGGATAAGCTGAGAGACATGGACCTGGGAGGGACTGCAGAGGAGCTGGAGACCAAGTATGGGGATCAGTAGAGAGAGAGAGAGATGCAGACTGTATAGACCAAGTAGGGGACCCAGGTTTCACTTCTCTATGTCTTATCAAAAGAGAAACAGAGCGGGACCAAGTCTATTCATCATATGTATTGGATAACTAGGAGAGCGAGAGATGGGGGAAGTGCTAATGGGGGTAGAGAAGGTCAGACGCATCCCCTTGTCCTTACTTGTGTAGACCTGAGAGAATAGATTTGGTACAGTTTAAGCAATATGGTAGTTGTTCCACCTGGTCCAGATCTGACCATGTTTCCATGCTTTCACAATATTTCCTAAGTATAATATAAAAAGCAGTTTTAGACAGTGCTGTTTGTAAACAGGCAAACTGGTAATGTGTCACACACAGGTATGAGAACCACACTAACAATTGAGTTAAACGTTGTAATTAGGGTAATACACATGTAACGCCCATCTATAGTATTACAGTACTATATTACTGAGTATTAAGTGGTGGCAGGTAGCCAGTAACTGAAAGGTTGCTGGTTCGAATCCCTGAGCTGATAAGGTGAAAAAATGGTTGATGTGCCCTTGAGCAAGGCACTTAACCATAATTGCTCCTGTATGTATTACAGGAGCAATTACGGAATCCGTATAGCTTTTAGCTTCCCTGTCTCTATCTTGCATTAATCGAACACAAACATATCAAGAAGATATTAGCATATGTCATATTTAAAGTATTTTGTAGTGGTTTGTATATGGTAATTCAATCTGCATAGGAGGGTGCTGTATATTTGATAAGTTGCTGCTTGGGCGTGAAAATCAAACTACTGTAGTTTTGCTGTCTTTTACTACTGTCTTGATATACACATTTTTACACATGTTTTACATAATAGGTTAGGGATGTATCAATCTGTCCTATTTCTTCTGACTATACCATATTCACTGTACTATTCAATCACATCCATCCAGGTTGTCTCTGTGCCATGGTTTTTGATCACCAAAAGTGATTGATTCTTATATCCGTACAGTAATAGTTATCTGTCAGTACTGTTAGGGCATAGACAGGTCTTCTGCAGGTGTTATCCCTGAGTTATTGACATTCCTTAAAGCCCCATCATCATGCTGCCATTATTCAGGATAATTTAGTCAGAGGTCTCACTCTGCAGGGCTGACTGTTCTCTGGGAGATTAAACATGGAAACTAGGTATAGATGGATAGATAGATAGCACTTACGTTTCTAGTGTTTAATGTCAGGTGCAGAAGTAACAGTGAAACGCAATGTATTGGATTGTATGATATGTTACAGCACTTTTTTACATTTAATTGTTACTGGTGATTTTACTAAAGACAAACTATTTTTATTCTCAAATCACATACAGTATATGCGGGCATTGATTGGTTTGATTTAAGGTATGAGCAAAGTTGATCAATTGTATATATTTTTAAATAAAAAATTCCCTTGTAAAAATGACCGGCTATGCAGTTGTTATTATATATAATATATAATATAATATAATAATAATAATATAATATGCCATTTAGCAGACGCTTTTATCCAAAGCGACTTACAGTCATGCGTGCATACATTTTTGTGTATGGGTGGTCCCGGGGATCGAACCCACTACCTTGGCGTTACAAGCGCCGTGCTCTACCAGTTGAGCTACAGAGGACCACATTATGGCAGTGTTAGCTACTATTCTGTTCAATGTATGACTGGAGCATACATTATGTATAGCTTTGTTTTCTTGCTCATTAATTGCGTGTCTGGCTGTGTGGTCTGTGTGTGTGTAATGGTGTGTATAACCTATGGTAGGTTCTCTGCATTCCTCTACATTGCATTAACTTATTAAATTATGCTTCCCACACTCCCTCTGTCTTTCAGTCTTTTTATCGTTTCCCTGTCCTCTCTCTCTCACTCCCTCTCTTTGTTCACCTGTGGCCACATCCCCTCTAACCTTTTCCACTTCCCTTCACACGTCCTCTCTACATGTCTGTTGATCTGTCTGTCATTTTACATTTATCCTCTTTTTCAATCACCTCGTTCCTCAGTCAACTGCCATTCTGTAACTCTGTTTTATAACCTTTATAGGCGGAGCTCTTCACCTCGCTCTAGGTAGACTCCTCAGACAGGGTTTTAGAGGACATGATCACTTCCTGTAGAGCTATTACCACAGAATGATCGATATCAGGAATTGACATGAAACAACACAGACCATCTAGTCAGAAATCAATCAGCGCCACCCTCATACCAAACACCACTGCTACACATTAACCAGGCCCTAGCACAGACTAGTTATCTTAGGAATCCAGTTGTTCTTGTCAGGCCAGTTAGAGTGGGCAGGAGGCAGGATAGGGAGGGACCGAATCAAAGAGAGAAAGAGTGAGAAAGCCAACAGAAACGTAAGATGACTGTCTGAATCAAGATGGATCCAACCAAACCCAGGTAGCTAATTTTACTTTAATTTATTACCATATGAGTAGACTTGTGAAGACACTATCTTTGACTATTACCCTCAATCAATGCCTTGACAATCTAAAGTTTCTTCTTTGTATAATAATCAGTATACTTCTACTGTGTTGTAATGTGTTAGTTTATGCTGTGTGTTGATTTGAGGTTCCCCTCAGAACCAACACAGACCAACATGGCTGATGTGTGTTGGCCTGGTGTCAACCCAAATAGACGATTTGTGTTTCAATGATACTTGAAGTCACCAGTATTAATGGATTTTTACTAGTGAGATGTAGTGAATGTAAACAGGTGGTTAACGTAAATCACTGATGTCATGGAGCAGGTGTTTTGATGTTCGGCACAGTGGCGTGGATTGTGTGTGTGTGTGAGAGAGAGACTATTTATGCTCTCTGAAAGTATGCAGTGTGTGCATTATTCACTGCTTTTAAGATCGGGGTTTCCCAAAGTCGGTCCTGGGCCCCCCCTGGATGCACGTTTTGGTTTTTGCCCTAGTACTACAAAACTGATGATGAGTTGGTTATTTGAATCAGCTGTATTGTGCTAGGGCAAAAACCAAAACGTGCACCCAGGGAGGGGCCCCAGGACTGAGTTTGGGAAGCCCTGCTCCAGGTTACTGTATGTTGATTTCTTTGGTGTGATGGATGTATGGCTGGGAACAAAATGTGCATTTTTGCTGTGTAACCCAAAGCCCTTGGAGGACATACTGTAGTTGGTGTATTTGAGTGAGGGTCAGATATGTGTGAATTTGTGTAAGGTGAAGTTGTTTTTGAGGTTTCACCTTCATCACACTGTAACTAAAGCTGAGAGCCCTGTGTGACTCTACCCGTGTCAGATTGTCTAGTGTTCTTCACATTGTCTCACTTATGTTATTCCTGTTATCTCTGTTATCACGGCCGGTTGTGATACAGGCTGGAATCGAACCAGGGGGTCTGTAGTGACGCCTCAAGCACTGAGATGCAGTGCCTTAGACCACTGCGCCACTCGGGAGCCCAGGTTGACTGAGGCAGAAAGGGGGGGTGGGGGGGGGTTGAGAGGTTGAAGAGGTAGTTGAGGGGAGGTTATTAAAAGTTAGAGCAAGGTATGAAAACATCACTATGTGTCTGATAAATGTATATACCCCAGTGGTGGCAGTTAAGAGGGTATGTTTTTTAGAGACATTATCAAATACCATTGAGAAATGTAATAATGAAGATGATTTATTTATTGCTGGGGATTTTAACTGCACAGTCAGTGATTTAGATATAAATCACAAAGAACCTCATATAGCCTCAAGGACTTTTTAAAAACACCTCATTGTAACACATGTACCGTGTGATATTTGGCGGAGTCAACATGGAGGCACGAGACAGTACACCTGGGCGCATGTGAGAGAGAACATCATCTCTATGGCCAGGTTAGATAGGTTTTATTGTTTTGAGCATCAAGCTCAGGTCTGTAAATCAAGTGTGATAATCCCAGTGGGATTTTCTGATCATTGTTTAATAACAGAGGTGGTGTTCATTAATGATGTAAAACCCAAAAGCGCATACTGGCATTTTAATATAACTTTATTGAGTGATGCTCACTTCAGGAAATGTTTTAGTTTTATCTGGGAGAGGTGGAGGTCTCAAAAGGCCAGTTTTGTATCCCTTCAACAGTGGTGGGATATAGGGAATATTCATTTCAACAATTCTGTAATCAATACACGAGGAATGTCACCAAGGATATCACCAGATCAATGAAAGCCCTAGAGACTGAAATAGTGGAACTCATGACGTTGGTTGAGACCACAGGAGATCGAGGCCATACTCAGGCCCTCAAGAGGAAAAAAGCTGCATTGGCAGACCTGCTAGGTATCAGAGCACAGGGGGCATTGGTGAGAAGTAAGTTTCAGGGAATCTCTGAAATGGATGCCTCCTCAAACATTTTCTTTGGTTTAGAGAAAAAGAATGGACAGGAGCTCACTAACCCTAGTGAAATTAGAAAGATGGCAGTAGAGTTCTATGCTGAGCTCTACAAGTGTGAGTACAAAGAGGATAAAACAGTGACACAGCAGTTCCTTGATGGGCTCCCACAGGTGGCTGCAGAAGCTCAGGTGGAGCTAGAGCAACCATATACACTGCATTAAAAGGCATGGAAAATGGAAGGGCACCAGGCATTGATGGGCTTCCCGTGGACTTTTTAAAGTCTTTTTGGGCTATGTTGGGAGAGGATTGGCTAGCAGTAGTTAATGATAGTTTAACCGGAGGGTTACTACCAATAAGCTGCAGAAGGGCTGTCCTCACCCTACTGCCCAAAAAGGGTGACCCTAGGGAGGTGAAGAACTGGAGGCCGGTGACTTTATTGTGCACTGATTATAAGATCCTGTCAAAAGCTTTGTCCAACAGGCTGAGGGAGGTGATGGGGCAAATCATACATACAGACCATTCCTACTGTGTTCCTGGCAGGCAGATGGGGGATAACATTTCTCTGATTCGTGTTTTTTGGACGTCTCTAGGGCTATTGGGTTGGATGCTGGTCTAATTTCAATTGATCAGGAAAAGGCATTTGACCGAGTTGAACATCAATACTTATGGCACACTTTTGAGGCGTTTGGGTTCAGCTCTTGCTAATAGGGCTGCTGCTTTCCGGTTTCAGTTTATTCAAAGGTTGCTTTATGGACCGGAAAATGTGGTTTGGAGAGGGTTGGCAGGTCTTGTTTTACAGCAGGTTGGGGGATTAGGTTTAAAGAAGGCTTTATTTTTGGTTGATAGTAGCCAGATTTCTAGGGAGGGAGTACCTCCGTTTTATAGAGTCCTTCTTAGGGTGTGGAGCATAATGAAGGTGTCCAGACGAACTTCAGCGGAGTCAGTGCATTGGCTGTTGGAGGAACCTCTGGTGTATGGGGCAAGACTGGATTGTACAACTGCAGCTGTTCCACATTTCTCTGAGATTCTGGTGAAGGGCAAAATCATCACCTTAAAACAGTTAATGGCCATGGCTGGGCCCGCTTTAATGGATGGAAGATGGGTGGCTGAACATTTGGGGGTGAGGTTGGAAAGGATTGTCGGACAACTGCTGGGAAGCTGCAGGAAGGCTCTGTCAGCAGAAGAGTGGGGTATGCTGAATAGTCACAAGATGAAAACGTCTCATTTCCAAGACTAGGGATTATACCCAATATCCCAGAGTCAGAAAGAAAGGCGTTATTACTGGATTTGAGAGGGTTGGAAGAGGTGGGTTTGGATGAGGTGAATGGGAAAGACTTATATAAGGGGTGTGTCAAGGTGTTGAATAAAGATACATTGAAAAATAGAAAAGACACTCCATGGAGGGTAAAATTGGGCATTGATGACAAGGTAAAGCCAGCATGGAGAGCACTGAACAAGCCACCGTTACAAAAGGGTACTGGGGATATGCAATGGAGGGTTTTGCATGGTATCATTGCAGTTAATGCTTTTGTATCTGTTATTAACTCGGATGTTGGAGATGGATGTCCTTTTTGTAATATAAGAGAAAAAATGTTGTTTTATGGAGTGTGAGAGGATAAAACCTCTCTTGGAAATGCTGGAGTCTGTTTATAGCTGTAGGGGAGATTTTCATATTTTGGGGTTTCAATATAGTAAGCAACAGAAAAGAAAATGTCAACTGTTTCCTGAGTAGGAAACATAAGATAGAAATGGGATATGGGCAGGATGTAAGATGTGTTTTTAAAGGATTAGTGAAAGCGAGAATAAAAGTGGATTTTGAGTTATTCTCGGCTGTAAAAGATCTCCCATTGTTTGAGGAGAAGTGGGCCTACGAAGGAGCGGTTTGTTTTGTGGAGGAGGGGAAACTATTTTTTGTTGATGAAATGAGTTGAATGTATGTGTTTTCTTGTATTTTTATTTAATTTATTTTCATTTTTATTTTCATTTTTTATTTAGGAATGACATTTGTTGTTTCATTTCTGAAAAGGCAGTGTGCCATTATTTATGTTAACACTTGAGTATAAAATAAAGGTTTTATACAAACTCAAAACTCTCTCTCTCTCTCTCTGTAAGCCCCAAGCATTAGGCCAACACTGTGTTTATGCTGATTTATCTCTTCAGCCTTTCCTCAAAAGCAGCAACCCCTTTCAACGAAGGAGGGGGAAGTGATGTGACTCAGCCAGAGGAAACAGTGGAGCAGCAGAGGAATGGAGGAGAGGGGGAGAGGGAGATGGAGAGAGAGGTGGTGACAGATGGAGAAACTCTGGCTGCAGAGACAGCTACCAACCACAGGGTGTCAGCAGACAAACACAGATTAAATACTGTGGGATACCAGGTGAGGGCTATGAACTTCAGCTTCTATTTGTAGATGCAGGAGGACCAGTTCGAAATCAACCCTAAACTTGAGCCCCCCATGACACTTAATCTACATCCTGAAGCCAAATGGTAGAAACTTCACCCAGCCTACCAGAAGGCTATGTGGACTTCCTAATATTCAGGCTACCACAGCAGACACATACTGTATATTGACATTATTCTCTGTCATTTTCAGAGGAAGCTGAAGCAGAAAGTGGTGGCAGACTATAGCACGGTGAGTAAGGGAGCGTCTGGAAGTTTCAAACCCCGAGCAGCACTGAGACAGGTCCTGTTCAGCCAGGGAGCGACAGAAAAGAGCCCCATGCCTGAGGTACTTTTCTCCCACGCACTTAACTCGTCCTCTACACACATGAATACACCCTGACACGCACATGCACAGACATGCACTGCCACTGCCCACATACTTACTGAAAATAGGAATTCCGCAAATGCACACTCAAATTGTTCACTCAAGCATATCTGCTATGGGCCCATTTCTAACGAAATTTGATGATAACTCTGGTGGAATATATATATATATATATATATATATATATATATATATATATATATATATATATATATATATATATATATGTATATATATATATATATATATATATATATATATATGTATGTGTGTATATATATATATATATATGTATGTGTGTGTATATATATATATATATATATATATATATATACACACATACATATATATATATATGTATGTGTATATATGTATGTGTATATATATATGTATATATATATATATGTGTGTATATATATATATATATATGTATATATATATATATATATATGTATGTATGTATGTGTATATATATATATATATATATGTATGTATGTATGTGTATATATATATATATATATGTGTGTGTGTGTAAATACTATAAATACAGTACCAGTCAAAAGTTTGGACACACCTACTCATTCAAGGATTTTTCTTTATTTTGACTATTCTCTACATTGTATAATAATAGTGAAGACATCAAAACTATGAAATAACACATATGGAATCATGTAGTAACCAAAAAAGTGTTAAACAAATCAAAATATATTTTATATTTGAGATTCTTCAAATGGCACACTTGTGCCTTGATGACAGCTTTGCACACTCTTGGCATTCTCTCAACCAGCTTCAACTGGAATGCTTTTCCAACAGTCTTGAAGGAGTTCCCACATATGCTGAGCACTTGTTGGCTGCTTTTCCTTCACTCTGCCATCCGACTCATCCCAAACCATGTCAATTGGGTTGAGGTCGGGGGATTGTGGAGGCCAGGTCATCTGATGCAGCACTCCATCACTCTCCTTCTTGGTAAAATAGCCCTTACACAGCCTGGAGGTGTGTTGGGTCATTGTCCTGTTGAAAAACAAATGATAGTCCCACTAAGCCTAAACCAGATGGGATGGAGTATCGCTGCAGAATGCTGTGGTAGCCATGCTGGTTAAGTGTGCCTTGAATTCTAAATAAATCACAGACAGTGTCACCAGCAAAGCACCCCCACAACATAACACCTCCTGCTCCATGCTTTACGGTGGGAACTAGACATGTGGCGATCATCTATTCACCCACACCGCGTCTCACAAAGACACGACGGTTGGAACCAAAAATCTCCAATTTGGACTCCAGACCAAAGGACAAATTTCCATTGCGCGTGTTTCTTGGCCCAAGCAGGTCTCTTCTTCTTATTGGTGTCCTTTAGTCGTGGTTTCTTTGCAGCAATTCGACCATGAAGGCCTGATTCACACAGTCCCCTCTGAACAGTTGATGTTGAGATGTGTCTGTGACTTGAACTCTGTGAAGCATTTATTTGGGCTGCAATTTCTGAGGCTTGTAACTCTAATGAACTTGTCCTCTGCAGCAAAGGTAGCTCTGGGTCTTCCATTTCTGTGGCGGTCCTCGTGAGAGCCAGTTTCATCATAGCGCTTGATGGTTTTTGCGATTGCACTTGAAGAAACTTTAAAAGTTCTTGAAATGTTCTGTATTGACTGACCTTCATGTCTGAAAGTAATGATGGACTGTCGTTTCTCTTTGGTTATTTGAGCTGTTCTTGCCATAATATGGACTTGGTCTTTTACCAAATAGGGCTATCTACCTTGTCACAACACAACTGATTGGCTCAAACGCATTAAGAAGGAAAGAAATTCCACAAATTAACTTTTAACAAGGCCCACCTGTTAATTTAAATGCGTTCCAGGTGACTTCCTCGTGAAGCTGGTTGAGAGAATGCCAAGAGTGTGCAAAGCTGTCATCAAGGCAAAGGGTGGCTACTTTGAAGAATATCAAATAGCATATATATTTTGATGTTTTTAACACTTTTTTGGTTACTACATGATTCCATGTGTTATTTCATAGTTTTGATGTCTTCACTATTATTCTACAATGTAGAAAATAGTAAAAATAAAGAAAAACCCTGGAATGAGTAGGTGTCCAAACCTTTGACTGGGACTGTATGTGTGTGTGTGTGTGTATATATATATCTCTATTGCTCTCTCTCCCTCTCTCACACACTCCCTCTCCCTCTCTCTCTTTCTCTCTGTCAGGGCTCAGGGCAGTTGGATGCTCTGAAGCAGGCTCTGGAGGCATTCCCAGTACCAGTGTGTCTGAACTGGAGCTGGGGGGAGGAGGGGACAGGAGCCACACTGGAGAACAACTGGACTGACATAGTACACAATCACTCGGTAACCAGATTTACCTACTGATAAATGCAAGTCATGGGCATATAATCTAGTTAATATGAATGATCCCTCCCTACCTTTTACAACATATCTCTTTCTCCCACCCCCTCTCTCCCTTCCTTCCTTCCTTCCTCTCTCTCTCTCTCTCTCTCCCCCCCCCCCTACCTTTCTCTGATCAGATTATGTGTAAGACCCAGAGGCACCAACAGGAGGCGCTGTGGGAGTTGGTCCACACTGAGCTCACCTACATCAACAAGCTCACTATTGTCACTGACGTAAGACAGACAGACAGACAGACAGACAGACAGACAGACAGACAGACAGACAGACAGACAGACAGACAGACAGACAGACACCCTGCTCTCATTACTCTCATTACTGCAAACTTATCAATGTCTTTCAGTGATGTGTCCATAACAACCAGTGGCTATTCATAATAGAAATATGATAAGAGTAACTGTTATCTGTATAGCATATTTTATTGCAATTTCATTTTTCAATGCCCGTGTTTGTTTCTGTCATTGTGTTTCTCAGTTGGTGGTTGGAGCTCTAACCAACCTGCACCAGCATGGATTCCTCTTAGAGGTCAGTCTAAATTGAGCTGGGTTCTCATTCACTGGGTTTTCTGTTGGTAACATTTTCTCTAGAACTCCCTCTCTTGCTGCTCTTTGGGCCTTTCTGTGTATGCCGGCTGACCACTCAAATAGATGTGTTGCAATGAACTAAGAATGTGCTTTTGAGCTGGATCTTGCATGATCTGACTGGGATCAGGTGTGTGTGTTTTTATGAATGACTTTGACCTTTGGTTGAATTGAAAACCAGTATACCATTCAAGGAGAGGCCCTTGGGCCTAGTTGAAACCGACTGCTGTAGTACAACATACTGTACATACATACTGTACATATTGTACATACATACTGTACATACTGCTGAGCTGACATACTAACACACTGAGAACATCTGCTCTAACTGACACAGAACACACCAGTGCAGATGGAACATTCAGCTCAATAACAGAATGTTAGGTAATTCCGCTGAGAATGTGGAAAGTATCTGAGAATGTGGGGGTGTGAGTTCTGCAGAGTTCTACAGCTAGACACTGCAGCTTTATCAAACAATTACCCCCTTAATCTTTTTTTATTAAATACAAAAATGTCTACAGCTATCATATATTTGTATTGACTTTAGACACACACAAACTTCAACACAAAATGACACTGACACTTCCAACAAATCCTAGAGGTGTGGGGTAGATTCTAGGTTCAAAATCAAGAAAGCAGTATCATTACCCTCTTTTTCCTTTCCCTCTCTTCCGCAGGTGACACCTGAGCAGCTCTTCTCCAACCTTCCCTCCATCCTCAGCGCCCACCGGCTCTTCTGGCAGGAAGTGATGTATCCCATGTTACAGGAAGTCCGCAGGACAGGGAAGCCCTTTGACCCCCTGGGGTTAGAGGCGGGATGCCTACAGGTACAGTGCTGACTGTCAATCAGATCTAGTAGGCTCGTATCAGGGTCACGTATGGGATGAAAAGTATAAGGGTCAGACGGGGGTGAAAGGAAGGAATAGAAACACGGGTTTGTTTACAGCAATCCTTGTCTAATCCCATCCCCACCCTCTGTCTGTAGTTCCCTGAGCGTTTCTCCACCTATCTGCATTACTGTTGGAAGGAGGAGCGCACAGTGGAGTTTACAAGCACACAGATAGACACCAACCTGCACTTCCACACCTACTTAATGGTGAGTTAAACACACACACGCACACACACACACAAACACACATTTTTTATACTTTATTTGAATCCACAAATCAAAATTCATACATTTCAGGACAGGGATATCTGGACACATTTACATTTTACATTTACGTCATTTAGCAGACGCTCTTATCCAGAGCGACTTCACCTTTGGAAACAGATAGCACCTTCTTCTCCACACAGCAAGGCTGCCCATGACTGCTGACACAGAGCAGTACCTCGCTATCAGCTTTGTCTTATGTAGGCCTGCTATCTGAAGGCCAGGTACTGTCATGTCAGCCTGTGAACATGGCAGAAGCTTCCCAATATCACCACAGCAAGCATGCACTGATACGAGGCTGTTCAGGCGTGACACGAGGGGCTGTTATTTAAGCAGCTTATCAGAAAAGGACTGCTCCATGTAGCAGTCAAATGAGCAGCCCACCTCCAAAATCAGCACCTCCCTCTGACCTCCCCCACAAAAACAATATCTGGCTTATTCGGCATACAAGAAAAACACATTATCATCAACATAAAACCAGGCTTCTCTGACAAGAGAATGTTTGTGTATGTGTTCGGTTGGTGAGTCCACCTGTCTCACCTCCGTAGCTACCAGGTCAACAAGGCAGTCATGTCTAGTAATTTACAAGTCTCAGTATGAACGGAAACCAATAACATGTGCAACAGACTCCTTTACATTTACCTCAGGGTGTAAAACACAGAAGGGATCATGGTTTGCAGGGTACCAGAGAGCTAGATTGTATTTTTGTGGGTAGAACTCGCCTTAACAGTAAAGGTGAGAATGTCCTTGCCAATAGCAGCATTATGGTACATGGAATGGGAGACAGAAACACACACACACACCGCTTCATACACAAGCCCACTTCTTGTTTACATGGCATGCACACCCTATCACTCTCCCCCTAAAGTCACTCAGCATCACACACACGGTTCTCCAAACTGCCCTTCATTACGGTAACACAGTCTGGAACATCAGTGTACTGAGTCATAGCAGCCGCAGAACTTCTTCTGTTATTGATCATGCTCTAGTAGTTTTGGCTATCACCATATCCAGGCATTCTGTTATTGGTAATATCCTGAAGGCCAAACACTTGTTACATCAACACCCTGTCCTAATGACTCAGAGAGCCTAGCCTGCACATTGTCAATTTAAAGATTAGAACATGTCTTTGGCTGTTTTTTGCTGTCGAAGCACTTTTACGGCTTGTTCAAAGAATCTCCATTATGAGTTTTGCAAGCCTTTGAATTTGTCCAGTACTATGTAACAATATTTTTTCATACACAATACTGTATTAACATGAGTTATACCAATGCCATAACTTTGGGTATAATGTCTAGAGACTCTAGTAGAAGACACAAATGAATGTTTTTCTCCGTGTGTCCATAGTGGGTGGAGACACACCCCCAGTGTGAGCGGATGCGTCTGGGAGACATGCAGGCCAAACCCATCCAGAGGATCACCAAGTACCCCCTGCTGCTGAAGGCTGTCCTCAAGACCACCCAGGCTCCCCACACACAGCACACACTCAGGGGCATGGTAAGTGAAGAGCTAGCCTTTTAAATCAATGCCTTTTAATTCAGTTTGCCAGACCTGAGGCTGTTCATGTTCATTAGAAAAGGACAGTTGTGTGTTCCAGCGCCATTTTCTTGCTAACTGATTGCTAATTGCCTCTACTAGTAATAGACGAAAAGGCAAATTAAGGAAATCTCTCTGTCTCACACACACATACTCTCTCCCTCTCTCTGTTTCTCTCTCTCTCTCACTCACTCACTCTCTCTTTTCTTTCTCAATCTCTCTTTCTATCTCTCCCTATCCCTCTCCCCTTTCTCTCCTCCAGTTGGCCTGTGTTAATGGGTTTCTGGACAGCATCAATGACAACTTGAGGCTTAAGGATGAGGAGCTGGCCCTCTCTCTCTCCGCCCAGAAGATAGAGGGATACGACATAATAGAGGGGATGAACGAGGAAATCGACAAGGTGAAAGAGAGAAGAAAAAGCTTTCTAGGAACAGAGTACAGGATAGGAAACTATACCAACCTTAAAAAATGATATAGATACTGTAATGTGTGATGCAGACAGTGAGTATTCAATGTTGATGTCATCCACAGCATGTCAGAGAGTTCTGCAGTTTTGATTTGACGTGTCCCGTCAGAGGGGTGGGTCCTGGGGTCATACGCAAGCTGCTACTGGAGGAGACCCTGAAGATCAGAGGAAGGAAGGATCACAAGGTACGTTGAGTGACAGAATCTCTTATTAACTGTGTTCCCATGAAAAGTTGACTTCCATGTAGAGGATTCTTCCCAATATTATCATCTCATTAGCACAGACTTTGATGATAACTACTTTATTGAGGAAAAATGTGCTTACTAAGACTGTGATATGTGGTTGTCTCACCTAGCTATCTTAAGATGAATGCACTAACTGTAAGTTGCTTTGGATAAGAGCATCTGCTAAATGGCTAAAATGTAAAATATAGATGTCATGTTTCTGTGGGCTTGTTGCGACTGTTGTGTGGTGAAGTTGGAGGTGATAGCCCTGCTCTTCTCTGACGTGCTGCTGGTGACCAAGGTCCAGAAGAAGGCAGAGAGACTGAAGGTAGTGCGCCCCCCACTGGCCCTGGACAGAACTTGCTGTGTCGCACTCAAAGATGGCTGTGAGTACAGTCATTGACCATACAGTACATATCCTATAAGTGGAAAGATGAAACGTTGCTCTGTCTCTTGCTACAGAGACCGGTTGTAGAGTTTTAAATGACGGTTCTCTCTTTCTTTATCTCTCCCTTGCTCTCTCCCTCTCTTCCTCCCTCTTCTCTCCATCTCCCAGGTTCGTTTGTGGTGGTAGAGGTGAGTGTTCTGGGCTGTGCGGCGAATGTCTACACCTTCTCCACGTCCAGCCCAGAGAGCTGCTCTACATGGGTCTTCACCATCCACGAGGCACAGGTAAACAGACAGAAAATACATTCTGCTACTTGCAGGGTATTGACTGAAATGGTATTGACATGATTTATTGTAGTTACCTTTTAGTCTCTTTGGTATTCAACAAGGCACTGAAATAATCACTGAATTAATGATTAGATGTACAATGTACATTGTGGTTAACATACAGGGATATCGATGCTGTCGATGCTCTCCTCTTATCCCTCTTTCTTTCTTCCATTCATTGACAGGAAACACTGCAGGGCCTGAGAGAGACAGAGGCCATCAGACGACTGCAGACCAAACAGAGAGACCTACAGCTACAGGAACAGGCCACACCCCCTACAGAGCACAAGATGACCAATGAGGAATCAGTAGATCAGCCTCCTGACCAATCAGAAGCAGAGATCACTTCCTCTTTGCAGGTGAAACCTGTTGAGGAACTCCTCATCCAATCAGTGAATGGGACATTGGTGTCCATAGCAATGGAGGCGCAACAACAAACTCAGGAACCAGTGGACTATAAAGATGCAATGTTGCCGGGACAACCACGCAAGCTCAGTGACATTCATAACCAATCATTCGAAGGCGGGCTAATGAAAAAGGGACAAGGAGGTGGCAGGGTCATGGATGGGGTTATAATGTCAGAGGCAGGGGTGAGAGAGGTTGGAGACATCAACCAATGGGAGGAGGGGATTGAGTCCAGGGGGATTAAAGAACGAAGGGTGACCTGGACCCATTCCAGACAGTCTAACTCTCTACCCCGAGAGGCAACAGAAACCTTCCAACCTCAACCCAAACCCAAGGGGCCACACAACCTGTTGCTAGGCGGATATCCTGACATCGACTACGACATAGACTACCCACGACACCAATCCAGCACTTTCCCACTTTCTCCATGCAGGGGAAACAATCCAAAAGTTTCTATCACCATTAGTCAGATGGAATCCCATGGATTTCTCTCACAGGGAGGACGAGCCACATCCACACAGAGGAATTCTGCCCCCCAGTCAGTGGAGCAGGGAGCCAGTAGAAACTCGTGGCTCACCCAATCAGGAGAGGAGCAGGCTTTAGCGGAATCATGGAGGTTTTCTCGGAAGTTGAATTCGCCACGGTTACACAGGAGAAGGCCAATAAACACTGAGCAGACTGCTGCCCCTCAGATGTCACAAAGTGGGTTTGACAGCTCCGTGATGGCCCAGTCTGCGCCACACACAAACTCTTCCTCCAACTCTGACTCAGACTGCAACCAGAAACTCAGAGGTTCCTACCAACACAACTCAGGTTCCTCCGAACAGAGCTCTGACTCTCACCTGGTGCTCAAGCTGGGGTCCTTGAAGATGAACGGAGAGATGTTCTGGGACATGCCTGCAGAGAGCGTGTTCTCCCCAGAGCCCCACGCTTTCTCTGAGCCAGAGCTGCCCAAAGACATCCCTAAAGAAAAAGAAAACACCCCAAAAAGGCCCAAGTTGAGGACACAGAGGAGCGCGTCCATGCCAGATATCATCCTCCAAGGAGGGCATAGTTCTCTTCTGACCTCAACCAAGCCCTCCAACGTGCGAATAGCTCCCTCTCCCCCTCCTGGGTTGGATCCATACTTACACCCCTCCCTTCTGGAGGGCATTTTAAACCGGGCCAATGAGAGAAGGAAGGACAGAGGGAAAAGAGAGGAAAAGGGGAAATCTCCAACCTTCAGAACATGGGATCTTCCTCCTTCTCCGTCTTTCTCCACCACTCCGTCCCAGTCGCCCAGTGAAGGGGATAGAGAGACTGAGTGGGAAGAGGTGGAGCAGGTCAGACGCCGGGCCCCCAGTGTCAGTCAGGGATGGATAGAGGAGAGGGTGGACGGAGATGAGGAGGAGGAGAAGAACAGGTGAGTTTTACGTCAAAACTCAGTTGGAAATAAAAGAAAAAAAACGTTTTCAAAGTATGCGTGATCAGTTTGAAGATTCATCTATTGAAATGACTCAATCAGATAGGTGTGGGTGGCTGATGGCCAGTGTGTTCTGTTACTATGGAACAGTTTCATTCTGGGTTATTTTATCACTCTACCTACTGGGCTGATTACCAAGTAGTGTAGGATCACTCTATGTTCAAATCGTTATTCTTGCAAGTTGCATTTACTGTCATAACCATGACATGTCACCCATAAACATCTTACATGTCATGACAACCATGTCATCATAACCAATCTAGCCTGATCACCAGATTGGTTTCCACTTTAGCCAACTACTTTGTTAATGTTATGCCAAACATTCCAGTGAACAACAAGGAAGTAGACTGAAGCAGAAACAAATCTGGTGACTAAGCTATTTGCAATCCAACAAGTTTATATTCATTGTAAAAGCTTTTTTTCCCCTCTCTCTTCTAGATGCGCCTTCCCTGATGGCGCCAGCGTTGATTGGCCAGGCTGGTGCTTTGACGCCGATGAGGTCCTCGATCAGCTGACCCCAGAGGACAGTGGCGTTGGGGTTGATGAGGAGTGGTGGGAAGCGACTGAGGTGGGGCTCAGCCAAACTTTGACCTTGAGAGACTTTCAGCGAATCGACACGCAGGAGGACGGGATTATTAGTCAGGTGTAGTTCTGCATAGGCTACAGAGAGCCCTTCATTCTCCAAGCCTTTATCTGCACTTTATGGGGAATTATATGTCATTTGAGATTTTCATTATGTCGGTGTAGACATATAACAACAACGTGATCCAGAGCAAGATGTTGATTGAGTGAGCTGATTGCCACCAAATGCTGTTTGATAGAGATGCAGACATTTCAGTTTGTTGCATGGAATGTTTGAGTGATTTTGAGTTTGTGATTATGAGTCTGAGTGAACAGCAGAATAATTGTCTTCAACCTGCATAATTCCTACATAATGTTGTTAGCACTACAGATGTCGGTGTAGACATATAACAACAACGTGATCCAGAGCAAGATGTTGATTGAGTGAGCTGATTGCCACCAAATGCTGTTTGATAGAGATGCAGACATTTCAGTTTGTTGCATGGAATGTTTGAGTGATTTTGAGTTTGTGATTATGAGTCTGAGTGAACAGCAGAATAATTGTCTTCAACCTGCATAATTCCTACATAATGTTGTTAGCACTACAGATGTAGGATCTTAATTTGATCACTTTTGTTGCTGAGAATTTTCCTGCATCGCAGGAAATACAGATGATCTTCGTGATTTACATAAATTAACTGAAAACCCACAGTAACACACGGTTATATTAACAGTATTGCACTTTTCATGTAGCCTACTTTTGGCCAGCTCAAGCAACATTATGGACTAAATGTTCAAATCCTGTTGCTGCAGCATTATTAAGATCCTACATATGTAGACGCCTATACTGTCTTATACAAGTGTACTTTCTGATGGTGTGTCAGTTAACTGAAATGCTGTATATATATAGAATGACACGTTCGTTTGAACTTAATTTGAGTTGTTAATTTATAAGAGTAACTGCATATTTGGTATTGTGACCCATTTGGGAGATTCAGACTGATATATTGTAATAAAGAGAGATTTAAACCAATAAAGTGTTTAGATAATTTTATTCTCAGTGATTCATTATATTACAAAAGTCAAATAGGTGGTTATGGTGCTGGTAGTGAAAAATAAGGCATACATATACAAAATCAATAACATTTCAAATAAAATATCACTTTTTTTGTCAAAGTAGGAAAGCAACTGCTACAATTGTCTGCACTGAATTAATATGTACAAATACCACATAATCTCCCAACTGATACTAGACATGTCAAATGTTTTCAAATGTCATATTGCAGAGTCTCCTTTATTTGGAGATCTCGTCTTCTTTCACTCTGTTCCTCTCTCTGTCCTCTCTCTCGTTAGCGATGGTGTGAACAATGGTCTCCAAGGCAGGGTACTGCAGGATCAGTTTGCGCTGTAGATGAGATTAAATAAGTATTATATAAACCCTTTAAAAATGTATTTTCCATGTCTACGTGGATTTAAGGAAAACACACACAGCTTTAGTTGAACGTACCCTCCGATAGTTCCTGTACATCTGCACCAAGACCAACAGCAGCACCAAGAGGAAGAAACCCAGGCCGGCTACCACGGCAACATTACTGGAAGAACCTGTCTCATTATCTCCCATCAGACCACCTGATCAACCAAGACAGAACAAGGATACATTTTAGTTTATATTTGAGTAATGTAGCAGACGTTCTTATCCAGAGCAACTTACAGGAGCAATTAGAGTTGAGTGCCTTTCTCAAAGGCACATCGACAGATTTTTCACCTAGTCTGCTCGAACGAGCGACCTTTCGGTTACTGGCCCAACGCTCTTAACTGCTAGGCTACTTGCCACCCCTGTGTCTAATTATGACAAATGTTTAACATCTTGCTGATATTTGTTGCATTTTAATTGTATCTACATCCTCCTAGATCCATGCAAATAGACAGGAAATCAAAGTAAGCAGATAGGACTTACTCATCAAATGTACGTGGTATGTCACACTCCCCAAAGCTCCTTGTTTCCCGTGGAATCGACAAGCCCATTCGCCAGAGTTCCTGTCTGTCACTCTGTTGATCCCCAGGACCCTCCCTTTTTGGACGGAGCTCTCTGATTGGGTGCCATTGAGGTCATAGGTCACCCGGACCCACTCGTATTCAATGACCTCGCTGGCGTCGCTGAGGTGACAGGTCAGTGTGACTGGGGCCTTCTGGGTAGACGGTGAGTTGCTGAGCACTGAGTAGAGAGAACACACAGGAGCATCATTAGCATTGTGAGTGCTAATTCTAAAGCACCATTTGCCCATCTCATCTCAAACATTTACCTTACATTTTAGCCATTTAGCAGACCAGTGCAACTCACATTAGGCATTCAAATGAGGAGACTGCTACAATATCATCATCTATTTTCTATGCCTGGCTCACCTTGGGCAGTCACCAGCTGCATCTCCCTGGTCACCCGGTGCCCCTCCACTGTCCCTGAGCACCTGTACCTGCCCCCGTCCCCCTGCCCCACTTCCCCCACACCCACAGACCTGTCCCAGGGAGGGATGGATGGCAGGGAGGACAGGTTGAAGGAGGGAGGGAGTGGGAGAGCAGAGCCAGAGGTGTCCAGTCTCTCCCAGGCTGGGTCTGATGGGGTGAGTCCAGTGGAGAACACACAGGGGAGGGTGACAGCAGACCCCACCTCAGCATACACCTTGGCACTGGCACTGGAGGGGTTAACGATACCTGAGCGAAAGAAGAGATGGGGGGAGAGACGGGGAAGGCAATGGATAGGAGAGAAGGGAGAAAGGAAACTTAAACTTCAATATATCAGCTGCATTTGAAGGTTTTATTCTTTCCAAACATGACATCACTGTGTCTGAGCCCTCACCTCTCACTGTCAGGGCTGTGGTGGCCTTCCCTTGTTTCCTCCTTTTATGCATTACACAGCTCCAGTTACCCATCATGCTTGCAGATGCTTTGCTCTCCAAAACACCCGCCTGGGTCTTTGAAAGGACATAATCTGCACTTTCAGGGTAAACTGGCTTCTCGTTGTGCTTCCAGCTCACTGTCGCCTCCTGTGGCCATGGAGTGACACTGCAAGTTATCGTCATTTTGTTGCCCTCCACTGGAGCAGGTGGGGAGATGGATACTGTGAAAGAAAGAAATGGGTAAGTAAGAGCAGTGAGATGTTAACCATATTCACATTATGATATGTGTGACTATCATAAATAGCAGATAAATATAGTTATACCTTGTTATTAGAACATGTAAATATCACTTTAAAATTACAGTAAATATCACTAAAATTCAAGTTAATTTAATTGTCCACACAGTATTTCATATAAGTTACTGTTATTTTAGCTCCTTACCTTTGATGACCCTGAGGAGGATCCTCTTAGAGATGATTTCCTTGCCATCCTGCACCGTGCAGGTGTATTTTCCACCGTCCTTCTCCCTCACTTCCTTTATGTACAGGCTGTAGTCTCCAGCTCCAACCTCTGAATGGGGGCATCGAACACGCTGGGCAGCTCCTATTCCCCAGTGCTCCAGTCCATTCTTTCCCTTTCTCCATACCGTCCTGAGAGAAAGATGAAGAAATGTTAAGTTTGAAACATGACACTTGTATTGTACAGACATACAGATGAATGGCAATGCATGCTATGCTCTCCTGTAGAACACGTTCGATACAGAAAACGACATTAAGAGATCAAGAGAAAGAAAAACCAGAACAGAGAAAGATGAAAAGGGAACCTGTGAGGATATTGGAGTCACAGAGGTAGACAGCGAAAGAGAGGATGAGAGAGATGGACAGAGAGAAGGAGAGCGTGAAAGACATGGACGGAGAGAAAGGCAGTCGTACCCGTGAAGGTCCTGGCTCCAGAGGACGATGGCTGCAGAGGGGGAGGGAGGGCGACACACGCAGGGTAACACTGCCTGGGACCCTGCCTCTACGAACATCTCAGTATACTCAGACAGACACTGACACCGACCCCCTGAACCAACACACATACTGTATGAATACACACACAAACCCAATCCTCCATCCATAAGTACACATCAAAGCATGTCATAACATTGATTTAAATCGGTTTAAATTGCAACACATTTTCATTAAAAAAACTATGACTACAGATCATCTGTAAGATCTTACCTGTCACTAACAGTGACGTTCCCAAGAGGAGGAGAAACTGCCACATGGTCTCTTCTTTCCTCTTGTTTCCTTCCTGCTGAAGTTTTGATTAAGAGCTTTTTGTTGCAAACCTAGCTTAGTATTTTCTCCCTCTGTCTCTCTTTGATCTCTCTGTTGTTGTGTGTGTTTCTGTCAATTGGGGCTGGGTATATAAAGGCATGTAGGTGTGAGTGGTGGGAAGAGGGAGGTGTCTAAGCAGGTAGTCCCTCTCCTAGTCATGTGACATGAGCAACGAGGCGATCTTTGATGCGGTTTGTGTCAATCTCACTGACGCAACATGGAAACTGTCAGACAGCCACACAAACAGGGAAGCCTACATGCTCCCTCCCACGGATTCTCTCTCTCCCTCCCCCTCTCTCTCTCTCTCCCCCCTCTCTCTCTCCCTTCTCTCTCTCCCTCCCCCCTCTCTCTCTCTCTTTCTCTTTCTCTCTCTCTCCCCCCTCTCTCTCCCTTCTCTCTCTCCCTCCCCCTCTCTCTCTCTCTCTCCCTTCTCTCTCTCTCCCCCCCTCTCTCTCCCTTCTCCCCCCCCCCCCCCTCTCTCTCTGCTCAAGTTCTGCAAAGTTTAATTTGATCCGTTACTCTATCTATAATTACCTTACTGGTTCAGAGTGGTATAAAAAACATTGTATTACAAAACATACATCACATCATCAGAAACATACAGTATTGTATGTAATACACAGTATTTATATATCTATTGACAGAGATACCCCTGCATTTTAACCCTGCATTTAGTGTATATATTGTATTTATTCTCAGTGTAACTTACAGGAAGCACAGGGTTGCCGAAAGTGTGCACAATCTAACCACCGTATCCTTCCATACTGATCAACATACAGTTCTCACTGCTGTAAGTTACCAGCTCATCAACATACATGGGAGGACAGGGCCAGTTCCAGTAATGCAAGTAATTGAATGGTGGTTGGCATTGTTTTGATAGAGAATACATGATGATGATGATAGTGACTTCCATCTCCCTTTACGTCTCTCTCTTTCTCGCTCTCTGCCTCAGTCATACAGGGCTATTCTGAAGCTTAGGGACAATATTTGAGTTTATAGCATCAGGTTCCCATCATACCACCTTTACTGCTCTATAGTTTCAGACAGACCGACAGACAGATAGATAGACAGACAGATAGATAGATAGACAGACAGACAGACAGACAGACAGACAGACAGACAGACAGATAGATGACAGACAGACAGACAGACAGACAGACAGACAGACAGACAGACAGACAGACAGATCAAAATGTTATTGTGTTCTTGTAGCAGCCATATTTTCCCCTGGTTCAGACAGCAGTGAATATCTCTGTGCTGGATACATCTTTTAATATTTTTATCTCATCTATCAACCCCCTCCCCCACTACTCCCTTCAAAACCTCAAAACATTGAAATGTAAACCTGTTGAAATCACAGGCTGTGTGTTTTTGGCCCACATTTGGTGGCTCAGTCAGTACATTGGAACCACAACCCCCACTCTCTCTTTCTCACTGGCTTTCGGGATCTGTGAATCAGATTTGTGAGGTGGTCTTTCCTCATGCTGATCTTTAAATGTACATACTGTATTTAAATACACAGTTAGGCAGTGATGAGGGAAAGTCTTAGACAGACAGATGCCCCTCACATGGAAACAATAGATGACAATGAGGACGAAAAACACCTATGCAAATCAGCCTGAAGTCGGAAAATATTTAAACTAGATATCTTCAGTAAAAACTTTTCAACAGGATAACTCATTTGTTCCTGTCCCTCTCTCTCATCATGTTAAATCACTCAATCTCTCCCTCATTCCAGCACACTAATGTTACAAAACTATAGGAATTAAAGTTCAAATCATTCTTAATTGTGGATAGCATTTTGATGTTGAATTTGTATTTGAATTAGCATTTTGTGGTTGGTCGATTTAAACTGTGCTCATATAGGTATACTTCAAATAAAACAAATCAAACTTTGAGCTGTGAAATATTTCAATACACTTCACTTCAGTTGACAGTACACCACTGAATGAAATTGCAATTAATCAATTAATGACATTTTATTTTTGTGTCAAATTGCCAGTTGGCAACCCATCCCTTATGGGATTAATTGACACATAAACAAACATTGCAATAATTCACTGTGATAATTCAGTGATAATTATTCTTCTGGTGTTCTCTGCAGTGCACATCGCATAAAGCGAAAAAATCAATCAATACATAATAGTAAATAAGGTTATCCAAACAATAATTATATCCCTAGAGCAGTAAATAATATACATGTATACAGACAAATAAATACAGAAAAATGAAAAAGAAGACATTTGAACCAAGTCTGGCCATATCAGTAGGCTGATGTGGCCAGCATTTTACTGGCAGCTGAGAGGAGGCGGATGAGTGATGAGATAAGCTAGATTCTGTCTGCTAAAAGGATGTTACAGTGCCTTCAGAAAGTATCATACCCCTTGATTTTTTCCACATTTTGTTGTGTTACGAAGTGGGGTTAAAATATATTTAATTGTAATTTTTTGTCAACGATCTACCAAAAATACTCTAATGTCAAAGTGGAAGAAAAATTCTAACATTTGTAAAAAAAAATAACAATAAAAAAAACACTCATGCAGTATATCTTGATTAGATACAGTGGGGGAAAAAAGTGTTTAGTCAGCCACCAATTGTGCAAGTTCTCCCACTTAAAAAGATGAGAGAGGCCTGTAATTTTCATCATAGGTACACGTCAACTATGACAGACAAATTGAGATTTTTTTTCTCCAGAAAATCACATTGTAGGATTTTTAATGAATTTATTTGCAAATGATGGTGGAAAATAAGTATTTGGTCACCTACAAACAAGCAAGATTTCTGGCTCTCACAGACCTGTAACTTCTTCTTTAAGAGGCTCCTCTGTCCTCCACTCGTTACCTGTATTAATGGCACCTGTTTGAACTTGTTATCAGTATAAAAGACACCTGTCCACAACCTCAAACAGTCACACTCCAAACTCCACTATGGCCAAGACCAAAGAGCTGTCAAAGGACACCAGAAACAAAATTGTAGACCTGCACCAGGCTGGGAAGACTGAATCTGCAATAGGTAAGCAGCTTGGTTTGAAGAAATCAAATGTAGGAGCAATTATTAGGAAATGGAAGACATACAAGACCACTGATAATCTCCCATCGATCTGGGGCTCCACGCAAGATCTCACCCCGTGGGGTCAAAATGATCACAAGAACGGTGAGCAAAAATCCCAGAACCACACGGGGGGACCTAGTGAATGACCTGCAGAGAGCTGGGACCAAAGTAACAAAGCCTACCATCAGTAACACACTACGCCGCCAGGGACTCAAATCCTGCAGTGAAAGACGTGTCCCCCTGCTTAAGCCAGTACATGTCCACGCCCGTCTGAAGTTTGCTAGAGTGCATTTGGATGATCCAGAAGAGGATTGGGAGGATGTCATATGGTCAGATGAAACCAAAATAGAACTTTTTGGTAAAAACTCAACTCGTCGTGTTTGGAGGACAAAGAATGCTGAGTTGCATCCAAAGAACACCATACCTACTGTGAAGCATGGGGGTGGAAACATCATGCTTTGGGGCTGTTTTTCTGCAAAGGGACCAGGATGACTGATCCGTGTAAAGGAAAGAATGAATGGGGCCATGTATCGTGAGATTTTGAGCGAAAACCTCCTTCCATCAGCAAGGGCATTGAAGATGAAACGTGGCTGGGTCTTTCAGCATGACAATGATCCCAAACACACCGCCCGGGCAACGAAGGAGAGGCTTCGTAAGAAGCATTTCAAGGTCCTGGAGTGGCCTAGCCAGTCTCCAGATCTCAACCCCATAGAAAATCTTTGGAGGGAGTTGAAAGTCTGTGTTGCCCAGCGACAGCCCCAAAACATCACTGCTCTAGAGGAGATCTGCATGGAGGAATGGGCCAAAATACCAGCAACAGTGTGTGAAAACCTTGTGAAGACTTACAGAAAACGTTTGACCTGTGTCATTGCCAACAAAGGGTATATAACAAAGTATTGAGAAACTTTTGTTATTGACCAAATACTTATTTTCCACCATAATTTGCAAATAAATTCATTAGAAATCCTACAATGTGAATTTCTGGATTTTCTTTTCTCATTTTGTCTGTCATAGTTGACGTGTACCTATGATGAAAATTACAGGCCTCTCTCATCTTTTTAAGTGGGAGAACTTGCACAATTGGTGGCTGACTAAATACTTTTTTCACCCACTGTAAGTATTCAACACCCTGAGTCAAGACATGTTAGAATCAGCTTTGGCAGCGATTACTTCCTTGGTAAGTCTCTAAGAGTTTTCCACACCTGGATTGTGCAACATTTGCCCCACTATTCTTTTCAAAATTCTTCAAGCTCTGTCAAATTGTTTGTTGATCATTGAGTATATTTACATGCACACTAATAATTTGATATTAAACTAATTATATAAGTAGGCCGAGTATGGCAATAGTCATGTAAACACTTTAATCAATAAATCAAATGTATTTATAAAGCCCTTTTTACATCAGCAGATGTCACAAACAGAAAACCCAGCCTAAAACCCCAAACAGCAAGCAATGCAGATGTAGAAGCATGGTGGCTAGGAAAAACTCCCTAGAAAGGCAGGAACCTAGGAAGAAACCTAGAGAGGAACCAGGTTCTGAGGGGTGGCCAGTCCCCTTCTGGCTGTGCCGGGTGAAGATAGTACATGTCCATTAAGGCCAGATTGTTCTTCAAGATGTTCAAACGTGCATAGATGACCAGCAGGGTCATTCAGAGGTCGAGACAGCAAGTGTGGTAGAGCGAGAGAGGTAGCACGTCCGGTGAACAGGTCATGGTTCCATAGCCGCAGGCAGAACAGTTGAAACTGGAGCAGCAGCACGACCAGGTGGACTGGGGACAGCAAGGAGTCATCAGGCCAGGTAGTCCTGAGGCATGGTCCTAGGGCTCAGATCCTCCGGGATGGGAGAGAGGGAGAATTAGAGGGAGCACACTTAAATTCACACAGGACACCAGATAAAACAGGAGAATTACACCAGATACAACAGACTAACCTTAGCCCCCGGCACATAGACTATTGCAGCATAGATACTGGGGACACTATTCAGACCCCTTGACTCTTTCCACATTTTGTTACGTTACAGGCTTATTCTAAAATTGATTAAATAATTGTTTTCCCTCATCAATCTACACACAATACCCCTTAATGACAAAGCGAAAACAGTTTTTTAGAAATGTTTGCATATGTATTAAATATAAAAAACAGAAATACCTTATTTACATAAGTATTCAGACCCTTTGCTATGAGACTTGAAATTGAGCTCAGGTGCATCCTGTTTCCATTGATCATCCTTGAGATGTTTATACAACTTGATTGGAGTCCACCTGTGGTAAATTCAATTGATTGGACATGATTTGGAAAGTCACACACCTGTCTATATAAGGTCCCACAATTGACAGTGCATGTCAGAGCAAAAACCTCCACCATTCTTTAAGGGAAGAAGTTTGGAACCACCAAGACTCTTCCCTTCTCTTAGACTCCTAGAGCTGGCTGCCTGGCCAAACTGAGCAATCGGGGGAGAAGGGCCTTTGTCAGGGAGGTGACCAAGAACCCGATGGTCACTCTGACAGAGCTCCAGAGTTCCTCTGTGGAGATGGGAGAACCTCCCAGAAGGACAACCATCTCTGCAGCACTCCATCAATCAGGCCTTTATGGTAGTTGCCAGACGGAAGCCACTCCTCAGTAAAAGGCACATGACAGCCCAAAAGGCACCTAAAGGACTCTCAGACCATGAGAAACAAGATTCTCTGGTCTGATGAAACCAAGATTAAACTCTTTGGCCTGAATGCCAAGCGTCACGTCTGGAGGAAACCTGGCACCATCCCTACAGTGAAGCATGGTGGGGGCAGCATCATGCTGTGGGGATGTTTTTCAGCGGCAGGGACTGGGAGACTAGTCAGGATTGAGGGAAAGATGAACAGAGCAAAGTACAGAGAGATCCTTGATGAAAACCTGCTCCAGAGCGCTCAGGACCTCAGACTGGGGCGAAGGTTCACCTTCCAACAGGACAACGACTCTAAGCACACAGCCAAGACAATGCAAGAGTGGCTTTGGGACAAGTCTCTGAATGTCCTTGAGTGGCCCAGCCAGAGCCCGGACTTGAACCCGATTGAACATCTCTGGAGAGACCTGAAAATAGCTGTGCAGCAACGCTCCCCATCCAACCTGACAGAGCTTGAGAAGATCTGCAGAGAAGAATGGGAGAAACTCCCCAAATACAGGTGTGCCAAGCTTGTAGCATCATAACAAAGAATACTCGAGGCTGTAATCGCTGCCAAAGGTGCTTCAACAAAGTACTGAGTAAAAGGTCTGAATACTTATGTAAATGTGATTTTTTAGTTACAAAAAATATTTAAATTCAGGCTGTAACACAACAAATTGTGGAAAAAATGTAGGGGTGTGAATACTTTCTGAAGGCACTGTATAAGAGATTTTTCTGTCTGTTCAGCTGATTTTTAATCCAGACATTGAACCTGAAGGTCTTCAGGTATCTACAGTACACTGTGTGTGCAGATAATAATTCAAAAAAGCCAGATATGTGGAACAATGATACACCAGGCTGTAAAGTCTCAATAAATGCAGCTATTCTTCTCTCAAACTGTTTAGAGTTTGAATGTTTTGGTTTTTAAATACTTGGTTTTGGTGTTTTTTTAATGCATGTTTAAAAAAAACTAAACATTTCTTACCTATCCACAATAATCATTCATATCACACGTTATTATTGATAGGCTATCTCCTCTGGCATATAACATGAGACATTATTCATATAAACGTTCCAAAATGGTATTTCCTATACATTGCACTTGTGCAAATGCTTTGTAAACCTGGCCCGTAGATTTTCCAAAACATACAGTACCCTGCAATATTATCATAACATTTGGGCATGCATGAGTATCAGAAGTCAATATAGGTGTAGGGCCATCAATGGAATGTTATATTTTTAGTACTATGTGTTTTTCATTTTTATTTCACGCCGAAGGACACTGACGTCAAAGCAGAACTGAAAATTAGACCGAATTAATTTCTACTGCGCTTGCTTCTTTGAAACAGACGCCTTATTCCATTCAGCTGTTTTTGTTATAGTAATACTGAAACCAACACAGCGTGTGAGCGTGTCTTAATAGTGTTTATGCGTATGTGGTGGGGAAAAATGTATGAAGTGAATGTATCCACCTAGTGGATAAAATGTAGTCTACAGTAGTTCAGTTTGTAGGCCTACACAAAAGGAGAGCCCTATGAACAGATAATTGTGATGGGGATGTTTAGGAGTTTTACGGTAAATGCGCGTTGCATCTTGGGAATAATAGTGAAATGGAGGTGCCCGTATGGCATGCATGAGTTAATACATTAAAGTCAAAGCTTTAAAAAGTGAATTTCGATGTGTCTATAGTTAATGAACAGCTACAAATGCGTCCCTTTGTTTTGTATTTAATTGTATTATTATATTAGCTTGACGAATACAAGGTCATAAAGACGTGCAACGCTTCAGGTAAACAGTATTGCCTGTTTGCTACGCTAGCTGGCTAGGCTAGCTTAGCTAGGTCAACTTGTAGGCAAAGAGGAACAGCATTTTATTCTAGCTTCACCTCTCTTGTTTTTGCAAACGTTGTACAAAATATTACACTAGTAGCTAGGTAAAGTTACTAGGCTGTAGCAATATGTTGGTCGTGTAGCTGTGTGTGCGCTGTACTGTACATGTTCTTATTTAGTTAGCTAACGTTAGTAAGTTTTAGCTAGCAATTTTACTGTTCCATAATGATTGACGACCTCTGTGTATTTCAGGTGAGCCATGTCTCTGTTGAGAGGGTTGCTGAAGGCTGGGGTGTCTCTTTACCACTCCACACTACAAACAACCAGACAAATAAGCACTGGTAGGTGTATAATACATTGCAATTCAGATGCAATGTTTTGTAGCTGCTGTAGATGTCATAATGATAGGACTATTTTGCGTTCTCACAATTTTCCAACCAGGGCCCTGTGAATTTGATATGTCGTACCAAGGCTATCTGTTTTAATGTGTGTACTACAAACAGGACACTGATACATTAGGTGTCAAACAATCGTTGTTTATACTGTAGCTAAGCAGTTTCCAATAGTCGTTATTATAGTTCTTCTTGTCAATTTAACAGTCTATTGGTACTGGAAGTAGCCCAGCTAATGAAATCAAAATGTGTGTGTTTCAGGTGTGTGCTGTCCAGTCCGTATGAATGCCATTCCTGAGCTGAAGAAGGTGGACAGGTGGACTGAGAAGAGGAGCATGTTTGGGGTTTATGACAACATAGGAATTTTAGGTAATTGGGAAGTTATCAGCTTCAAATCATAGCTCATTTGACCTGATGTCAAGACATTGAGTTGACGCATGACTTTCATATCTTTATGAAAATGCTGCCCAGTCTCTATGGGACCATTTCAGCAACATGACACTGTCCTCTGAACTAACTTAAAATCTACTCTTGGTTACCAGGTAGATATGAAAATAGACACATGCTGAAAATATTTTACTTTTGCCCCCTGCTAAAAATGTAATTTGATACAAAATGGTACAGTGCAGTCTTTTTGGTATTAAACCAATTTCAGCACCATGGCACTGTCCACAAGTGCTGCCCAGTCTCTAGGGGGGCTCAAACCATTTCAGCACCATGGCACTGTCCACAACTACTGCCCATTCTACGAGGCTAAAACAATTTCAGTTTCAGCAACATGCAGCTGTCCACAAGTGCTGTTCAGTTTCTATGGAGTTTGACCCATTTCAGCACCATGGCACTGTTCACCAATATTTACATTTTACATTTTAGTCATTTAGCAGACGCTCTTATCCAGAGCGACATACAGTTAGTGAACACATATATATATATATTTTTTTATACTGGCCCTCCGTGGGAATCAAACCCACAACCCTGGCGTTGCAAACGCCATGCTCTATCAACTGAGCTACATCCCTGCCGGCCATTCCCTCCCCTACCCTGGACGACGCTGGGCCAATCGTGCGCCGCCCATGAGTCTCCCGGTCGCGGCCGGCTGCGACAGAGCCTGGATTCGAACCAGGATCTCTAGTGGCACAGTTAGCACTGCGATGCAGTGCCTTAGACCACTGCGCCACTCAGGAGCCTGGAATCGAACCGGGGTCTGAGTGGCGCAGCGGTCTAAGGCACTGTATCTGAATGCTAGAGGCGTCACTACAGACCCCGGTTCGATTCCAGGCTGGATCACAACCCGGCCGTGATTGGGAATCCCATAGGGCGGCGCACAATTGGCCCAGCGACTTGCCTAGTTAAATAAAATGTTTGATACGTGTCGAACTACGCAGACACACACACACACACTGCTATAACAGGCCTTACATCTAACGCGTTGTTTTAGGTGACTTTAAAGCCCACCCTAAGGACCTGATCGTCGGGCCGGTCTGGGTGAAGGGTTTCCGTGGCAATGAGCTGCAGCGTCTGACGAGGAAGAAAAGGATGGTGGGAGACAGGATGATGACGCAGGACAAACACGACATGGAGAAGAGGATCCGCTTCCTCTACCGACACTTCAACCGCTTTGGGAAACATCGCTGATCTGATCTGGGACTGAGCGGTCTGGCTAACAATGCTAAACTACTACTGTACTAACAAACCGCCCACTGGACCATATACAGACTCTAAAGGGAGAAACGTGCGCTACTCAGTTGTGCCACTTAGATGTATATTATCCCCTCATTTTCACCATTTGTTAATCATACCTTTTCTTATATCCATATTGGGGTAATGGGAAGTTGATTGCACATAAAAAAAAAAAATCAAAGACAGCTGAAAAATGTTGGATTCATTTAGTATTGTTGTTAGCACTAAATCAACACGAATAACTGTAAAATACATGTTTGGAACCAATATGAACTCTTAGAAGTTGAAATATACACAAATGTTTGATGCTCTGTGGTCTGTAAATATGATCACTTTGGGGACTAATGTAAGTCATGTTGTGGGTGTACCATGTGTTGTGTGAGATGACAATAAACAGAAGCTTGTCATTACATTTGAGTGAGTTTATTGTAAGGCTGCATTAGTATTTGACCTTAAGGTAGTTAGTCATTTTGTCCTAAATTGTTGATTCATGTGAATGTGCCTATAGCAGTAATTGAGAAAGTTATAAATTTTTTCTGTCTCAGAATAAAGTGTTCAATAATCAATCAGTTGACCAAAAATTATATTTGACTAAGCCCTCCATATTAAATTGACCCACGGCCTGGCTAGCACGTTTTCAATGCAACCAATGGGGCTATATTGCTCCATACCACAGCTCACTGCTGTGCAATAATGTTCGCACTGCCTCCCCTCTCGTTTTTGTATTCATGGACTAAAGAGGAATAACCGAGTTGTGGTCATGATGAAACTGGAATAAATCAAACATTGGGCCAGATAGCTATTATAATATGGAGAGGGTAGTCTATAACTTGGTGTTAGTGAAGCCTAGTCGACCCGGTAGAGTAGGGAGCACTTACAAACCGAGGGGGTATAGCCGAGTCAACATTCTGTACCAAGCAATGTACCGCAGTGTCGTCCTGCCGCGCTATCCGACACACAGAGAAATCTGCAGTACTGCAAAGTGTGGAGAGAGAGAGGGGAGCGCAAGAGAGAGGAGGGAGGGGGCTGGGAAAGAGGTACCGCACCATCGTTATGAGTCCAACTGGAGAGAGAGGAGAACGGGAGCGACGCATTATTGCAGTATAGTGCCATCACACAAACACACACACACACTAACGAAACTACCGCACTAACCCACAAACCGATACACACCGATTCGCTTCCACACACTCGCCGGGAGAGGGGGAACCACGGTGGTGTTAGATCATTCTAAAATTCGACCACGGGAAAATAGTGAAAGTATATAATTGGGTAATCTAAAGGAACATGAAATCAGTTGTGTTTAGCTTTTGAAGGGGAACGTGCTTGATTTTGAGCATCTCGACTCAGCATCTTTGGAATATCACGACTTCTCTTGCATAGATTTATTATTTAAAGAAATTCGCCAAGCAGCCTTGGATTTATCTCTTATGGATTTTACAAACTGATTTTTCCTTTGAAATTGAGAATCTGTGTATTCGTTCTTCGAGTGAATTATTACCCGACGCTTGCCTGGGTATTGCGGTACTTTGGGGATGACTTGCGGTGCAAAAGCATCGCTTTGAGATTACTGCACCAGCCTCTGCATCCGTTTGTTATTAACGCATCAATTTAATCAGTCGAGTCTCTGAGGTTCTGGACATCTTTGGACGACAGGAGAAATTTTTCCCATAGCTTTTTTGTGATTTCGCTTCTTCTTTTTTTTTTACTTCAGACCCTTCCCCCCTTCGTCTCTCGCTCGCTCTCTCTCTCTCGCTCTCTCCCCCCCCCCCCCCACCCCCCACCGCTCACTGACAGTGAGTCAGTTCCAAGCAGCTGCATAGAAGATGTGAGTATCAATGCAGGGTTTCCTATTTTTTACTTATTCTATTCATTTTTTCTATTCCCTAAACATGATATCTTCTAATATGTTGAGTATTTAAATCACGTTGTTAGGCTCTTTCTTTGCTCTATTGATTTGTTCTAGCTTTATTTATTTTGCTGACGCAAGTCATTTTCCTGTCACAGCAGCTCTGAATAATGGATCTCGTCTACTTTAGTTGATTACCCTCAGTCCTCTACTGGGTTTCAAAAGAAATTCATTTTTTTCTTGATGAATTTAATTAATAATTGTCATATTTCAGCTGAAATTATGTTTTTTTTCTTTATACCATATGGTTCTAGGGAATTCCAGGTTATCAAATGTCTGTGAAGTATTAGAAAATCAATATCAATGTGAACTGATTGGTCTGAGCTGAGGCTAAGACTGTGCAGGATGTTTGTTTTCCTCTCCTGTTACAGTAGGAAATACAGTAGGGTACTACGCATGACATCTGGGATGAGATTGTCCTGCACCTGCAGTATAGAACAAGTTCATGCCTTTCAAATGATGGCTATATTCTTCATATATATATATATATATATATTTATATATATATGGTGGATGGAATGGTTGCCTGTACTGTATATTTGGCTAATTTCAATAGTCTGATTCAGGACCAACACCCCCAGAGGAGTCCATGGAGGCTGTCTGTGTTAGAATGCTCCCCCTCTCACTCCTCCCCTTTTTCCCTCTCCTTATCCTTCTCTGAACCAAATTGGTTGTTTGCCCCATCTCTTTTAACCCTTCTTCCTTTTCTCTCTATTCTCTCCTCTTATTCCCTTTCTCATTATCCTCATCTTCTTCCTCTCTCTCTCTCTCTGTCTCTGTCTCTGTCTCTGTCTCTGTCTCTCTCTCTCTCTCTCTCTCTCTCTCTCTCTCTCTCTCTCTCTCTCTCTCTCTCTCTCTCTCTCTCTCTCTCTCTCTCTCTCTCTCTCTCTCTCTCAGGTACAACTCTGACTTTATCCCTTTTCTCCTACTCCTCCTCCCCTCATTATACTTGTCCTGCTGTGTTTTTGAAATTTTAATCTGAATCTCTTTGATCACTGAGTACTGTTTTTGAAAACACTTTTACTTACAACACTTGTAAAATGCAGTTGTTTCAGCCTGAATGCACTTAAGTCACGACTGCTAAATTAGTGAAATGTTAAATGTCCTCCTCCTCTCCTTCCCCCTCTCTCTCACATCCTTCTCTTCTCTTCCTCTCCCCTCTCATCTCCCCCATTTATTTTTCTTACCCTTCCTCATCTCCCTCTTCCTGTCTCCCTCCTTCCCCCTCTCCTACCCCTCGCCCTCCCATCTCTTCTCCTCTCCATCCATCCCTTCCTCTCTCTCTCCCCTTCCCAGGTCTGCCCCAGATGCTGCTCCCCCAGCTGGACCTCCCGGAGCCCCAGGGGCCCCAGGAGCAGACGGAGCCCCAGGTGGAGGGCCCCCACCCCCTCCTCCCAACACCTCCAGCAACCGGAGGCTACAACAGACACAGGCACAAGTGGAGGAGGTGATGTAGTGTGACATGCACGTACAGTACCAACCAACCTGCTCTGGGCATCGATACCATGCTCCTAACAGTACTCCCACTCGTCCCAAACCATACAGTACAACATTTTAGACTACAGCAAGTAGCTAGCTTGTCAATCTGGGATTGACGTCACAGCGTGAGACAACTAGCAGCAATTAGGCCAGATCTGGGCTGAATTTCCAGTTGCTCCCTCCGCTCTGCACTTGTTCACTACTTGGTGTAAGCAATAGCGCCACCTAGTTTCCCCCATTTTGCTTTCATTTATCCAATTCAATGAAAAAGGGAGGGAATGAGGGCAGAAGTAAAGTAAACCTTCTGGAATGAAATGCGTCCCATGAGTCAAGCCATAGAAACAGAGCTGATGGAAAAGGAAAGGACAAAGATTGCTTCTTTGTGCCGTTCTTTGATTGTTGGGAAATATAAAAATAGAGTAGCATACTCTACATTGCAGTTTGATTTGTTTGACCATTTATTTCAGTAATGTTTTGGCTGTGCAGCCTTCGTCAGGGTGTGGCTTTCTGGGATCAACATGATATTCCATCAACCTGACAACATGAATTTGTCATTTTATTGCTGTGTGTTTTTAGTGTGTGCATAATGAATGAAGCACTGAGAAATGTTGTAACAAGTATTCCAAAATACAATACCCACGATAACAATTTGGCTAGCATATGATACAACATGGCTGTCTATGATGATGTTTTATACATTCTATTTCTATGGCCAAAGTTATGTTAGCTATTAACATAAAGAAAATAACATGGTTGATCAATATATCTTAGTAATGGACTGCACTGCAGCTTGTGAATGGTTTCATGCTGTATTAAATTGTGTGATGTGGGCTTCTATAGCTCAGGCTGTCAGTCAATTCAAAGAACCATCCAATCCCTGTCTCTTCTCTTTTCCTCTTTTCTCTCTCCTCTCCTCCTCCTCTCCTCTATTTCTCTCCTCCTTTTCTCTCCTCTCCTCTCTCTCTCTCTCTCTCTCTCTCTCTCTCTCTCTCTCTCTCTCTCTCTCTCTCTCTCTCTCTCTCTCTCTCTCTCTCTCTCTCTCTCTCTCTCTCTCTCTCTCTCTCTCTCTCTCTCCTCTCCTCTCCTACCTTCCTCTCTCCTCTCTGCCCCCTCTCCTCTCTCCACCTCCCCCTCTCCTCTCCAGGTGGTGGATATTATGCGGGTGAATGTGGACAAGGTTCTGGAGAGGGACCAGAAGCTGTCGGAGCTGGATGACAGAGCGGATGCTCTCCAGGCCGGGGCCTCCCAGTTCGAGAGCTGTGCAGCCAAACTCAAGAGCAAATACTGGTGGAAAAACGCAAAGGTAATGACAGTGATCAATGATGATATCATTGGGGCGGCAGGTAGCTTAGTGGTTAAGAGCGTTGTGCCAGTAACCGAAAGGTCGCTGGTTCTAATCCCCGAGCCGACTAGGTGAAAAATCTGTCGATGTGCCCTTGAGCAAGGCACTTAACCCTAATTGCTCCTGTAAGTCGCTCTGGATAAGAGCGTCTGCTAAATGACTAAAATGTAAATGTAAATATCATCATTCACATTAGCAGACACTTTCATCCAAAAGCACTTAAAGTTAACATATTCAGGAGAACTGCAAGGTATTGATAATGATTATAATACGGTTATTTAGCCAACTCTTTCTATCCAAAGCGACAGTTTACTGTCATATATTCAAGTTAGCATATATATTCAGTTGACTGTAGGTGGCCCATGGGGGAATAATTCAGAGCCACAACGGTGGTGGTGTTGCGACGCCAGTACCACGCTCCACTAACCAGTACCACGCTCCACCAACCAGTACCACGCTCCACCAACCAGTACCACGCTCCACCTACCAGTACCATGCTCCACCAACCAGTACCACGCTCCACCTACCAGTACCACGCTCCACCTACCAGTACCACGCTCCACCAACCAGTACCATGCTCCACCAACCAGTACCATGCTCCACCAACCAGTACCATGCTCCACCAACCAGTACCATGCTCCACTAACCAGTACCACACTCCACCAACCAGTACCATGCTCCACCAACCAGTACCATGCTCCACCAACCAGTACCATGGTCCACCAACCAGTACCATGCTCCACCAACCAGTACCATGCTCCACCAAACAACTGAGCCATGGAGGTGCAGGGCGCTGAGGCAGACACACAGCGTCTGTCCCGGGAATGCTGTCCCCTTTCCCGCGTACTAATCCCCTAATTAGCGTCTGTGGGCGAGTGGAGCAATGCTCCAGGAAATGGGGAAATAGGGAGGCTCTCACTGCAGAGTTTTCTCTACTGAATAGCATGCAGTTATTCCTAGGAATTGCATAACAATAGCACCAGAAATACACTGACTGGACACAAGGGAGTGTGATGAAATGTTACGCTCTGCTTTCTGTTTGTCATCATTGTGCTGGGTTGGTGTGTGTGTGTGTGTGTTTTTGGTCAGCAGGACTAACGTTAATCCACAGCGACTTCACCCCTGAATAAAAAACAAATGTTTCATCATCCTGAGGAAAATCGATCTGGTTTATTAACTATAAGAATATAATAATTAATAAACTCCTTAACTCTCCATTTCCTTTCTTTTTAGATGATGATCATTATGGGTATCATTGGAGTTCTTGTGGTCGGAGTCCTTTTCTGTAAGTACCATTATTCACTTTCTCCTATTACTATTAATTGATACCCACCTGCATGTAGTCAGTTAGACTTTTAAACTTAATTTGGAAATTTCTTGGCATATTAATTATTGTGCAGATGACTAAATGAATGTCCATACTTCTGTATCGCATTAGCGGATACTCACACTGATCTCAGGGCAGGTCTGCCGGTTTTGACTAGTAGAAGTGACTTTTCGTAGCATGTTAGGAGAATTAACGTGGCAGGTTAGGAGAATTAGGTTAAGGTTAGGAAAAGGGTTAGGGACAGCTAAAATGCTAACAATATCTAGCTACAACCAGGCCTGCCCTGAGAACAGTCTTGGTTTCCACTAATGCGATTCTGCATCCATACTAGTCAAGTGCAGTAGATGTTAAGGTGAAGGCCACAGCTATAATCAGTGTGCACTTACAACAGGCCCAGGTCTGCCCTGCCCTGACTGTCTCCTAGTGCCTACTCTATGTCAATAATTCATGACAACTTATTAAAGTAAATTATTTATACAGTATAAGGCCTCTGTTACCAGTCATTCAGTAGAAACAAATATGTAGATGTAGCCCACTGAATGCAAATATAATTATTTAGCTGTTTCACACATTGTTAGATGTATCTTCAGTTTGTGATTTAGAAACCCATACATCTGCTGATCCAATTATTTAATGATCTCTCCCTAACTCTTTCTCCCTATCTCTCTCTCCCCCTCCCTCCCTCTATCCCCCCTCTCTCCCCCTTTCTATATCTCCCTCTCTTTCTCTCCCCCTCTCTATCTCCCTATCTTTCTCTCCCTCTCTCCCCCTTTCTATATCTCCCTCTCTTTCTCTCCCCCTCTCTCTATCTCCCTCTCTTTCTCTCCCCCTCTCTCTCTCCCCCTCTCTCTATCCCTCTCTCCCCCTCTCTCTCCCCCTTTCTATATCTCCCTCTCTTTCTCTCCCCCTCTCTCTATCTCCCCCCCTCTCTCTCTCTCTCCCTCTCTTTCTCTCCCCCCTCTCTCTCCCCCTCTCTCTATCCCTCTCTCCCCCTCCCTCTCCCCCTCTCTCTATCCCTCTCTCTCCCCCTCTCTCCCCCTTTTTATATCTCCCTCTCTTTCTCTCCCCCTCTCTCTATCTCCCTCTCTTTCTCTCCCCCTCTCTCTCTCCCCCTCTCTCTCTCCCCCTCTCTATCCCTCTCTCCCCCTCTCTCTCCCCCTCTCTCACCCTTTCTATATCTCCCTCTCTTTCTCTCCCCCTCTCTCTATCTCCCCCCTCTCTCTCTCTCTCTCTATCTCCCTCTCTTTCTCTCCCCCTCCCTCTTTCTCATAGTGTACTTCTTCTATTGAGTTATCCCAGCGTGGCAGAAGGACACAGACATGAGAGCGAAATATGAGAGGGAAGAAGAAAACAAAATCTATACAAATCCAAACTCCAGTCCTACCCCCTTTCATCCTCCACACCAGGTCTTCCATCTAGCACTTAAACATGACGGTAGTGTGTAGATGTCATTGCTCTCTTTTCTCTTTGTCCTCCTGCCCTTCCCTTCTTCTTGATCCATCTTTCTTCCTCTGTTTTGGCGTGCTGTCTCACTCACTCTCCTGCCTCTGCATCTCATACATTATTGAAGTGTGCGAGAGAGAGAGAGAGAGAAAGAGAGCGAGAGAGAGAGAGCGAGAGAGAGAGAGAGAGAGAGAGAGAGAGAGAGAGAGCAGGAAGAAGTGAAAGAGAGAGAGAGTGAGTGCAAGGAGAGAGAACAGCAGAGAAGCAGTTCTTTCTATCCCAGATACGCCAAAGCTTGTCCGTGTTACCTTTTGGAGAGCGTACTACATTTGTAAATTCATACTTACATACAGTACCTATCAACCCCTCCTGATCCCCTACCTCCTACCACTACCATTATTACTACAACTTACTAATACAAGGTCATGGTTAAGATTATGATCATTTTGTTGTGTGTGTGTGTGTGTGTGTACTTGTGATCCAAATCAGTGTAGCCAGTAGCTTTTTCCAGGTTTAGTTGATATAGGCCTTGACTGGCCTTTTCCTTTCCTTTCCCCCCCTCTTTCTCTCACTCACTGACTGTGGTGTTTAAGAGAGAGAGAGAGAGAGAGAGAGAGAGAGAGAGAGAGAGAGAATAAGAAAAGCCAGGAAGGATACTGGAAAAGGCAGAAATGACGTTTGGGACACTGACTTTTAGTATATCTTTATTCTTGTACCACAGACAGACGGACAGTTAGCTAGATTGACATTGACAGACAAACACAAACAGACAATCTGTACCTACATAAATATAATATTCTTTCAGGAGTGCAGACAAAGGTCTATACAGTATTAACTCTCGACACACCTATAGGCAGGTCAGTGTGTAATAACACTGCATAGTACATTTTTGATTGATTAGTGAGCAGCTTTACTATGTTGTGGTTGTGTTCAGACACTCTTGTACGTTCTAGTAGAGAGGGTACAGGGTTAGGGAGGAATGGTTCAATAGACTGTCCCCTATCTGGAGAGAGGACATAACCAAATAACCCCCCAAATAACCCACTTCCTGCCAATCAAACCAACAAAAACACACACACTGTTACCTACAGTATCCTATAGGCTGTTATATACAATAGGCCATTTCCTACAATAGGCTGTTTCCTACAGTAGCCAATAGGCTGTTTCCTACAGTAGCCAATAGGCTGTTTCCTACAGTAGCCAATAGGCCCAATGGAAGTAGTGTTTGTGTCTTACTTGACTTGCATGGCAGACGATGTCCATAGTTTTGCCTATTTGTGTGACCTATGTATCTGCCATTTCTGAAACTAACTGCCGATTGTACATTTATTTTGTTTTGTGGTTTTCAGGACCTGTGTATAGGCAACTGTATCTATGCGCCCTATTAATAACTCATGTGTATGCAATGCAATGAAGCTCAAGAGTTTGCCAAATTTTTGTTGTTCACGTGCTTTCAAAATAACTAATACTCGACCAGAGAACAATGGTTGCTACAGTAGTATTCTGACGGGAAAAAAACGAAAACCGTAGTACCGTACAAGTAGTACCATAAAGTACTTCATCTTTGCCAGACTATTGCTCCTGAAAATGTGTTTTTTAGTTAGTTTATATTTTACTTTTGGTGTTGGATATTCCAGAAAATATCATTTTCCTCTCAATGGTTGATACAGAGGGACTGTTTGACACATTGTAAAAAATATGAAAAATAGCTATGTGTAAATTGCATTTATGAATGAAAATAGTGGTGATTACTCAAAACAATGATCTAATAATATTATTAGGTAAAGAAATTATACAACATGATAATACTGCGAGAGATACAACTGGATCATGAGAATTCTTTAAACGCATGCTTACCACTTGATGCTAATAAAGAAAATCATCAACATTATTGTGTTTCTACCTCTTCATCATTGGAGTGAAAATGAACACGTATAATACCACACTGTCTCTCCTGATTCAGAGAAAAACACCAAGGATACTATTAAAGAAAACATTTATTTGAAGAAAATGTACAACTGTTTATAGTACAACAGTAATTGACATTACAGCAACTCTTAAGACATTGGTTTTCAACAGCTTCAGTTACCATGTCTCTGCGACCCTGAAAGAATCCAAGAATGAAGAAAGTCTGTGAATTAGGTTGGAACTCTTTGTCTGTTTGGACAGAAATTTGCTTCGCATCTCTAGGCTACTGTTGTCTTACTACTAACAATAGTTAAAAATACAAGGTCCATAGGAAGCATGGGGAACTTACCTATTTCATCACTTGGTAGAAGAACAGAACGGTGATGACCAGAAAACCCAGGACCATCCAGTAGGAATCTACAGGGAACAGTTACGACAAATATTTTGTTTCTGCTCAGGTTCTCCCAATGACTCACAGTCAGCAGGCACCAAACAGGAGAAAACATTTAGCAAAGGAGCAGTATCTCTATCATAAGTTGAATGCACCAATTTGTAAGTCGCTCTGGATAAGAGCGTCTGCTAAATGACGTAAATGTAAATGTATCTGAACCTGCCTGATAAGAACACTCATTCTATTTTAGTTGTCCATTCACGCCTAATGAACGTGACCCTTATGGCAATGCTGATGTGCACCTAATTTCCTATTGTCCTCTCACGCCTGTGTCTGTAGCAGCCTACCTGGCTCAGGTGTCTCTACTGTCAGGCTGAGGGAGAGGGGTGTATCCAGGGCTGGGTGGGTCACTCTGCAGGTGACCGTGGTTCCAGGGGGGAAGGCGGAGGGGTGCAGGGTGAGGTGGGAGGAGATGGACATGGTCCTGTCACTGTCTGGAGAGAGACACCTGCTCTGATAGGACGCTAGGCTCTGAGTCTGTAGAGGAGACGGAGAACCACTCCATCTGAGAGAGAAGAGAGTCTCAGTATAATGTCTGTAATATTTAGGATATCCATATTATTAGTACTGTATGATGGCCTACCAATGACCTTCTGATTTTATTAGACGTCTAATCACTGTGTGCTAATCACTTTGAAACAGTGGTATCTGTGAATATTAATGACTGGATATTTCATTGGTCGACCGCACCAGACACACACCTGGACATCCAGAGGGTAGTAGTTCTTGCAGTGGCAGCTCAGTTTCTGGGGCAACCCGAAATACCAGCTTCTCCTCAGAGAGAGAAACATGAGGAGGTTCTAAAGACAGAGAGACTTTGTATTTAGATGTGAATAGTGTGCACACTATGTCACACATGACATAGACACCTAATGTAATAAACGCTGTTCATATGTGTAGACAAATGATGTACATTTTAGTCATTTAGCAGACACTCTTATCCAGAGCAATTTACAGGAGCAATTAGGGTTAAGTGCCTTGCTCAAGGGCACATCAACAGATTTTTCCAATTTTCGGCTCGGGGGATTCAAACCAGCAACCTTTCGGTTACTGTCCCAATGCTCTTAACCACTAGGCTACCTGCTGCCTATGTAAAGAGACAATCAATCACAAGGGTTCTTAGAGAGACTCACGTGTGACGTGTAGCTGTATGACCTGCTGGGCCTGGTACAGTCCAGTGCTGACGGTGCAGATGTAGGTCCCCTCGTCAGATACCTTCAGTCTGGCCAGAGTCAGAGACGCATTACCCTGCCCCACCAGCAGGGCGGCATCCACGCTCGAACCCTCCCTCTCCACGTGTACTGGAGGAGGAAAAAACAATGCCTAAACAGTATGATGAGGCGAAAAATTTGGTCCAATTCTCATAGTAATCCTTCAGTAAACCTCTGGGTTCCTAGCTATGACAGCAATAATACATTTGTATTTTCCGTCTCTGGGTGGATAATAAAGTTGTAATGTTGACCATGGAGGTCCTAATGCACTTTATGTTGGGATGGTAAGTAGGCACAACTCATCCAACACTTATAGCACCATCAGAACTACTTAAATAATGCCTTTATTCTCTCACCTGCTGGCCCCTCCTCTGTCTCCGTCTACCCCGCCCTAATCTCGAGCACTTTCCTCCCACTTCCTCTGTGCTGCAGCCGCCACTCAAGCCCCAGCTCCTGCCCTGGGGGTGGGGCCTGCTGCCTGAAGCCACAGTCCAGGAGGGCCACGCCCCCTAGAGGAGCGGAATGGGACTGCGAGCGAGAGAACACCAGGAACACCACTGGGGAAGACGGGAGAGAGAAAGAATGGATTATGGAGAAAGAAGCAAGTGAAATGTAGAGAAAGAAAGAGGGGTGATGAGAGAAGAGGCGGGGGTGAGAGAATGAGAGAGTAACAGTGTTATACATCATTACAATATGACACGTCTAGTCTACAACAGGCATACTACCAGAAGCATGATAATAACCTTCTTGTCTCACCCTCAGTCAGCAAATTTCCTGATTGGCTGAGGGGGAGTTCCAGTTTGCTCTGCATGAGAGCTGGACGATCTGATTGGTCCGTGAGGCTGAGCCCGCGCCCCTCTATCTGCAAGGAGCCAATGAAATAGGCTGGTTCTGTGGAGCCCTCCTTGGCATTACGGGGGAAGTAGCGGCTGATCTCACATGTCACTTCCTGCTCGTTACAGTCAGCATGGAGCAGCAGGTCTGCCTCTGGGATCTCAGGAGACTCAACTGTCAGAGAGCAGAGAGGTGGAGGGAGGGAGGGAGGGAGGGAGGGAGGGAGTGCAGGAGAGGGATGGTGTGAGGGGAGGGAGAAGGTCATTCCATCAGGTAACTCTATTGTACAAAAGATAACCTGATGATGAACTAACCTTTAGCCTCCAAGATGATGTTGTCAGGATCAGGGACAGCGGGAGGGTTGAAGGGGGTCAGAGTATCAGGTGAAAGATCAGGGGTCACAGCCAGGTCTCTGAGGACAAGCGTGGCTGGGGTGCGGCTGAAGAGAGCCCCACCTCCCATTCCCCCCATCCCACTACCCTCCTCCACCAGAGAACAGGACAGCACCACGTCTGCTCCTCCCTTCCCTAAGAGAGAGGGAGAGAAGGGGAGGAGGGGGAGAGAATGAGGAGTGAGAGGACGGGACAGGATCGAGAGAGAGGGATGGGGAGAGGGCATTAGGAGCAGGAATGTGAGCATAGTGTAATATTCATATGTGTCAGCATACTGAATTGTAATTGGATGCATTCTACCGTTGTATCATACTGCGCTATGATTGGTTAAGACCACCCAGGTGGTGAGGTCATCTCTAAAAAGATGATCATGGCCGGAGACACATGAACATGCCAGTTATAGCTAGTTAATAAAGAGCTACGTTTAGAATGATCCTGTCGTCCTGCATTTTATTATTTTGTACAAAGCATACAAAAAAAAAGATCGACAAGGTGTACGAAGGCCTCGACGGAGTTGTGGCAATTGTGGACGACATCCTTGTCTATGGTCGAACCAAAGAGGAACACGACAGAAACCTATGCGCGATGCTGCAAAGGTCCCGCGAGAGAGGAGTCCGGCTCAACCCCGAGAAGAGCACAGTCGGCGCTACAGAGGTCAGCTACTTCGGACATCTTCTCACAGCGAATGGAATCAAGCCAGATCCGCAGAAGATCTCAGCCCTAAAGGAAAAGGAGCTGTATGCCATTCTGTTCGGATGTAAGCGTTTCCATCAGTATGTCTATGGATGACAAGTCATTGTGGAATCAGACCACAAGCCCCTTGAGTCAATCATGAGGAAACCGTTAGCCGCAGCCCTGCCAAGGCTACAGAGAATGATTCTTCAACTACAAAAATATATGACTTCACAATCACTCACCGTCCAGGCAAAGACATCGCAGACACACTCTCCAGGAAGTTTCTTACCTACAAGGACAGCAGCCTCAGTGAAGGCATGGACATGCAGGTGCACACTGTGTACAGCAACTTACCAGTTAGTGACACAAAACTGAAGGAGATCCGAGCAGAAAAAGACACACAACTCACACAGCTGAGGAAAGTCATACAGTCAGGATGGCCTGAGGAGAGGAGAAAATGCCCTCAGAGCGTCTCAGAGTTCTGGAACCATCGTGACGAACTATCACAGATCAACAGAATCATTTTCAAAGGAGAGAAAATCATCATTCCTACCAGTCTCAGAAAAGAGATTTTGACAAAGATCCATGCTGGACACATGGGCATGGAAAAGTGCAAACAGAGAGCACGGGACATTTTGTTTTGGCCCGGAATGTGAACGACGCCCCTCAAACACCAAAGAGCCAATGTTACCTCACCGTATCCCAGACTGACCCTGGCAGGTCGTTGCAACCGATCTGTTCACCTGGAACAACGAGGACTACATTATAACAGTGGACTACTACAGCAGATGCTTCGAACTCGACAAGCTTCACAGCACCACATCTGCAGCTGTGATACACAAGCTGAAAGCAGCCTTTGCCAGGCATGGCATTGTAGAGACTTTAATATCTGACATTGGGCCCTGTTACAAATCAAATGAGTCTGAATCCTTCACAAAAGCATGGGAGTTCACACGTCACCACAAGCCCACATTACCCTCAAAGTAATGGCCTTGCTGAAAAATCTGTGCAGATTGATAAATCACTCATGGACAAAGCAAAAGCAGACAAGAGAGACCCCTACCTCAGTCTCCTTGAATACCGCAACACTCCAGCTGACAACTTCAAATCACCAGCCCAGCTGTTGATGAGCCGCAGACTTCGTCAGCTACAAGGAATTGCATGCAAAACGTGCACAGAGACAACAACACCAAAAGCGATACTATGACAGGTCAGCCAGACCACTGCCACCACTGAACGACGGAGAGTCAGTTAGAATCCAGGAGCATGGCTACTGGAAGCCAGCAGTCGTCATCCAACCAGCTGACACTGAACGTTCATATCAAGTTCGCACTGCAGAAGGAGCGGTGTACCGCCGCAATCGTCGTCACCTACTGAACACAAAAGAACAACACACTGACGAGATGAACTGTTCCCCTGAAAGAGAACGGGATGGACTAAACACAGACCCAACACAACATACACCATCCTTACCTGCAACACCACAAGAACTGTTGACTGACACAGAAGCATACTCAGCTTCATATCACACAAGGTCAGGAAGAGAGGTCAAGCCTAGAGCTGTCCTAGACCTATGAAATGTCAAAGGGTGTAGGTGGATCGCTGCCCTAAAAGAGTTCCGGACTGTAAACGTGTTATTGAAAAGTTAACTTGAAATGCTTTGGTATTGTATTTGTTTGAAATGTTGAGATGTCATTGCTACAGTGAAAAGCTGAGTTGCTGAGAAATATTTGTTCTAAAAGTAACAGTATGCTGAATCATTGTTTCAGAGTCTGTTATGTTGATGCAGTTGGTGCAGTATAAATGGTTACTTACCTCGAGCATGTATTCAAAAGAAACGCTTAAATGTTCTACATATTTTTTCTTTTTTTTTTTAAAGAAGGGGGATGTAATATTCATATGTGTCAGCATACTGAATTGTAATTGAATGCATTCTACCGTCGTATCATACTGCGCTATGATTGGTTAAGACCACCCAGGTGGTGAGGTCATCTCTAAAAAGATGATCATGGCCGGAGACACATGAACATGCCAGTTAAAGCTAGTTAATAAAGAGCTACGTTTATAAAGATCCAGTCGTCCTGCATTTTATTATTTTGTACAAAGCATATAAAACAAGACACATAGCTGACTAATGTCCAGAATATACAGTCATTTCATGTTTAGAAAATGTCAGGAGTGAAAAAAATATGTTCTTACCAGAAACGCATGTAATCAAATATCCAAAAAGCAGGATTTCAAGCATCTTTCCAGTCGATTTTTAGTCAACAGTAATTACAGGCCTTTCATAAATATACAGAATAGACCCCTAATTTCATAATTGCTTAATGGCCACCCTCGAAATCAAAATCGAAGATATAAGAATAAAAAGTAGAGACAGTTAAAATGTTAGGCTGTTTTACAGTGAAGTTACTTTCACTTTTGTTTTAAGGTAAACCAAATAAATAAAGTAAAATGGTCAACTAAATGTTCGCGTAGAAATTCATTAGTTTGAAATAATATTTAAAGATTTATCAGACGTAATAATTTATCAAACACCCGATTAATAGATGCCATGTTTCCAGCGTATGTGTTGTTTCCATTGAGCTATAGGTTGTTTTCAGCGTTTGACGCAGGTGCGTCATTGTAGAATTTAGAGAAACGTTGCTGAATGAAAGTGAAAGGAAAAGGGCATGTGTTTTATCGCTGAGCAGGTAGGTTCCCATTAGGAAAAATGTATGCACTCACTAACTGTAAGTCGCTCTGGATAAGAGCGTCTGCTAAATGACTAAAATGTAAATGTAAAGAGAGTTGTTCATTTTTCAGCATATCCTCCAATCACAGAGCAATAACGTCATCCCTCATTGGTTGCAAAGAGAAATGTGTGTCCACAAGCACAAAACTGTCGAAGCTCTTTTCTTTCATTCTATCTTTCTTCTCACACAGAGACACGCAAAAAGGAACGCACGCACGCTCACACACAAACACACACGAGAAAAGCAGAGATTAAACGTTTGGGCTTTATTTGGATTCATAAAGCATGACTTGGATTAAAAATACTTCGGTATTTCTGTTCTCTTTCCCTCGTTATCTTCACCTATATATTTTACTTATTGTCCTCCATGGTTTTGTTGATCCAGCCAATGTATTTAGCCACACGGGTGTACACTCCATATCTACCACTCTGACCACAACCCACACCCCAACTGACAATACCTGCAGCCCAAAAACGTTCAGTACTAACATCCTTCAAGACATACGCCCCTCCACTGTCCCCCATACAGGAGTCCTTGCCCCCCTCAGGTACTCCGGCACAGAACATGTTGTCTGTCAGAACAGGGATCATTGTTGGCGTTGCTGCTTTTGCTTTGTTGACAGAGTCTTGGCACTTATCCTCAGCCACTACTGGTAGGCGTATATACCTGAGCTCGTTGGCAATGATGTCTTTTTCATCGATGCCAAAGCCTGACACCATACTGAAAAGGGAAAGAGGTCAGGAAAGAGGTCAAGGAGTTACTCAGAACTACTACTTACATTCATTAGCTTTTTGGAACATTGATGAACTATGGACTGCTAAGGACTGGTTGTGCACTTAGGCTACTTGAGATTTTGCAATGGAATTCAAGGATTTCAAAAATAAGTCATGAAAATTGTAGGTTGCACCCTTGGCGCATTGACAAGAAATAACACATTATGAAATGTGGGTCTATCTATCCCTTCAAAATGGACTTCCTCTTTGTGTTCTTGTTGATGTCTTTAATAATATAAATGTTCATATTGATGTTCAGCTTTCTCATTTTTAATAAAGAACAGGACAAGTCTGGCTCTCACCCAGTCTGTCCACTGGTGTATATAGCGCCCTCTGGTGGCAGACACAATGGCATAATGGCATCGTGGAATGTGATTGATTGTTGGAGTTTTATCAGGGCGATGTCATGATTGTAGTTTGCATTATCTGGGTTCTTGTATTCAGGGTGGGGGTGGAGAGAGGCAACACCAAGAGGGGTGAGCTTTGCTAGTTTTTCTGCATCATTGTCTCCCACAAAAACCTTGAAAAAAAAAAAACAGAATTCAACTTCAGAATAGATCTTCAACTTCTTAAAATCTGACATCACTGAAGGACTTCTACACACATAATTCGAATATTGTGGTGGCTTTACCAAAGTACTGAAGCCTTCTCTTTGCCTGTTGTTACTCCAGACATTTAAGTGGACTATACCTTTAAAAACATAAGCAGGAAATACTTTTGTTCTCCAGTGTCCAATGAATTGATGGGTACGTGTCACAATCTACCTACCCGAAGTTTCTCCTTTAGCACAAGTGTGCCCTGTTGCACCAGGTTATGAGCTGCAGTCATGATCCAGCGGTCCCCGATCACAATGGCCCCTCCTCTTCTTCCGTCCACACTGAGCATCACCTGCCAGGGGATGGTTTTGTCTGGGGCTTTGTCTCCCCCCATGATCCTCTGAAAGCCTGAGATGGGCACCGTGGGCTGGCCACAGACTGGGGATGGGGGGTAAAGTAGTTATGAGGGTCACACAAATACATACAGGATGGTATTTGGGGGATATGGTAAAGAAAATGGTACTTAAGGAGTTACCTGGGATACATGAGGGAATGACATGGGTATCAAGGTTGTCTCTCCACTTTCTATCTGCTGCACAAGTGTAGCTCACTGAAGGACAGACAGACAGACAGACAGACAGACAGACAGACAGACAGACAGACAGACAGACAGACAGACAGACAGACAGACAGACAGACAGACAGACAGACAGACAGACAGAAAGAAAGAAAGAGTGGTTGTCAACACAAATTAAATAAAAAAATATTATTGTTTAGTGAGCAAATGTGTGTGCCTGATGAAGGATAGTTAAACATCTCACCAGTTGCTCCTCCAAGGAGTGAGTAGGAAGGTTCATTGCAGTGGTACTGAATGACGGAGAGGTACTGGTTCTGAGAGCCAGATATGAACTTTACCCCTCCATTCAACAATGCTTCAGGTTCCCCACAGTCAATTACTGCACAGGAGAGAGAGATAGAGAGAGAGAGAGAGAGAGAGAGAAACCAAAATACATCTGTGTTTAATGTGGAACTTGACTCAAATGGGAATCTATTAGGTTGTATTTCTATGTTTGTAACTCACTGTGGCACTCAGGGAGGGAGAGGTGCCACTTTCCATTATTTTGACACATGGAGGCATAGCTCTTGATCTCTCTGCCATCCTGAGAGAGAGAGAGATAGAGAGAGAGAGAGAGAGAGAGAGAGAGAGAGAGAGAGAGAGAGAGAGAGAGAGAGAGAGAGAGAGAGAGAGAGAGAGAGAGAGAGAGACGATACACTGATAGTTTAGTCACTCTTCACAGGGGATATTTCCAGGAAAAGAGCCCTTGAAGAAAATAGAAAGACTGAATATAAACAAGAGAAAGAGAGAAAGAAGGAAGTATGAGGAAAGAGAGAATGATAAGAGGCAGGGTGAAAAAGGGATTGTTTAAACTCACCATAATTAGTTTGTAGCCAGAGTCACAGCGGACTTGGATGTAGTCTCTGTAATAGTACTGGGGAAAGTTTGGGGTGACTCTTCCATTGGTGACATAACTGGGTGAAGCACACTGCACCCCTATGAACAACAACACGGACATATCAACTTTGACCTGTATTCTCTGCTTTACTTCCGGGAGGTTTTACCTTCTCACCTTTTTTGCCCTTCACCAGTTTGCATCTGGCCTTCCCTTCATACTCTCCCTTGCTCTGTCTTTCTCCCTGTCCTCTTTCATTATCTCCCTCTACCTCTGTTCTCCCTCTCTATGCCTCCCTCTCTCACTCTGAGTAGTGTAGTGGAGGCTCCAGCCCTGGCTCAGACCAGCCCAGTCAGTGTGGTAGTCTAGCTGGACAGTGTGAGAGTTAGTGGGCATTAGTCCAGGACTCTTCCCTCCACACAGCTTCTGGGGTTCCTTGTCTGGGATGGACACCTGGGTGAGGCAGAGGAGAGATCAAACACTGTAAACATAGTGTCCTGAACACAGACACAAACCTTGACACACACACATGCATGAACACACACATGAACAAACACACACATTCAATACTTAATTCATGCAGTGTACATTGTTACCTGTAGCCAGTGGTAGAGGCAGCTGGGTACATTCTGGGTGCCTATGTGCTCTATGTGGAAGCTGTCAGTGAAGTTGAGGGTGACGATGAACCCAGGCTCCACAGAGATGATGTACTGACAGGCCAGGCCGTGGGGTGACGGGTCAGGGTACCCCGGGCTGGACAGAGTCCCCTCTGGTTCATCATATATACCCCCACCACAGGACACTGGCCATGGGGAGAGAGAGATGTCCATAAGATGTATAGGACTACAGTACACACACACACACACACACACACACACACACACACACACACACAGATAGAGAGTAGGTGTACTCACAGACACAAGTGCGCTGGTCAGGGCGGAGCTCGTAGCCATGGCGACAGGAGCACATGTAGGAGCCCAGGGTGTTGTGGCAGAACTGGGAGCAGAGTGGACCAGAACCATCCTCAGGGTCTGGAGCTGAACACTCATCTATGTCTGGGATAGGGATGGAGAGAGGGATGGAGAAGAGAGGTGGAGGGAAGGAGAGAGGTGGGGGGTGTAGCTTAGCATCACACAGTGATGTCACCTTCCCTGAGACTTGCCTGATGTTTGTGGTTTAACAGTGTTCTACAGTTGGCTTGGATATGTAGTACTGTTGTGAGCAGGGTATCTGATCCTCTAGTGGGGTTGGTACGGGCTACACTACCTTTGGCCTGATAGTGGGCGGAGAAGCCAAGGTGCTGGTGTGGCTCAGGGTTCGTGTCGTCTGTCTGAAAGACCAGGGTGAGCCTATTGCCTGGAGACAAGAGTGGCTGGTTGCCTGGGTGATGTCCATCAGCAGAATTCTCCTGACCACAGAACTTTGCAAGGACCTTCTTGTCATATATAACCTGGAATGACGGAGTGAAGAAGGTTCTTGGACATATTTCAATATCGGTAAGAAACATTGAATACATCCTAATACATTTTATAATAAGGTATCGAAGTGTTCTTTTGAAGTCCACTGACCGTGAGTGAGTCGTAGTAACAGTTGGCGGAAGGCTCGATGTCCAGTTGAGTGAAGCTGAGCTGGAGCTGGTAGCCCTCAGGTACACTGAGGTCCCACTGTTGTGACAGGGCAGCAGGGTACGGCTGGGGGAACTGGGGGGACTGGACCGCCCCATGTAGGGCTGGCAGGGACCGGGCCAACCGCCAACACTCACACACAGAGACACAAAGCAGCCTGGAGCAGAGCAACACAGGGAGAGAGGGCTGAGATGGGAGGTATAGGAGGAGTTGTGTGTCACAACAAGGTAAATACAGCCCCTTGAAACATGTCTGTAGGATGACTCTGATCAGAAAGAGAGCTATTTTCTGATCTGTGGCCAGGAAGTAGAAGAAAACATAATCTAATGATGCTGTAGGAATCATATGTTCTTATCATCCTTCAAGATGAAGGCTCAATAAACATTAAAACCACTGGCGTGCTGAGTAATATTAACAAACAGGTTACACTTTATTTGAGCTCTTTCTCACAAGTGCTAGTTACGTGGCACAATGTAATAGTACACCTTCACGGCAGCTGGTCTGTTTATGACAACTGCCTTTAGACACTCACGAAAGCAGTTGTTATTTAGGTTCACTTACCTATAGCCAATGGGTTCAAGTACAGTGTAACCAAACAAACTCACCAGATGAACGGATGGGTCCAGTCCATGTTGAAGGTCCTGGCTACAAATGTTTCTGTTGTTATTGTTTTACTGTTGTGTTGCTATTGCTCACATGTATTAGACCTGAATTCCCTGCAGTCTGTGTGTCCCAATAGAGTCCTATGGTGAAGTATTAAGCTACAAGACTAAAAGTCATGTTAAAACCTGCCCTGTTTGACTTGGCTGAAATAGACGAAAGAGAAGGGGGAAAGAGAGAGAGGGAGAGGTGAAAGAGACCGAGCGAAAGCGTAGTGGTGGTGGTGGAGTTAAAAGACTAAGGTAAAGCTTTTTTTACTTTAATGTCGAAAATGTTAACCTATAACAGGCAGAATGTGGATCTACCGGGGGGAGGAGAGAGAGAGAATGGGAGGAAAGTGTTGTATGTTCAGTGGTCTTCCCGTAAAGTCTGTTTGATAAGTTTGTTTTGTTTACACATAGGGACAAACTCCATGCCTGGGTATGTCAGTTCAGGTCACACGCTGAAGGGATGTACTGTAGTGGTGCTACACTGTTGACCTTTTCATGAAGATCACACTATACACTAAACACTATCCACTATAGTATTCAGATGATCTACCTTTTTTAAACTACATCCCTGGTCACATGTTTAGTTATGGGATATGACAGCCTACAGTATGTTAGATAGATAAAACCCTGATGAAGGCAGCTTAGCTGTGGAAACGTTGGTATTTAGTTCATTCATTGCATCTGAGCCTCGGAAATGTGTCCAGCTTTTCTTTTCTAAGCCTACAGTGTGTTGCCATCATAAATGAAATATTATTAATATATTGTGAGATTTATTTGGAAGTGTGCAAAATAAATAGAGGTTCCACTTTATAAGATGTTTAATGACACAGAAAGACAGATGTTGAGAGAACAGACGTCATTGATTGCCACTACAACTCATATTAGTCTAGTTCTCCTTCATGGTGTTCTTGATCCAGTATATGTAGTTAGCCATGTGGGTGTTTACCCCATATTGGCCTGGTTGTACACATCATTTTGCCCAGCTAATGATCCCTGCTGCCCAGAAATGTTCAGCCTCCTTCAGGACGTACACCCCTCCATTGTCCCCTGTACATTTAGACTTGCCCCCCCAAGTAATGCGGCACAGAACATGTCCCAGTTGTGTCCACTATCATTCGGGGCAACAGCAGCTCTGCATGTTTCCTGATCCACTACAGGAAGCTGGACATATTGGAGCTTATTTAAGCAATAAGGCCCGAGGGGGTGTGGTATATTGCCAATATACCACGGCTAAGGTCTGTTCTTACGCACGACGCAACGTGGAGTGCCTGGACATAGCCTTTAGCCGTGGTATATTGGCCAATTCTCACAAACCCCAGAGGTGCCTTATTGCTATTATAAACTGATTACCAATGTAATTAGAACAGTAAAAATAAATGTTTTGTCATACCCGTGGTATACGGTCTGATATACCACAGCTGTCAGCCAATTAGCATTCAGGGCTCAAACCACCCAGCTTATAATGGACATTTTGTCACGACTCCTACACCAAACCCTGGAGAGAAAGAGGGAGTGTGAGAGAGAGAGAGAGAGAGAGAGAGAGAGAGAGAGAGAGAGAGAGAGAGAGAGAGAGAGAGTTAAATACTGAATTAAATTAACATCCGCTGAATTAAATTAACCTCAAAACCAGTGGTTGGTGGTCGGTATATCATGCTCTTGCAACATCATTGATCAGCAATGGCTACAATCTCTCTCTTACCCAATCTTCCCAGGGGTGTATTTAGCAATTGCTGCTGGCAGACACAGTAGCATCACTGAATCGTTGAATGTGATTGGCTGTTGGAGTTTGATCAGGCCGATGTCATTATCTTCATTTGGCCAAAAGTATCTGTAATTTGTTTGAGGTGGAGCTCAAATAAATGAAGGTGTGGCGGAGGTGTGTCTACAGATACACCATATTCTGATCTTGACTTAATTCCCTAATAATTCCACCACCTTTAAGCGTGAGGAAACCATAAATAAGGTCTAGCAAACCTACCAGTTCCAAGTGGAAAAAGCATCTACTTTTCCCATAGAAATAACACCATTCTCCATGCACTGTAATTTACAACTTAATTAGATCTATTGATAAGAGCTAGGTAAATGAGTAATCCGTTTGGAGAAGAGGATTGCAAATACACAAAGCAATTGTTTTAGATGATTTGTCCAGCCATAAGGAAGCGAACTGAAAATCATATCAACATGACATGTATTGCGCAGTGAAATAGGATATAAATAGCTGTGCTGTTATTCAGAATTCTAATTGTGTGCCTTCAATTTGCTTGGATGAAATTTGGAGACCCAAGGCTTCTGTAGAGTTGAACCTGCCCAGTTGATGAATGCCCTTTACAATGTTATGAGTATATGCCCGGGCTTTACTCCTTTTCCTTTTTTCCATGTTAAATATTAGCCACCATCTGGAGCCACCGTCAGTAATACCCATACATGTATCTTTGCATCATTCCATTCCATTCCATTCAGTTTACCTTTCTTTTTTCTGTCACGTTCTTGTAAATTGTTCCTGAGGGTTGCTAGCATTCGTGGATCATATTAGGCTAACGTTGTGCAATAATGAATCATTATGGAACTCAGACCACACGTAGCAGGGTCATTCCTATCATGTGGTGCCTTTTCTGTCCCCAGGAAATATCACTTCTTATTTACTGTAAAATGTGGATTCTAAAAGGCTTTAAATATAAGGTCAGGTGTCCTTTACCTTAAAAACACCAAAATATGGATTCTGAAAGTGAATTTTATGCATTTTAAACACTTTTTGTCAGTGGATGTAGGCATTTTGGCCATGTCCCCAGGTGTTATTTATCAACTTCCACAAGAAATATAAGCCATTAAATAATAAAATGTTTAAAATCTTTCTTCATTATTTTATAGTCCTAGTTAAAGTCTTTCATCAATACAGTTTCTCATGATCATTGTATTTGTTATTATTTTATTTAAGATGTTCTGTGTGTTCCTGATATCACTTTCAACACTGTTAGTTTGTTGGAATTCTCCATTTAAGAAAACATCCCCTTCCTACAATGACACCACATTCAGGAAGTGTCATAATTTATTTGGTGGGAAAACAATGATGCAAAGCTAAATAAATATAAACACTCAGTTGCATCTATTTGTCCATGTTTCATGTTGTAAGTCTGTATGTCCCACTCATAAATGTCCACCCTGGCTAAATTATAGAGAAAAAATGTAATCATCTAAATGTTAAAATATGTTTGATAGGGAAGTTAAAATCAAGTTCAAGTGTTCACCATTATGCTAGCTCAATCTTGCTTACTCACAGAGCTATGGCTAACTTAGGCTCAACATTTCCACCCTGTTAGGTTCCACCCTGTCAGGATTATGTGCCTAACAAATTGGAAAATGCACCCAAAAATGTTGTAAGTACCTGAGCTTGACCAATATGTTTTTCTGAAAGTCAAACATGTCCTTTTTCTGATAGAATACTAAACAAAATGATAATTAAAGGTGCACCGTATTTAAAGGGATGGCTTAAGATAAATGTACAGGAAACCCCATTGAATGAAAACTCCACGAGAAAATATGTTGGCAAGCAAGTGGGAGAGTTTTCAGTGGTTGAATGAAATGTATGCAAAGCACGCAGGGTAGCCACACTTGCAGAGCATGTTACTCGACTAAATAAGTCTGAATACCAAATACTGACAAGTATCAGAACTCAGGATAAGACCCAGATGCAGACAGTTCGAATCACAAATGTTTATTTACAAAACAGGGGGTAGGCAAACGACAGATCAAGGGTAGGCAGAGGTCCGTAATCCAGGGCAGTGTCAGTAAGGTAAAGAATGGCAGGCAGGCTCAGGGTCAGGGCAGGCAGAGGTCAGTAATCCAGGGCAGAGTCAGAAAGTTACAGAACGGCAGGCAGGCTCAGGGTCAGGGCAGGCAGAATGGTCAAAACCGGAAGAAATAGAAAACAGGGACTAGAAAGAACAGGAGTACGGGAAAAAACACGCTGGTAGGTTTGACGAGACAAGACGAATTGGCAACAGACAAACAGAAAACACATGAATAAATGCACAGGGGATAATGGGGAAAATGGGCGACACCTGGAGGGAGGTGGAGACAAGAACAAGACAGGTGAAACAGATCAGGGTGTGACAAGAAGTGCGTAGGAAAGGCATAAATTCGGGCCCATACAGCATCGTATGACCGTTACCTTAATGTCTTCCTTGGTCAGTTCAGAGGTCATGACCCACGGGTCTCTGATCACTGCGGCCCACTCATTACTCTGTCTTTGACTCTGAACTGAGCATACCAGGGGAAGATTGCGTTAGGAGCAACATCCCCACCCAGAACCCTCTGGTAACTCTCCAGGGACACCGCTGGATGACCGCACACTAGGAGAGGAGAAGAGGAGGGTTTCTTTCAACTGTGTTATATTTAAGCAATAAGGCCCGAGGGGGTATGGTATATGGTCAATGTACAATGGCTAAGGGCTGTTCTTATGCACCCATGGCTAAGAGCTGTTCTTATGCAAGAAGCAACACAGAGTGCCTGAATACAGCCCTTAGCCGTGGTATATTTGGCCTTTACTACTATAGCTCATAGAAACACATTCAATAACACATTCATAAATGGCAAATAAACAGTCAAAAAATGTATCATAAGGAATGCAGTTTTGAAGTGTCTGTCCTATATCTAGGATATATAAGAAAGAGCAGGAAATATATATACACTACCAGTCAAAAGTTTTAGAACGCCCCAATTTTTCAAGTTTTATTGAAATTTATGCAGTTCAAGTCCAGTGAATAACGTGAAATGGTACAAAGTTAAGTGGTAAACTGCCAGAGGTTAAAAAAAGAAGAAGTTTAGGCTACCAAAAAATGGAAAAAAATGCCTTTTTCAGGGAACAAGTAACGGTTGAACAACTTACAGCTGTTCCATGATTCATTTTTTGTCTCCAATTGTTTATTTGTGCTATGCCTTTTATTTTAGAGTACATTAAGACATAAAACTGTGTGAATTTCAATAAAAACCGGTAGTGTATATATATAATGCTGATTGGCTGAAAGCCGTGGTATATGAGGCCATATACAACAGGTATGTTACTGTTCTAATTACGTTTATAACCAGTTCATAATAGCAATAATATATTTTTTAACACATATTTAACCCCTTTTTTTGTTAGCACAAAACTACTTCCATACTTCCATTCATTTTTGAAACCGGTACTGGGTTACCTTCAGACGAGTCCCGTGACACGTGTGGGGGAGAAAAACAGAGAACATCATCGTGTTCGTAAGACTCTCCCCTTTCTATAGTGGAGTCATATTAGTTTGTAGCCCAAACAGTTCGGACACTACAGACAGAAGTTGGCACATTGGCGGTACCGACTTCAGACGAGACCCGTGGGGCTTGTGGGGGTCATAGAGCAAAGCGGAGACCCCCATCGTGTTCGTGAGAATGTAGGCCAAACCATTCTGACGCTACAGAAGTTTGTGAGAAGACCGATTTTCGGGATGTGTCCTGTTTTGACAAATAGCGCTGTAGCTCTGACACTTTCCACCTCAGATGTGGAAGGCCATTCGTCCTAGGCGGATGTGATTGATTGAGACGCAGCCCATAGAAAAAAGTGTGTCAATCGACTCTTAAGGATTATGACAGAATGTTCAAATGTGTTTTTTCTCTTCTGTTTTTTTTTCTTCAACTTACAGCACTCAAAAGGCACCCATTGGTGGAACGACCCTCCTATTAATATTATTCCACACAGTAGTGGTAGTTTACAATACAGTAGCAGTAGTTTGCTTAGAATTCACTACTTTCCTGCACCGTTCATGATCTTCTATAAAAGTCTCACCGTTAGCCCCTTCAGGAAGAGTGTATTACGGTTCATTGCAGTGGTACTGAATGACAGAGGTACTGGTTCTGAGAGGCAGATACGAACGTCACCCCTCCATTCAGCAACGGTTTAGCGATGGTTCAGGTTCCCCACAGCAAATCACTGTAGAAGAGACTGGAACCCAAAACTAATATCAAATCAAATGTTATTTGTCACATGCGGCGAATACAACTGGTGTAGACTTTACAGTGAAATGCTTGCTTATGAGCCCTAGCCAACGATGCAGTTTAAAAATTATAATCAAAAGAAAAAAGTAACACAAGAGGAATAAAATACACAAGAATGGAGCAATATACAGGGAGTACTAGTACCAGATCAATGTGCAGCGGTACAAGGTATTTGAGGTAGATATGTACATGAAGGCAGGGTAAAGTGACTAGGCATCAGCGGTCTAAGGCACTGCATCTCATTGCTTGAGGCGTCACTACAGACCACCTGGTTCGATTCCAGGCTGTATCACAACCGGCCGTGATTGGGAGTCCCATAGGGCGGCGCACAATTGGCCCAGCGTCGTCCGGATTTGGCCGGTGTAGGCCGTCATTGTAAATAAGAATTTGTTCTTAACTGACTTGCCTAGTTAAATAAAGGTAAAATAAAAATATAAAAATAAAAAGATAAGAGTAAAATAAAGAACAGAGTAGCAGGAGCATATGTTGAGTGTAAAAGTGTGTATTTTTGGTTATTGAAAATATATTTCATAGCGGTTTAGATGGTACAATGATTATCTACACTATACGTTGCTTGTTTTGTCAAATAAAATGAGATTAGGCGAACTGTTAGAATTTTTGCAACGGGGAAATGGCAGAGCATTTCTGCATATTGCACCTTTAACTCTTCAGGTGCCTTCAACACACAGATAAGACATAATGGAATTCTATTTACATTTACATTTGAGTCATTTAGCAGATGCTCTTATCCAAAGCAACTTACAGTTAGTGAGTGCATACATTTTCATACTGGCCCCCCGTGGGAAATGAACCCACAACCCTGGCGTTGCAAGCGCCAAGCACTACCAACTGAGCTACAGAATATGGTCCCTTAACATTAAATAAAAGAAAATGAACACTACAACCACAGGGATTCCAATCGATTCAAACCAATTAACAGGATAAATATGGAGAGTGATCTGACACCAACTCACCAGAGTGTTGTGTAGATAGTAGATCCAGTCCATGGGCTCTATTTTCGGCTGGCGGTAATAATGAGGAGGCATAAAAAGTCTCAAACACACGTTAATTTGCAATTTCGTCATGTAAAAACTGTCGCACTAGCATTTTCCAGCCCTAACGCCAGGTTCGGCAATTTACTTGTCTAACATGGTTTAGCAGCATCGCATAGTTGCGTCTTCTTATCCTGGCCATTAGCCAACTAGCCTATGAATAAATGGGGTAAATGGTCTACTGAGAGTGCTTTGAAATATTTTGGAGGTTTTTGCCCTCATACTTCTTCATTATTCACAATTCACGTACCTGCATACTTCTGTAAGGGTTGGTGTGAGGTGTGACCCAGGTGCGGTGCAGGATAGGCAGTAGGCAATAGGCAGAGATGGTGAAACAAGGATCTTTACTGGTGGTCCCGAAGCCAGGATACAAATCAACGGACTTAACACGATGAAAGAAAGGTGGAGCAAATAAGTCTCCAAAAACAGGCTGACAGCCAAAATACGAAATAGTAACAGGGAGAACACTTCTCGAGTACCTGTACATACTTCTCTGATCACACACTGATTAGTACTGCTGAGCATAGAGAAACTAGCAGAGAAAACTGAGCTAGGGAACACAGGAAAGTGAGGGCATAAATACACAGGTGAACAGGTAGACACAGGTGACACCAATAGGATGATGATTAGTCCAGACTGTGAGTAAGGAGGTGCCTAAGGTTGTCGGAGGATGACACCTCTCCTGTAACAGAGCCCCCCCCCCCCCCCCGACGAACGGCCCCAGCCGGGGGAGCCAGGGGACAGGTGGCGACGGGCTTGAGGTGGGACACATGGAATGTGGGATGCACCCGCATGGTGGGGGGAAGTTGCAGGCGGTAGGCCACTGGGTTGATTCGCCGGACCACTCAGAATGGCCCGATGAACCGGGGGGACAGCTTCCTGTACTCCACGCGGAGGTGAAGATCCCGCGTGGAGAGCCACACCCTCTGTCCCGGGCAAAAAACCGGGGCCGGGCGACGCCTGTGGTTGGCCTGATGTTGAGACCTGACAGAGGCCCGCTTAAGTGCCGCCCGTACCTGCCTCCAGGTGCGGCGACAGCGACTGATGTGGGCCTGGACCAACGGGACCGCCGCCTCCTCCTCTTGCTCGGGGAATAGGGGGGGGTGGTACCCATATTTGCACTGGAAGGGGGACAGGCCGGTGGACGAGCAAAGAAGGGTGTTCTGGGTGTACTCCCACGCCAGTCGCTGACTCCACATAGCTGGGTTGCTGGAGGCGTAGCACCTCAGCACCCACTCCAGATCCTGATTGACGTGCTCCGTCTGCCCGTTCGACTGGGGATGGAAGCCGGAAGACAAGCTGACGGAGGCGCCAAGGCAGGTGGCGAACGCCTTCCAGAACCTGGAGGCGAACTGAGGGCCCCGATCCGACACCACATCTTGGGGAAGGCCGTGGACCCGGAAAACATGCTGCACCCCCAACTTAACCTTCTCCCGGGCCGACGGGAGTTTGAGAAGGGGAATGAAGTGGGCAGCCTTCGAAAACCGGTCCACAATGACCAGGATGACTGTGTATCCATCAGAGGGGGGTAGGGTGGAAATGAAATTCAGCGAGATGTGGGAACAGGGGCGCTTGGGGGTTGCTCGGAGCAGCCCTGCCACGGGCTGACGTGAGCTCTTCGTGCGCGCGCACACCGGGCAAATGGCCACAAAGGCGCACGTATCCCCTCAGCTGATGGCCACCAGAACCTCCTACGCAGGAACTCCAATGTCCTGGCGACCCCCGGATGGCTGGTGAGGTCGGACACATGCGCCCACTGAAGCAGTCGCGAGGGAGCCACCTTGGGCACGTACATCCTCCCCGATGGACCTCCGCCCGGATTGGGCTCCCGCCGTAGCGCTGCTCTGACCAGCCTATCGATTCCCCACGAAACTGGGGCAGCAATCAGGGCGTTGGGGACAATGGGGTCGTCCCTCTCCACCAGGTATGAGATCGTGAACCGGAACCTGGTGAACAACAACACCCACCTGGCCTGGCGCGAGTTGAGCCTCTTGGCCCCCTGAATGTAGGCTAAGTTCTTATGGTCAGTCCATACGACGAATGGATGGGCGGACCCCTCTAGCCAATGCCTCCACTCCCCCAGGGCGAGCTTGACCGTTAGCGGCTCACTGTTCCCCAAGTTGTAATTCCGCTCTGCCGGGGACAGCCGGCGGGAGAAAAACGTGCAGGGGTGAGTCTTACCGTCCGTGAGGAACCGCTGGGACAGGATCTTTCCCACCGCAACATCTGAAGCATCCACCTCCACAATGAACGGCAGGGACGGATCAGGATGCCCTAGGACCGGGGCCGATGTAAAGCGCCGCTTAAGCGCATCGAACGCATTCCCCGCTTCCGAGGTCCAGGAGAAGAAGTGCATGCTCGTCTGGGTGAGGGCTGTCAGGGGAGCGGCTAAAATTGCAAATAAATTGCCTATAAAAATGAGCGAACCCTAAAAACTGTTGTAGTTGCTTGAGGGAGGAGGGCTTGGGCCAATCCAGTACCGCGCTGACCTTGGCTGGGTCAATCCGTAGGTCCCCTGGGTGACGATGAACCCCAGGAAGGAGACTGTCTTCGTGTGGAACACGCACTTCTCTGCCTTGACATAGAGCTGGTGACGGAGAAGGCATTGGAGGACCTACCGAATGTGCTGCTGGTGTTCACTCATGTCCTTTGAAAATATTAGGATGTCATCCAAATATACGAAGACGCTGTGGTCGAGGAGGTCCCAGAGCACGTCATTGACATCATTTCGCTTGTTCAAGTAGGCTATCCACCCCCATTTTCAAAGAGCATCACTCGTCCGATTACCAAAGACACGCGCACTCCTCCAAACTATTAAATCCTCCTATAATGCCATATCACCTTGCACATTGGCAATGATACAATTGACAGGAGCCTAGTAGTTTGTATAGACGTGCAAATGTTATGCGTACAGATTTAAGCCATGGAACGAGAAAAGCAATTTATGATATCATGCTTCTGACCCGATCCTATTCAGAAATAGTTGTTGGTTTAAAAATCATATTGATTGTTTTTCATTTCATTTGATTAAAAACCAAACTTATTAGAAATATTAACCGTCCATGGGTCTATGCTGATAACGTACCGTACATTGCTCGAATGCAATGCAATTTCGTCTGCTATTTCTGGAGAAAAGCAAATATGATATGTAAGATGGTTCCATGATGTTTATAAAATATTACATTTGCAAGCAGTATAAAGGAGTGGACATTCCCCCTTTCTCTTTATGTTGGATCTTTATCATTTTACATTTTAGTCATTTAGCAGACGCTCTTATCCAGAGCGACTTACAGGAGCAATTAGGGTTAAGTGCCTTGCTCAAGGGCACATCGACAGATTTTTCACCTAGTCGGCTCGGGGATTAGAACCAGCGACCTTTCGGTTACTGGCACAACGCTCTTAACCACTAAGCTACCTGCCGCCATTTATTTACCAAGCAGGCAAAACATTTTTGTGGCCCCCCCTCTTGACTGCTGAGAGAAAAATGTTGTGCCATTTAAAGCTTATTTCCTGCCATTTTGCCATGATTTATCCCATGTTAATGATATCTAAGTGAGAGTGACTAACAAAATCAATGGTGTCCCTTGGAGGTCAGGGCCCCTGGGCACGTGCCCTGTGTGCCCGGTCAGTATTCGGCCATGATTACTACAAGTTTAGATAATGGGGTAGACTAGCTGTCAGTGACTGACAAAACAAGAGAAAAACTGCTGTTGCACAACCAAATTTCGAACTTGCACCTGTATTCTACTATTCTAACTCTCAAAAGTAACTTGAGACCCCAACTGTGTTCTTTTGGGTCGGGCCCTAGCAGCCGGGTGCCCTATGTAGCTTTTGCCTGGAGCCGGTGCTGACCATTTAGGTTTGTTAAAATACAGCCCCATGTCTGAGAGTCAAGGGTGTCTGAAGCAATTTACCTGTGCTGAAGAGTTAGATCTCCTCTTTCACCTCCCCAATGGTGTTGCTGCACTTCTCCTGGTCCAATAGGGAGAGTCAAACATACCTGAGCTCATCTGAATAACTGCCACTAGAATAACTGAACCCCGAAACCCAGCCTGGATAGAAACAGAGAAGGAGAGAGTGAGAAAAATTCCTTCCATAACAAGACATAAAGACAAATACTGTCAAATATCTTCAGAATATCCTTTTCACAGGACACTGTGGGGCTCAGTTGGTAGAGCATGGTCCTTACAATGCCAAGGGTAGTGGGTTCGATTCCAGCTTGGGCCACCCATACGAAAATTTGATGCACGCATGACTGTAAGTCACTTTGGAAAAAGCATCTGCTAAATTGCATATACTGTATTGTATTATATCATTCTTACCCAACTCGTCCAATGGAGTATTCAGCACCCTTTGCAGGCAGACACACTCGCATGATGGAACTACTGAATGTGAGCAGGTGTTGGAGCTTTTCAAGGCAATATTGTGGTGATGATGAATGGAGGCAATTTCAAAAGGAGGGGAACGGAGGAGGTGGTTGCCTCCTACATATACTCGACCTCTTAATAAGAGACAGGAAAACAACAGGATTTCATGTTCTTACTGTAGCTAGTATGTAGCTAGGATTTTCTGTTAATCAGACAAGGTCTTCAGAAAGGGATACATGAAGTGAAGTCAATTTGTAAGTCGCTCTGGATAAGAGCGTCTGCTAAATGACGTAAATGTAATATGGCCATAAGCTCTTTAGGTCCTCCCCTCCTCTTTTCCTCTTCTGTTACTGTCACACCCGTTCTTTTCCCCCGAGAGCGAATTATACAGTGACATTCAGGGGTCTCTATTTTTTTCACTGGACCTGCACAAAATACATTTATGGGCCTAATAGTCGTTTAACTGTATTTTTTTAATTACCTTTTAATTTGGCATGAACACAACCAGTCATGATGTTTTCATCTTATTGTCAAACTACAAATTACTTGAAAAAGTAGGCTATCTATGCATGTTCGTCCACTCCAAAATAATTCCAAGATCGAAACAGTGATGAATGGACCAATCAAATACCATTTTATTGGTCGAGTACACAGATTTTGCAGATGTTATCACGGTTGTAGTGAAATGCATATGTGAAGTAATACCTAACAATACAAAACAATACACCCAAATCCTGAAAATATAAATAAATGAATGAAGAAATATAGAAATATTATACGGAGCAATGTCAGAGTCCGATATGATGGTGTGTGTAGACATTATGGACAGTATATGAATAGAAAGGGCGTGTACAGCACTAGTTATACTGTATATGATGAGCATTGACTAAAATACAGTATATAGTATAAAGTGAGTAAAAACAGTATGTAAACATCGTTAAAGTGACCAGGTTCAATGACTATGTACAGTCGTGGTCAAAAGTTTTGAGAATGACACAAGTATTGGTCTCCACAAAGTTTCCTGCTTTAGTGTTCTTAGATCTTTATGTCAGTAGTTACTGTGGTACACTGAAGTATAATTAGAAGTATTCCATAAGTGTCAAAGGCTTTCATTGACAATGACATTCAGTTTAAGAGTCAATAAAGAGTCAATATTTGCAGTGTTGACCCTTTTTTTTCAAGACCTCTGCAATCCGCCCTGGCATGCTGTCAATTAACTTCTGGGCCACATCCTGACTGATGGCAGCCCATTCTTGCATAATCAATGCTTGGAGTTTGTCAGAAGTTGTGGGTTTTTGTTTGTCCACCCGCCTCTTGAGGATCGACCACAAGTTCTCAATGGGATTAAGGTCTGGGGAGTTTCCTGGCCATGGACCCAAAATGTTGATGTTTTGTTCCCCGAGCCACTTAGTTATCTTTTTTGCTTTATGGCAAGGTGCTCCATCATGCTGGAAAAGGCATTGGTCGTCACCAAACTGTTCTTGGATGGTTGGGATTAGTTGCTCTTGGAGGATGTGTTGGTACCATTCTTTATTCATGGCTGTGTTCTTAGGCAAAATTGTGAGTGAGCCCACTCCCTTAGCTGAGAAGCAACCCCACACATGAATGGTCTCAGGATGCTTTACTGTTGGCATGACACAGGACTGATGGTAGCGCTCACCTTGTCTTCTCCGGACAAGGTGTTTTCTGGATGGCCAAAACAATCGGAAAGGGGATTCATCATAGAAAATGACTCTACCCCAGTCCTCAGCAGTCCAATCCCTGTACCTTTTGCAGAATATCAGTCTGTCCCTGATTTTTTCCTGATAAGAAGTTGCTTCTTTGCTGCCCTTCTTGACATCAGGCCATCCTCCAAAAGTCTTCGCCTCACTGTGCGTGCAGATGCACTCACACCTGCCTGCTGCCATTCCTGAGCAAGCTCTGCACTGGTTGTACACCAATCCCGCAGCTGAATCAACTTTAGGAGAAGGTCCTGGCGCATGCTGGACTTTCTTGGGCGCCCTGACGCCTTCTTCACAACAATTGAGCCTCTCTCCTTGAAGTTGTTGATGATCCGATAAATGGTTGATTTAGGTGCAATCTTACTAGCAGCAATATCCTTGCCTGTGAAGCCCTTTTTGTGCAAAGCAATGATGACGGCACGTGTTTCCTTGCAGGTAACCATGGTTGACAGAGGAAGAACAATGATTTCAAGCACCACCCTCCTTTTAAAGCTTCCAGTCTGTTATTCTGACTCAATCAGCATGACAGAGTGATCTCCAGCCTTGTCCTCGTCAACACTCTCACCTGTGTTAACAAGACAATCACTAACATGATGGCACCTGGTCCTTTTGTGGCAGGGATGAAATGCTGTGGAAATGTTTTTTTGGGGATTAAGTTAATTTTCATGGCAAATAAGGACTTTGCAATTAATTGCAATTAATCTGATCACTCTTCATGACATTCTGGAGAATATGCAAATTGCCATCATCAACACTGAGGCAGCAAACTTTGTGGAGACCAATACTTGTGTCATTCTCATAACTTTTGACCACGACTGTACATAGGGCAGTAGTCTCTATGGTGCAGGGTTGAGTAGAGTTCATCTCTATAGCTCTTGCTAATTCACCTTTACAATAGCCACTCTTAGATTCTATGTTCCAGACATAAATTGGATTTATTCAACAATCTGGTGAGTTTTTGTTGGCCTCTGGCTAGTTGTGTCTATTGAATGTTTTGAATCTGTCTGTTTGTATCTGGATGACTAGGAAGTGAGGGGAGGGATTTTCTTCATAAGCATGAATGGAGGTTTAGTAAGAGATGCAATTTTAATCTGCTGTCTGATTACTAATGTGATGCACATTTTAACCACACTAAAGCTCAATTGATCAACAGATGGCAGGTAGCCTAGCGGTTAACCCATAACAGTCTAAGCCATGTCTAAATGGGGGGGGGGGGGGGGTTCTACTAAGCTATATGGAACGCATTGAATAACAGATTCACTACACAGTCCCGCCAAAAAATCTAAAGGAAGTTTGTTCTGAAGTGTCTGTCCTATATCTGAGAGTTATAAGAAAGAAAGGATGTGGAGGTCCTGGGCTGGCATGGTTACAAGTGGTCTGCGGCTGTGAGGCCGGTTGGACGTAGCAGAGCGTATACACCTTTTTCCTGACACTAATGATGTATTACTCGTGTGTATTCAAGCTGCTGTGTGTCTGTGTGTGAGTTTTGGGTTCCAGTCTCCTCTGCAGTGATTGGCTGTGGGGAACCTGAACCGTTGCTGAATGAAGGGGTAACATTCATATCTGGCTTTCAGAACCAGCACCTCTCAGTTATTCAGTTCCGCTGCAATGAGCCTTTCTACACTCTTCCTGAAGGGGCTAAAAGTCAGACTAAAATCATCCTTATATTCTTCACTAGAGTGACATCGGTTTGTCCTCTCTTGTGATTAGCCCAACCCTGATAATTATAACAACCTGTGAATGTGTCTGAGTATTTGTACTACTCGCCACTGAGTAGTTGTTTTGTCTTGGTATTGTATTGCCACTGGGCAAAAACTGGTTGAATCAATGTTGTTTCCACGTCATTTCAACAAAAAAGTTCAATGGGGTGACGTTGAATCATCATGGAAAACTGATTGGATTTGAAAAAAGTTAACAAAGTAAGGGAATTTCGTCTTTTTTTCACAACTTTTAACCTTAATCCAATGACATGTTAAAATGTTTTGTTGATTTCACGTTGAATTCATGTTAGTTGACAACTCAACCAAATGTCTGTGCCCAGTGGGTTGTCTGTTATTGTGAGGTATTAGTCCTTGTAAACTGTCTTTAAAGCCAGAATGTTTTTTGGTTTTTTTTAAGACGTCAACCGCAACTTCTCTAATTTTTAATTTATGAAATAGCGCCAACTATTCAATGCCTAATGTATGTATTGTGGAATTACATCTTTCTCACGTTTATCAATTAACTTCACATGCTCATCAGTGAGTTCCAAGATGGTGTAGCAGTGCGGTCGTGTTTTTTTCTGTGTCCTTGTGTAAATAGCCAGTTATTTTAGTTTTTTGTCTATTTTGTATATATGTCTCAATTTTACTTTTCATTCTTTAACTAAATATACTTTCCTGCAACCCGCCTCACCCAACGTGGAAATGATTCTATTATTTCTTTATTACTTTTATCAAGAACCTTAAGCTGAAACTAGTCTAGCTGCAACCGAATGGCTACTTGTTATTAGCCACCGTTAGCGTCTTCAACATTGTCCGTGGCCTGCAGTACCCACCAGCCAGCTCTGGCTCTAGCCTGGACAATTTGTCTGCCAGTCTGCACAGCGTGCTATCGACCCAGAGCATATCGGATTTTCTGCCGGAATCACTGGACCCTAGCGCCGGATCATCGCAACCAGCTAGCTGCAACCAAATGGCTGTTGTCGTTGGCTAATTACCATTGCCCCTTAGCAAGCACCAGTTAGCCTTGAGCTAGCCTTGAGCCATCTACCTCTCTGTCAACCGGACGGGACCTCCTAGTGTTGACACGGAGCCCCGCCGATCCAACACGACTGGTCTGCCGACGAAATCGTCTGATGTGGTTTCAACAGGCTTCCCGTTACGACGTCGACCACGAAGATCCATCTGCTAGCCCCGGCCCGCTAGCACACGCAAGCTTGGCCTCTTGCTCGCCAGTGCTGTAGCAGCCCCCGAACTACCTCCGAACTCTCCTATTGCTGTTCACCGGACCTTATGATAACTCAGCTATACAGCTGATGCCTGCTGGACTGTTCCTTTATCTCGGTACCGCATCCTGTTTATGTTTAGCCTCAGCCCAAACTTTGTCGCCATTACCAGCTGTTGTCTTAGCTCTCTCGAATAACACCTGTGATTGCTTTATGCCTCTCTCCCATGTCAATATGCCTTGCTTATTGCTGTTTTGGTTATTTCTTCTTGTACTATTTCACTGTAGAGCCCCCAGCCCAGCTCAACCTGCCTTAGACAGCTCCTTTGTCCCACCCCCCATACACGCGGAGACCGACTCAATCGGTGCCTCCAGTGATGCTATCTCGTTCATCGTTACCCAACGCTTAGGTTTACCTCCACTGTACTCATATCCTTCCATATCCTTGTCAGTACATAATGCCCTGAATCTATTCTACAACGACCGGAAATCTGCCCCTTTTTTTCTCTGTACCCAACGCACTAGAAGACCAGTTCTTAAAGCCTTTAGCCGTATCCTTATTCTACGCCTCCTCTGTTCCTCTGGTGATGTAGAGGGTAACCCAGGCCCTGTAGCCCCCAGTATCACTCCTACTCCCCAGGCATTATCATTTGTTGACTTCTGTAATCGTAAAAGCCTTGTTTTTTTTCACGTTAACATCCGAAGCCTCCTCCCTAAGTTTAAGTTATTCACTGCGTTAGCACACTCCGCCAACCCTGATGTTCTAGCAGTGTCTGAATCCTGGCTTAGGAAGGCCACCAAAAATTCAGACATTTCCATCCCCAACTACAACATTTTCCATCTCGATAGAACTGCCAAAGGGGGTGGAGTTGCAATCTACTGTAGAGATAGCCTGCAGAGCTCTATTATACTATCCAGGTCTGTGCCCAAACAGTTTGAGCTTCTACATTCGCACACACTGTATATATATTTTCTGTTGTATTTTTGACTTTATGTTTTGTTTACCCCATATGTAACTCTGTGTTGTTGTTTTTATCGCAATGCTTTGCTTTATCTTGGCCAGGTCGCAGTTGTAAATGAGAACTTGTTCTCAACTGGCTTACCTGGTTAAATAAAGGTGAAATAAATAAAAAAATTAAAATAAAAAATAAAATCAGACGGAAAGTGGAAAGCCCATCTGAGCAATTCTGTGATTCCTCAATGTATCCCAGGTAACTCACAGCTTCCTCTTCTAGTGTGTGTGTGTGTGTGTGTGTGTGTGTGTGTGTGTGTGTGTGTATCATCTGTTTTCGTTCCCTGTGTGTGTGTATCTGTAGTCAGTCTGTCCCTGGATGACCAGTAGGTGTCTCTGTCTGTCCCTAGTGTGTGACCACAGTGAACCTTCTAGGCCAGGGTTCTTCAATTCCGGTCCTGGAGGGCCGAAACACTTCTGTTTTTTATTTCTACCTGGTAGTTAATTGCACTCACCTGGTGTCCCAGGTCTGAATTAGCCCCTGATTAGAAGGAGAGGATGAAAAACAGAGGTGTTTCGGCCCTCCAGGACCGGAATTGAAGAACCCTGTTCTAGGCTTTGGAAGGATTTGGGGGGGGGGAGCCAGCTCCAGCTGGTGATTGTTAATGGTAGAGTAGGAGGGACAGTGATCGGGGACCGCTGGATCAATATACACAATCAGTTAGGAAAGCAAAGGCTAGCTTTTTCAAACAGAAATTTGCATCCTGTAGCACTAACTCCAAAAAGTGTTGGGACACTGTAAAGTCCATGGAGAATAAGAGCACCTCCTTTCCCCATAGGATAACCCTTTTGAAGAATCCCTTTAGGTAGTAAAGTAAACCCTTTCCACAGAGGGTTCTACATGGAACCCAAAAGAGTCCTATCTGGAACCAAAAATAGTTATCCTATGGGGACAGCTGAAGGACCATTTTGGAACCCCTTTTTCTAAGAGTGAGGGACGTCCAAGATAGCGTTGACAAGTTTCACAGCGGATTGTCCCAGGTTTGTCCCGAGTTTGTGGCTGTCTAGATCCCTGCTGTTTGTTGTTTTCAATCTTCCCTGTGACCTGCCCTGTCTGGAACTGTGAGGAGTAACAGCGTAACCTACGTTGCTAGCTACCATGACAAAGACCAAAGCCGGCGGGAGTAACGTTGTCGAGGACAGTGGTGTCTCTCTATCACACGTGAAGGGTCATTTAAACTAACGAAAATAGTTCTACAAGCAGTTGTTACAACAACAAGAAAATAGCTTCAAGTGTTTTGTCCAAATACTGGTGGATTCAACTAATAAAAGAATGGACGACCTGACCAGAGAGGTCCAGGACCTGAAGAACAGTTTGCAGTTCTCCCAGGGTCAGCTCGATGAGTTGAAACAGGAGAACGGCAAGATGACAGCAATCTGTAAGTCATTGAGAGAGGACATCAGTTCTGTGTGTGAATCCATGAGAACAATGACGGATAAATCAGACTATCTCGAGGGACAATCAAGGCGGAATAACATGGTTATGGACGGAATTGCAGAATCTCCACTAGAGACCTGGACGGAGTCTGAGGACAAAGTGAGGGAACTGATCTCTGAGAAATTGAAGATGGACCACAGGAAGATTGAGGTGGAGTGCGCCCACAGGACTGGAAAACCCACCACCGGCCCAGGTGACAGGCCCAGGCCGATAGTGGTCAAGTTCCTGAGATTCAAGGACAAGTTAGCTGTTCTGGAAAGAGCCAAGAACTTGAGAGGAATGTATATCGTCCTCAATGAGGACTATCCTGAAGCTGTGTGCCAGAAGAGGAAATAACTTATCCCAGCCATGAAAGCTGCCAGAGCACGTGGGTACATTGCTTACATCCGCTATGACAGGCTCATTGTCCACCCTCCCTCCCAGAAGCCTGGAAGGGATGAGAGAGCCAAGCCTATGGGTTCGTAGCTTCAACCCCGCAGCACACACACACACACACACACACACCAATTGATTAATGGACTACTGAATGTACAGTATGTTTTTTTCTCTTGCTTTGTTTGCTCTTTTCAGTATTATGTCTATCTCTGATAAGCTACCCAGGAAAAGGCTGAAAATAGCCCATATTAATATATGTAGCCTTAGAAATAAGGTTCATGAAAACAATAACTTGCTAACATCATTTACATTTACATTTTCGTCATTTAGCAGACGCTCTTATCCAGAGCGACTTACAAATTGGTGCATTCACCTTATGATAGCCAGTGGGGTCTTTGGGGTGGGGTAAGGGGGGGTAGAAGGATTACTTTATCCTATCCTAGGTATTCCTTAAAGAGGTGGGGTTTCAAGTGTCTCCGGAAGGTGGTGAGTGACTCCGCTGTCCTGGCGTCGTGAGGGAGCTTGTTCCACCATTGGGGTGTCCAGAGCAGCGAACAGTTTTGACTGGGCTGAGCGGGAACTGTGCTTCCGCAGAGGTAGGGGGGCAAGCAGGCCAGAGGTGGATGAATGCAATGCCCTCGTTTGGGTGTAGGGACTGATCAGAGCCTGAAGGTACGGAGGTGCCGTTCCCCTCACAGCTCTGTAGGCAAGCACCATGGTCTTGTAGCAGATGCGAGCTTAAACTGGAAGCCAGTGGAGTGTGCGGAGGAGCGGGGTGACGTGAGAGAACTTGGGAAGGTTGAACACCAGACAGGCTGCGGCGTTCTGGATGAGTTGTAGGGGTTTAATGGCACAGGCAGGGAGCCCAGCCAACAGCGAGTTGCAGTAATCCAGACGGGAGATGACAAGTGCCTGGATTAGGACCTGTGCCACTTCCTGTGTAAGGCAGGGTCGTACTCTGCGAATGTTGTAGAGCATGAACCTACAGGATCGGGTCACCGCCTTGATGTTAGCAGAGAACGACAGGGTGTTGTCCAGGGTCACGCCAAGGCTCTTTGCACTCTGGGGTGAGATCATGGAACGGGCAGTCCTTCCCCGGGAGGAAGAGCAGCTCTGTCTTGCCGAGGTTCAGCTTGAGGTGGTGATCCATTATCCACACTGATATGTCTGCCAGACATGCAGAGATGCGATTCGCCACCTGGTTATCAGAAGGGGGAAAGGAGAAGATTAATTGTGTGTCGTCTGCGTAGCAATGATAGGAGAGGCCATGTGAGGATATGACAGAGCCAAGTGACTTGGTGTATAGTGAGAATAGGAGAGGGCCTAGAACTGAGCCCTGGGGAACACCAGTGGTGAGAGCACGTGGTGCGGAGACAGATTCTCGCCACGCCACTCGGTAGGAGCGACCTGTCAGGTAGGATGCAATCCAAGAGTGAGCCGCGCCGGAGATGCCCAACTCGGAGAGGGTGGAGAGGAGGATCTGATGGTTCACAGTATCAAAGGCAGCAGATAGGTCTAGAAGGACGAGAGCAGAGGAGAGAGAGTTAGCTTTAGCAGTGTGGAGAGCCTCCGTGACACAGAGAAGAGCAGTCTCAGTTGAATGACCAGTTTTGAAACCTGACTGGTTTGGATCAAGAAGGTAATTCTGAGAGAGATAGCAAGAGAGTTGGCTAAAGACGGCACGCTCAAGAGTTTTGGAGAGAAAAGAAAGAAGGGATACTGGTCTGTAGTTGTTGACATCGGAGGGATCGAGTGTAGGTTTTTTGAGAAGGGGTGCAACTAGGTCCAAAAGACTTCTCAACAGCTTCTACCCCCAAGCCATAAGACTTAAGACATAAGACGTAAGACAAGCCATAAGACTCCTGAACAGCTAATCATGGCTACCTGGACTATTTGCACTGCCCCCCCCACCCCATCTTTTTACGCTGCTGCTACTCTGTTAATTGTTTATGCATAGTCACTTTAACTCTACCCACATGTACATATTACTTCAACTACCTCAACTAGCCGGTGCCCCCGCAAATTGACTCTGCACCGGTACCCCCCTGTATATATAGCTCCCTACTGTTATTTTATTTTACTTCTGCTCTTTTTTTTTTAAATAAATGCACTGTTGGTTAAGGGCTGTAAGTAAGCATTTCACTGTAATGTCTGCACCTGTTTTATTCGGCGCATGTGGCCAATAAAATTTGATTTGATTTGATTTGAACTCTCGCTCTCTTGAAGACGGAAAGGACGTAGCCAGCGGTCAAGGATGAGTTGATGAACGAGGTGAGGTAAGGGAGTAGGTCTCCGGAAATGGTCTGGAGAAGAGAGGAGGGGATAGGGTCAAGCAGGCAGGTTGTTGGGCGGCCGGCCGTCACAAGTCGCAAGATTTTATCTGGAGAGAGAGGGGAGAAAGAAGTCAAAGCATAGGGTAGGGCAGTGTGAGCTGGACCAGTGGTGTCATTTGACTTAACAAACGAGGATCGGATGTCGTCAACCTTCTTTTCAAAATGGTTGATGAAGTCATCCACAGAGAGGGAGGAGGGGGGTGAGGGGGAGGAGGATTCAACAGGGAGGAGAAGGTGGCAAAGAGCTTCCTAGGGTTAGAGGCAGAGGCTTGGAATTTAGAGTGGTAGAAAGTGGCTTTAGCAGCAGAAACAGAGGAAGAAAATGTAGAGAGGAGGGAGTGAAAAGATGCCAGATCCGCAGGGAGACTAGTTTTCCTCCATTTCCACTCGGCTGCCCGGAGCCCTGTTCTGTGAGCTCGCAATGAGTCGTCAAGCCACGGAGCAGGAGGGGAGGACCGAGCCGGCCGGGAGGATAGGGGACATAGAGAGTCAAAGGATGCAGAAAGGGAGGAGAAGAGGGTTGAGGGGGGTTGAGGAAGCAGAATCAGGAGATTGGAGGGAGAAGGATTGAGCAGAGTGAAGAGATGATAGGATGGAAGAGGAGAGAGTAGCGGGAGAGAGTTGAGCGAAGGTTGCGACGGCGCATTACCATCTGAGTAGGGGCAGAGTGAGTAGTGTAGGAGGAGAGCGAGAGAGAAAAGGATACAAAGTAGTGGTCGGAGACTTGGAGGGGAGTTGCAGTGAGATTAGTAGAAGAACAGCATCTAGTAAAGATGAGGTCAAGCGTATTGCCTGCCTTGTGAGTAGGGGGGGACGGTGAGAGGGTGAGGTCAAAAGAGGAGAGGAGTGGAAAGAAGGAGGCAGAGAGAAATGAATCAAAGGTAGACGTAGGGAGGTTAAAGTCACCCAGAACTGTGAGGCGTGAGCCATCCTCAGGAAAGGAACTTATCAAGGCGTCAAGCTCATTGATGAACTCTCCAAGGGAACCTGGAGGGCGATAAATGATAAGGATGTTAAGCTTGAATGGGCTAGTGACTGTGACAGCATGGAATTCAAATTAGGAGATAGACAGACGGGTCAGGGGAGAAAGAGAGAATGTCCACTTGGGAGAGATGAGGATTCCTGTGCCACCACCCCGCTGACCAGATGCTCTCGGGGTATGCGAGAACACATGGTCAGACGAGGAGAGAGCAGTAGGAGTAGCAGTGTTTTCTGTGGTAGTCCATGTCTCTGTCAGCGCCAAGAAGTCGAGGGACTGGAGGGTAGCATAGGCTGAGATGAACTCTGCCTTGTTTGCCGCAGAACGGCAGTTCCAGAGGCTGCCGGGGACCTGGAACTCCACGTGGGTCGTGCGTGCAGGGACCACCAGGTTAGAGTGGCAGCAGCCACGCGGTGTGAGGCGTTTGTATAGCCTGTGCGGAGAGGAGAGAACAGGGATAGACAGACGCATAGTTGACAGGCTACAGAAAATGGCTACAATAATGCAAAGGAGATCGGAAATGAAATGAACTAAACATCGTTTCACTGAAACACTCAAATATAACTCTCCCAACTTCCACTTTAGAAATTATAATTGTTGTAAACTACAGTGGTTCAATGTTTCTAGTAATAGACTAACTTAGTTTATTCAGCTAGCTAACTTGGTACAGTATTCTTCCGTGAAAACCGTCCAGGGCACCAAATCCTATGACGCCATAGCCAAGTAGCATGCCAGCCTCCAATAACACGGTTTAGCACCAATACTTGGTTACAACAAACCACCAGTGTGTTAACACGCCAAGCAGATCATTCGTGTCCGTGTCTAACGTTGTGTAAAGTTTTGGGTTAGTTTTGACAGTTTAAGTGAGTCCGTCGTCAACTTATTCAGCCAGTTAGTTAGCTAGAATAGTTAGCATACTAGCTAGCCATTGCTCTCTGCCAACGAAAAACCCCTCCTTCCACGGCACGAACACACAGAGAGAGCCAAGCTGACGTTAACTAGTCACCCATGTCCCGAATTCCCTTGAACGACTCTGGTTACTAGTATGTAAAAACAAAACACAAATGTAGGTTATAGCTTACCCTTAGTAGCTACTGTTAGCCAGTTAAGTGCAAAGCTAGCCACTGAATCAATTCAGCCAGTTCGCGTCTGTTCGCTAGGTCATTCCAGCTATTGTTTAGTTAGCTATCCAGGTAGCAACAAGCTAGCTACATTTTGAGTACAGTAGCTACTAACTATCTAACGTTAACGCTTCAGATAATGATGTTAGAAAAACAGCTGAATGGTAGGCAGCTAGCTGGCATAATTACAGGTACTCTTAAGCGTGAAATAACATTGGAAACAACTATCCACAGTTGCTAATAGTTACCAGTAGCTACCCGCTAGCTAGTCCAGGTAGTGGGTTAGCTAGCCTCGTGCTTCACCGGGCTCAGCCGAATACAATACTTACCTACAATAATTACCTACAATAACCAACGATAACTACCTAGATAAACTACCTACAATACCTAACTACAATCTAAATACATGGTTTAAGCTTTACTCAACACCATATAAGCCAAGCTTACCTCCTGCCAGAGAGAGACACAACCTCACCCGACGACTTCCTTCTTGATGACATCAGATAACATCAGATGTCAGATAACATCAGATAACATTCATATATTAGCCATTTCTGAGACTCACTTAGATAATTTGTTTGATGATACAGCAGTAGCAATACAATAATATAACATCTATAGAAGAGACAGAAATGCTTATGGGGGAGATTTCACTGTACATATTCAGAACCATATCCCTGTAATGCTTAGAGAAGATCTTATGTCAAGTGTTATTGAAGTGTTGGGGTTGCAGGTTCACTTGCCACATCTAAATCCTTTTCTTTTGGGGTGTTGCTATAGGCCACCAAGTGCGAACAGTCAGTATCTAAATAATATGTGTGAAATGCTTGATAGTGTATGTGATGTAAACAGAGAGGTCTACTTTCTTGGGAACCTGAATATTGACTGGTTTTCATCAAGCTGTCAGCTCAAGAGGAAGCTTCTTACTGTAACCAGTGCCTGTAATCTGGTTCAGGTTATTAATCGACCTACCAGGGTGTTTACAAACACTACAGGAACAAGATCATCCACATGTATCGATCACATTTTTACTAATACTGTAGAACTTTGTTCTAAAGCTGTATCCGTACCCATTGGATGCAGTGATCACATTATAGTGGCTATATCCAGGAAAGCAAAGTTCCAACAGCTGGGCCTAAAAATAGTGTATATGAGATCATGCACCTCTTAGGAAACTGACTGTTAGAGCTGTTAAGACTCCATGGATTGATGAGGAATTGAAAAACTGTATGGTTGAAAGAGATGGGGCAAAACGAGTGGCTAATAAGTCTGGCTGCACATCTGTCTGGCTGACTTACTGCAAATTGAGAAATGATGTGACTAAACCCCAAAAAAGGAAGAAGAAACTGATTATGAAGCCAAGATCAATTATATAAAGAATGATGGAAAAACCCTTCGGAGTACTTTAAATGAAATTATGGGCAGAAAGACAAATTCAACTCCATCTTTCATCGAAAAATTCATCACAACACCATTTGATGTTGCCAATTATTTGAATGATTACTTCATTGGCAAAGTGGGCAAACTTAGGCAGGAAATGCCAACAACGAACCATCGTTTTCATGCATAAAAAACAAATAATGAAATTGAATTTTGTAAAGTTAGTGTTGGTGAGGTGGAACAATTATTGTTCTCGATCAACAATGACAAACCTCCTGGCATTGACAACTTAGATGGAAAGCTACTGAGGATGGTAGCTGACTATATAGACACTCCTATCTGTCATATCTTTAATCTGATCCTAGAGGAAAGTCTTTGTCCTCAGGCCTGGAGGGAATGTCAAGTGTTGCTGTAGATTGGTGTGGTGTGGAATCAGGCGCAGGACGCAGAAGTTAAGTCCAACAAAGACTTTTAGTAGAGCACACAAAAATACAATCCAAACAGCCCGGAGGCGAGAAAAGCGCACACAGGCGTAAACAAACGAGCGCACAAAACACGTGCGAAAATCCTCTCCTAAAATAAACAAGGAGGAAAGCTACAAATAGCGCACCGAAACGGGTAGCGCAACAACACGACAACGGGAACAATTACACACAACACCTAAACTCACAACAAGGAACTAAATAGGGTGCTTAATGAGACATAACACAAAACAGGTGTGACAAACAGACAAAACCAATCAAACATGAAACATAGAACGGTGGCAGCTAGTACTCCGGAGACGACGACTGCCGAAACCTGCCCGAACAAGGAGGAGGGGCCGCCTCGGCCGAAACCGTGACAGGGAAGCCAAAGTAATTCCTCTACCCAAGAATGGTAAAGCAGCCTTTACTGGTTCTAACAGCAGACCTATAAGCTTGAGGCCAGCTCTTAGCAAACTGTTGGAAAAAATGGTGTTTGACCAAATACAATGCTATTTCTCTATAAACAAATTAACAACAGACTTTCAGCATGCTTATAGGGAAGGGCAATCAACATGTACTGCACTGACACAAATGACTGATGATTGGTTGAAATAAATTGATAATAAGAAGAGTGTGGGAACTGTACTGTTAGACTTCAGTGTAGCCTTTGATATTATTGACCATAACCTGATGTTGAAAAAATGTATGTGTTATGGCTTTTCAACCTCTGCCATATTGTGGATTCAGAGCTATCTATCTAATAGAACTCAATGGGTTTCCTTTAATGGAAGCTTCTCTAATGTCAAACATGTAAAGTGTGGTGTACCACAGGGCAGCTCTCTAGGCCCTCTACTCTTTTCAATTTTTTACCAATGACCTGCCACTGGCATTAAACAAAGCATGTGTGTCCATGTATGCTGATGATTCAACCATATACGCATCAGCAAACCCAGCTAACGAAGTCACTGAAACCCTTAACAAAGAGTTGCAGTCTGTTTTGGAATTGGTGGCCAGTAATAAACTGGTCCTGAACATCTTTAAAACTACCCTGAAAGAAAGAGTGAGGAGGTGAGAGGGGGCACGCGTAGACAAGATGGCGTATTGAATAGAAAGCGGTACAAAACACCTCAAGATAAAAACATAATATTCAAAATCAGTAAGTTAGACTAAATATTAGCATTTCATATATTCGCAGTTAATATAATTCAATCTGGATAATAACACAAAACAGATCATAAGGCTAGAGAAATATATCGACAAATATTACAACAACACGCAACACCCAAACATGACTGAAGACAAGCGTGGAGAGCCGATCCCCAAAAGGAAACGCGACTCATCGATTGATACAGATGATATATGCTTTTCACCACTGGGTATGGTAAGTGGAAAGCGACCTGTTGAAGTCGATAAATGACAAATTGGGCATACTAGAATTGGTCAGTAAAGACGTAAAAGAGTTGAAAGCGAGTCTTCAAATGAGTGACGAAAAAGCTTTGGTAATGGAGAAAGAAACCAAAAAATTAAAAGTGACAGTCTCTAAAATGGAAACGGACGTTGGGGAACTAAAAAAGGAGAACAACCTTCTGAGAGAAGCCTTACTAGACATCCAAACTAGATCGATGAGGGAAAATCTAGTACTTACGGTTATTCAGGAAAAGGAGGGAGAAAAAACAGAGAACATTATGAAGGACTTCCTACTTCCTGTTGCTGGTATTTTGGCCCATTCCTCCATGCAGATCTCCTCTAGAGCAGTGATGTTTTGGGGCTGTCGCTGGGCAACACAGACTTTCAACTCCCTCCAAAGATGTTCCATGGGGTTGAGATCTGGAGACTGGCTAGGCCACTCCAGGACCTTGAAATGCTTCTTACGATCATTGTCATGCTGAAAGACCCAGCCACATTTAATCTTCAATGCCCTTGCTGATGGAAGGAGGTTCTCACTCAAAATCTCACGATACATGGCCCCATTCATTCTTTCCTTTACACGGATCAGTCGTCCTGGTCCCTTTGCAGAAAAACAGCCCCAAAGCATGATGTTTCCACCCCCATGCTTCACAGTAGGTATGGTGTTCTTTGGATGCAACTCAGCATTCTTTGTCCTCCAAACACGACGAGTTGAGTTTTTACCAAAAAGTTCTATTTTGGTTTCATCTGACCATATGACATTCTCCCAATCCTCTTCTGGATCATCCAAATGCACTCTAGCAAACTTCAGACGGGCCTGGACATGTACTGGCTTAAGCAGGGACACATCTGGCACTGCAGGATTTGAGTCCCTGGCGGCGTAGTGTGTTACTGATGGTAGGCTTTGTTACTTTGGTCCCAGCTCTCTGCAGGTCATTCACTAGGTCCCCCTATGTGGTTCTGGGATTTTTGCTCACTGTTCTTGTGATCATTTTGACCCCACGGGGTAAGATCTTGCGTGGAGCCCCAGATCCAGGGAGATTATCAGTGGTCTTGTATGTCTTCCATTTCCTAATAATTTCTCCCACAGTTGATTTCTTCAAACCAAGCTGCTTACCTATTGCAGATTCAGTCTTCCCAGCCTGGTGCAGGTCTACAATTTTGTTTCTGGTGTCCTTTGACAGCTCTTTGGTCTTGGCCATAGTGGAGTTTGGAGTGTGACTGTTTGAGGTTGTGGACAGGTGTCTTTTATACTGATAACAAGTTCAAACAGGTGCCATTAATACAGGTAACGAGTGGACAGAGGAGCCTCTTAAAGAAGAAGTTACAGGTCTGTGAGAGCCAGAAATCTTGCTTGTTTGTAGGTGACCAAATACTTATTTTCCACCATAATTTGCAAATAAATTCATTAAAAATCCTACAATGTGATTTTCTGGATTTCTTTTTCTCAATTTGTCTGTCATAGTTGACGTGTACCTATGATGAAAATTACAGGCCTCTCTCATCTTTTTAAGTGGGAGAACTTGCACAATTGGTGGCTGACTAAATACTTTTTTCCCCCACTGTAGGTACAGCAAATCCCCTTATTGTATGGGACACCTTTAAATGTGCCTTTAGAGGCCATGCAATTCAGTACTCATCTCGAAAACAAAAGCAATTTAGGTCAAAAGAGTTTATACTAAGAAAGGAAATAGAAAGTCTAACAGAACAGATAGATGGCAATAAAAACTGTAACATAGAGGCTCAGAATAAATTAGAGGAAAAACAAAAAGAAATTGAGAAACTTATTCAAGAAAGATCAAGTGTAATATATTATACAAATAAAGCAAACTGGATGGAATATGGGGAAAAATGCACAAAATTCTTTTTTAATCTTCAACATAGGAATGCTACCAAAAAGAACTTAATGAAACTGGTTACAATTGACGGAGTCACCCATAATTCACCAAATGATATTTTGAAGGAAGAAACAAAGTACTTTAAGCATATGTTTTCTTTTCAGTCGCCTCCATCTCCTCTAACTGAAGCTAATTGTAGAGATTTTTTTTCTATTGATAATGTTAAATTAACAGCCACACAGAAAGACTCATGTGAAGGTGAAATTACAGAGGAGGAACTTCTGGATGCAATTAAATACTTTAAGTCTGGGAAAACTCCAGGGTTGGATGGCATGCCAGTCGAGGTATACCAAACCTTTTTTGATATACTAAGAGGACCGTTATTAGCATGTTTTAACCACTCCTATGTAAATGGTAGATTATCTGACACTCAAGAAGAAGGTCTGATCTCATTATTACTGAAACAGGATACAAGTGGAAAATATAAAGATCCAGTCCATTTACAAAATTGGAGGCCCCTTACACTTCAGTGTTGTGATGCAAAAATCCTAGCAAAATGTATAGCGCATAGAATTAAAAAGGTATTGTCGGATATTATTCATTCTAATCAGACAGGTTTTTTACATGGAAGATACATTGGAGATAATATAAGGCAAGTATTGGAAACAATAGAACACTATGGAAAATATGGGAAACCAGGCCTGCTATTCATAGCAGACTTCGAAAAGGCATTTGATAAAGTTCGACTGGGGTTTATATATAAATGCCTGGAGCATTTCAATTTTGGAGAATCTCTTATAAAATGGGTCAAAATCATGTATAGTAACCCTAGGTGTAAAATAGTAAATAATGGCTATTTCTCAGAAAGTTTTAAACTGTCAAAAGGAGTGAAACAAGGTTGTCCACTATCGGCATATCTATTTATTGTGGCCATCGAGATGTTAGCTATTAAAATCAGATCCAATAATAATATCAGAGGATTAGAAATACAGGGCTTAAAAACAAAGGTGTCATTGTACGCTGATGATTCGTGTTTTCTTTTAAATCCACAACTAGAATCCCTCCACAGCCTCATAGAGGATCTAGATACATTTTCTAACCACTCTGGATTACAACCAAATTATGACAAATGTACTATATTACGTATTGGATCACTAAAAAATAAAAATTTTACATTACCATGTAGTTTACCAATAAAATGGTCTGATGGTGATGTGGATATACTCGGAATACATATCCCAAAGGAAATAAATGATCTCACTTAAATAAATTTTAATAGAAAGTTAGCAAATATAGATAAGATCTTACTACCATGGAAAGGAAAATACCTGTCAATTTGTGGAAAAATCACCCTGATTAACTCTTTAGTATTATCCCAGTTTACCTATTTTCTTATGGTCTTGCCTACGCCTAGCGAACAGTTTTTTAAATTATATGAGAAAAATATATTCAATTTTATTTGGAACGGCAAGCCAGACAAAATTAAAAGGGCATATTTATATAATGAATATGAATTCGGAGGACAGAAATTATTAAATATTAAAGCATTAGACCTATCACTAAAAGCTTCAGTCATACAAAAGTTATACTTAAATCCGAACTGGTTCTCAAGCAAATTAGTAAGATTGTCTCACCCAATGTTCAAGAAAGGCCTTTTTCCCTTTATTCAGATTACAACAACTCATTTGCAGTTATTTGAAAAGGAAATAATCTCCCAAATATCACTATTTCTAAAACAAGCCATAGAAAGTTGGTTGCAATTTCAATTTAATCCTCCAGAAACGACAGAACAAATAATGCAACAAATATTGTGGTTAAATTAAAATATACTAATTGACAAAAAAACTTTATTTTTTGACAGAATGTTTAAAAAAGGTATAATCTTCATAAATGATATCATCGGTAGGACTGGTGGAGTTATGTCGCACATGCAGCTAACAAAAACATATGGAAATGTCTGCTCTACCCAAAATTACAACCAAATAATTGCAGCCTTACCGCAAAAGTGGAAGAGGAAAGTGGAAGGGGGAGAAAGTAAGGAACTTGTCTGTCGGCCTTACATTAAAGAACATAATTGGTTAAGGAAAACTGTGATAAATAAAAAAGTATATCAGTTTCACTTAAGGACCAAAGGATTGACAGCCAAAAAGCAAGTTCTGCAGGCTCTAGTTTTGTCTAATCTTGATTATTGTCCAGTCGTGTGGTCCAGTGCTGCAAGGAAAGACCTAGTTAAGCTGCAGCTGGCCCAAAACAGAACGGCACGTCTTGCTCTTCATTGTAATCAGAGGGCTGATATAAATACTATGCATGCCAGTCTCTCTCTGCATCACTTCTTCTTTTTATAAGAAACATTCATGTGTTGAAAATCCCAAATTGTTTGCATAGTCAACTTACACACAGCTCTGACACACACACTTACCCCACCATACATGCCACCAGGGGTCTTTTCACAGTCCCCAAATTCAGAACAAATTCAAGAAAGCGTACAATATTATATAGAGCCATTATTGCATGGAACTCCGTTCCATCTCATATTGCTCAAATAAACAGCAAACCTGGTTTCAAAAAACAGATAAAGCAACATCTAACGGCACAACGCCTCTCCCCTATTTGACCTAGATAGTTTGTGTGTGTATATTGAGCTGTTCTTGTATTATGTCATGTTTCATGTTTTGTGTGGACCTCAGGAAGAGTAGCTGCTGCTTTTGCAACAGCTAATGGGGATCCTAATGAAATACCAAATACCAAGTTGATAGGCAACTCTGGAGTGGATTTTACAGTGGTTTAAATGGAGATATCAAATCTGTGTCAATAACTAAATAATGAGTTAATAACTCAGCTATCTTTTTACTATCCCTTAGCTAACTTAAGGTATATACCATGGGCCTACATTCCACATTTAGTGTCATTTGATCCTATCATTCATGAGAAGATTCTAAATGTATTTATAGCATATTTTTGTATATTAGCGAATGTGGTAATATGCATCTACTGGTATAGTGTGGCCATCTTTGAATGCATCAATGTTATTTTCTCAAACTCTTTAGGGCCTATTGTGATGAGACCAAAAAACACATTTGGAGTGAATCTGACTTTTAGTCCATGAGAAGATGTTTTATGATTATTTTAAGCATTAGCGTTACAGTCAAAAAAGTGAATTGTTAATAGTTTCCTTATTTTTTAAATATATCAATGCCAAACTTATAGGTACCACACATGATTTATTTTAGAATTTTTGCATTGTAATTTCAAAAAATGTCCATAATATACAATGCATTCGGAAAGTATTCAGTCCCTTTGACTTTTTCCACATTTGTTACTGTTACGGATACAGGTATCCTGTGTCTTTTTGTGTTTTTCCTCTCCTTCTGCCCTTATCACAGGTGTCCTGTATGTTCCTGATTGGTGGTCGTTGGGGTGTCTGCTGATTGCTGAGGTGGACCAATCAGTGGACATTCCTCTGCATTGCACCACCTGTTTCTGGTTTTTCAATCACACATCCCATTGTTTAAAAGCCGGTCAGTTGTGTCTGTTGTGAGAGACTATTTCTGTATGTGAGTATGGATACTGTGGTGTCCTGTGTTTTGTGTACTCACTCATTTGCTGGTTACTCTGTTTGGTAACTTTGTGAGAGACTATTTCCGTATGTGAGTATGGATACTGTGGTGTCCTGTGTTTTGTGTACTCACTCATTTGCTGGTTACTCTGTTTGGTAACTTTGTTGTGTGTTTCTGGGAAAAGGGGAATTTAAGCAAGTTGTCCTTGGGCGTACATTACCCGTAGGAAGAAAACTGTCTAAAAACACTAGTTAGACCTGAGCGGACCACCCACTGTAATTTTTGTATGATTAGCAGTAGCTTAGCGGTTCTTGAGGCAGGCAAGATCAGTTTAGGGTTTGTTTACACTATTGTTTCATTTCTTGGGTCCTGCTCAGCCCTTTTTCCCAAACCTTTACCGTGTGTTCAAAAATAAACCTTTTATGTTTGACGGTAGTTTATGGTTGTCGTGTAGTTTTTGTTCTCACTGTTCCATGTCACGCTTCTAATTTGCATGAATTATGTTACGGGTCTCTTGTCCATCCACCCTAGACGTTTAAAGCCACGGGGTTCGTAACAGTTACGCTACAGCCTTATTAAAAAATGGATGTAAAAAAATGTTTTACTCATCAATCTACACACAATACCCCATAATGACAAAGCAAAAACAGGGTTTTTAGAAATGTTTGCAATTTGATCAAAAGAAAAACGGAAAAATCACATTACATAACTATTCAGACCCTTTACTCAGTACTTAGTTGAAGCACTTTTGGCCACTACAGACCACTTCCCAGTCCTGGGATTGGTCTGTAGGGGAAAACACCCATATCAGGTTACATAGGATATACACTATGGTTTGGGACAGAGGACGGGGAGAATAACATATTTAGAGTTTGGGTCAGGTTATTCTCCAGATATCGGCAGATGTCTGTAAATTGATGCTGGAATCCTCTGATATAATAAACCTTTATAATCAAAGTACAGCGTCAGCGGATTTCCTTGTTCTCACAGCATAATTAGCATCGTTTTCTCGACACTACAACACCTCTCTTTCAATGTACAATAGTTAATTTTACATGCTCATCGGACGGCAAGTGGAAAGACGATCAGAACAACTATATGATTCCCCAATGTATCCCAGGTAACTCATAATAATATGTACGCTCCTTAAAGGGAAAGGAGAACATTTTGAAATGTTCCTTTAAGATACAGCAAGGAGCCAATTTGTGTTTGTCTAAGTCTGTAAGTGTGAATGTACATGTGTTGTACAATATGAATAAATGGATGTGAATGTTCCTTAGTCAACTGTCACTGTCTGTGTGTGTGTGCCTCTTGTGTATCTCTGTCCCTCTCTGTCCCTAGTGTGTGGTCGCCATACAGTGAACCTCCCAGGGTTTGGAAAGATTGTTGGGGGACAGCCAGCTCCAGCTGGATCCTTCCCCTGGCAGGTGTTGCTGAGCGCTAATGGTAGAGGAGGAGGGATAGTGATCGGGGACCGCTGGATCATGACTGCAGCACATGTCCTGAATGGAAATACCAGTGATGAAGTTAGGGTGAGGTGAGTGTGTTAATGAAAATAGAAGCATGGGTCATCTTTTTGACTTGGCTGCTCATCTGGGTCTGTGCTTGATATTAGAGGTTTTCACAGGTCCAAAAAGTTGGACCCGTTACGAAATGGACCTGGGGCTTTCCCACCCAGACCTAATATGCATCAATAACATTTTTTAAATATAGAGACCCATTCCGAACGGACCTGAGTACAACCGTATAGACCTATTTTTTTATCTACTTTATTAACCGGAGCTGATAAAGCGTGAGGGGGGAGAGAGAGGTGCCACTCTAGCAGGCGGGGGAGGGTCTGTACTGTGAGCGAGTGACACTGGGAGCAGGGAGTGAGAGACAAAAGACAGCAACTAACCAAGCTGCAATAGCTAGGTTATTTATCATCAAATATGATTACGAAGTACCTGTCTTGACTGCATCAAACCGGGAGAATCAAGTTAAGCTAGCTAACGTTAGCTAGCTAGACTAATTGAGGCTGCAGTGCAAATAACAACACCTCCATTCAGAATATTAAGTAGCAGCCTACCTGTTGGCTCTTGGTCATTGTAGCCTATCCTTCTCCTTTAACTTTTAATTATGTCATTTTAATTCTATCTTCCATTGATTAGATATCTCCTAATTTTTGCCACACATGGAGGCTCTATGACTGTAGCCTATTGACACTTTAAAGACTTTGGATTGGCCTCCAACAAGAACAAGCTACACGCGCCACGCTCCACTCTTGTGAAAAGCAAGAGCAGCAGTGTAAATAAAAAAAATTCTCTCTCTCTACTGCAGCAGTCACATTCGTATATGTACAGGTCCTTCCGGACAAGTCAGTTAAAATTACACATACCCGAGACCCGTGACAATCATATCATATCAGATCCGACCCAGACCCGTACACTAGTGGAGGCTCCTTAGAGGAGGAAGGGGAGGACCATCTTCTTCAGTGATTTTCAGAAGGGAAAAAAAAGTACAACTATACTAAATATAATCATGTCACCAAATAACTGATTAAAACATACTATTTTGCAATGAAGGTCTACAGTAGCCTCAACAGCACTCTGTAGGGTACCACCATGGTGTAGCCGGAGGACAGCTAGCTTCCGTCCTCCTCTGGGTACATTGACTTCAATACAAAACCTAGGAGGCTCATGGTTCTCACCCCCTTCCATAGACTTACACAGTAATTATGACATCTTCCGGAGGACGTCCTCCAACCTATCAGAGCTCTTGCAGCATGAACTGACATGTTGTCCACCCAATCAAAGGATCAGAGAATGAATCTAGTACTGAAAGCATAAGATACAGCTAGCTAGCACTGCAGTGCATAAAATGTGGTGAGTAGTTGACTCAAAGAGGGAGAAAGACAATAGTTGAACAGTTTTGAACAAATTAATTTCTTCCAAAATGAAGGAGAAGCAAGAGAGAAAGAGAGAAATTTCATTTTTTTTTACCTTCACTTACTTAGCTTGCAAATGCAGCTAGCTAGTTTAGCCTACTCAAACACCCTGCTCAAACAGATGGATGCTATGTTAGCCAGCTGGCTGTGACTATCCAACACAACACTAGAACTCTTCCAAGTCAAGGTAAGCTTTTGGTTTTACATATTTATTGCCACCTGGGCCCACCGGTGTAAGTGTTAAACTGCTTACTGACTTTACACTGCAACGTTACTGCATTATTGTAGCAGGTTTACTAACTCGTTAGTTCTATTAGCTATATTGACTATGATGTTACATTAGCTAATATGGTGACAACGATGTAGGCTGTGTGTAGCAGTTATGATATGGTTTGGCTTGGAAATCTAATGTGTTGTGCATTGACGTCCACATGCGACGAAGGGAAAAGATGAGAGGAGGAGAGCGCATAGATGCGAGAAGGAATATAACGTGGCAGTTATGAAAGGGTTGTATTTATTCCGCTGTTGAAAGACGTTTCTTAAACAGAAAAAAAATAGGATAAACATATCTGAATTTGTCCAATAGAAACTCTTGTTTGCAACTGCTGGACTAATGATTACACCCTATATCAGCTAGATGCAGGCAAGAGTGTGCAAGGCGGTATTGAATGTGTCACTGTCTGTCCATGTGTCACTGTCTGTCACATCACATTTTTATCTCGACCTGTGTACACGTACGTTGTAAACTTTCATTCATAGGCTAGGTTGTAGCAAGGTGCTCCCGAGTGGTGCAGCGGTCTAAGGCACTGCATCTCAGAGCTAGAGGCGTCTCTACAGACCCTGGTTTGATTCCAGGCTGTATCACAATCCGGCCGTGATTGGGAGTCCCATAGGGCGGCGCACAATTGGCCCAGCGTCGTCTGGGTTTGGTCGGGGTAGGCCATCATTGTAAATAAGAATTTGTTCTTAACTGACTTGCCTAGTTAAATAAAAAAATAAAAACTCAAGATGGGTATAGGGAAAATTTGAGTATGATGTAGTAGCCTAAACCTTTGGCTGTTCCATTGAACTGGGTGAATGGAATATGAATGACAGTCATCCAATATGCTGTAATAGAAATAAGGCCATACTCATGAAAAATAAATTAGTCCTCCCTCACCTTAAACGGCACTGACCTCCACTGACACACACTATTTAGAGATCCGGTCTGACTGCTATTTAGGGAGAGTTAGAAAATGACTGTCTGACTGCTGATTAGGGACAGAAAATTACTGGGGAGGGGGGGGGGGTTGGTCCAACTCCAGGTGTCATAAAAAAAAGCATCCCCCCCCCCATTGAATAAACTCAAAATAATGTTTATGACCACAATTATCAAAACTGTATTTATAAACGTGGATATTGACTTTTCCACTTCAGCTTGTGGTTACTAAAAGAAACACTTTTGCTGGTCCATGCTGTAATGATAAGGAAGATCCGCCGACACTGTACTCTGTTTTCAAAGGTTTATTATAACAAAGGTTCCAGCATCAGAATTTGACAGACTCCTGCAGATGTCTGGAAAACAGCCCGAGCCAATCTGATTAGCTATTCTTCCCCTATTGTCCAAGACATGGCATTTATATCATACATGACAGAGCATGACGTGATTCCAACACACCAATCCCTAGTCTTTTTCACGTCTCTCCCCATATCATCTTTCCATGAACATTAGTAATGCTTTCCAGATGTTTTCAGCAAAGTAGAGTAAAGGTCATCTATTACACCATTTTGCCACATCAGCAAAATCTTAGGGCCAAGTTCCCTCTATCACACTTTCCTGCAACAATCAGCATTTGTAGACTGTTTAAGATACTACATATTCCCCCCTTCGAGACTAATTAAGTCTCGAAAACAAAAAGAATAGGATTATGACAAATAACAATTCTTGCTCTTGAGTAACTTTAACAATAAACCAAAATTAATGGAGATTAAACACATGTTTATATAGACACATTTTTGTATGTAGTGTAAATACATTATTATGGAGTGTAAATAAATTTTCATGGAGTGTAAATGAATTGTCATGGAGTGTAAGAGCGAAAAACCTGTCTGGCAGCTTTCATTCCAAATATCCATCAGTCAGTCAAGACAGGAAAATTCTCTCACGGCCCCTCTGCCCTAGGCGACCACCTAAGTACTCCAGATCAATTCACACATCTTCATGAATACATTCTAAGCTATGATGCAATTGAATACATATGAAAACCCCAGCAAACAAAATACAATCAAAATGTCCACATTCAGGCTGGTCGACCCATCGGACCCTCCTGTGGATTCTCTCTGTCCTTGCCTAGACCCCATATCCCTAAACTTCAACGAAATAAACAAAAACATCTGAGGTCCCCACATGTACCCAACACAGAAAACATAATTGTTCAAAGATTAATACAGAAAGAATATAACACTGGAATGTAGTCCACTACACTTCATCTCCTCCACAGTGTCGTCTTTCAATGCGACGTTGATGATGGAATCGGAACATTTCCACTCCTTCCTTGTTCCACTTCCTCCAGTCCATTCATATTGTCCATGTTTGAGTATTTGAGTCCCTCTACATATTCCCCCATATGCTTCTGGAAGAAAAGAAAATACCAAACAGTATCTTTTGCAAAACAACACATGCAATTAAAACATCAATATCAGCAATAATATAAGAATGTATATTTAAGATTATATATCAAATGAATCACATTCCATTTCCCCCCTTTGATTCATAACAATAATATAATCGTCCCACAATCAGATATTCCAAATTTCCTAGAGTTATTTCAACCCTAGTTTTCATAACATTTTAGTCTAACTTTTTCCAATTTTTATTTTTCTCTAATTTTTCGAAAACCCATTTCACTGATTTATTCACAAAACTCTTTCCCATTTTCTGAGGATATTAAATCGGGAAATTCCCACCTGCTTATGACTTCTTTACACAAGAACTCTGCAACCGACTGAGCATCTTTTAGCTTAGTTGAACATCTTATGAACCTCTTGGTATATGAATGTAACCAAGAATAACAGTCACACATTATTTTTCAAACAGATTGTGCATCTGCCTATGACATAGTCAATTTATTCAAGAAAATATGGTTCCCAAAAACTCTACTCCTTTGTGATTTTTATCCTAATCTCCCATTTACAACATAAGCTAACCCATAGCTTACTAAATCATCATGGTTTCTCCAAAACAATAATTGATTGCTACTCTAACGATTTTTCTATCGTCTTCAAAACACTTGCTTTTGAAAGTCCTTCAATTTCTGGTTCAATCCCTTGGATTGCTTCATCTTTCAATGGATACTGATTCTTCCAAGGAGGTCTGGCTCCTCAACTTTCACCTCAATTGGGCTGATTTCACAAATCCAATATCAGTACTACTTTGATATCTCAAACATTCTTGAACTTTTTTCAACATCTCTTCTTCCATAGATTCTCAATCCATCTTCACACTTCAAATATATTCATTTGTCTTCCGTACCGCTTATGACTTTCCTTGTCCTTGAGGCAAAATCATCATTTTCAGAAATCGTGATCTTCACTCCTCCAAATCCTTCTCCTAATTTAGTTGATTTGACATAGTGAGATGTGTAACCTCTTCAGGCTGAACACAGATAAAAACCTTTCTGCTATCCATCATCACTTCCCATAATCCATTGTTTATTTTCACTTCAATTGTTGGATCTTTTTCTCTTCTTCTCTAATCGGTGCTATCAGCTGAAACTCCTCCTTTTCGGATCTTCTAGGCACCTCTCGAATTCTTGCTCCTTTCTCCTATAGGTTCACCTGTCCTCCAGATGATCTTCACTTGCTCCTGTATCTTCCTCTGAAATTATTTCTTTCCAGAAACTATCTATGGATATGAAACAACTTGTACCACTAGTTGTGGCTGGTACAGTTGCATTTGACCTTGTTCAGTTGAAACTGTAGCCGTGATTGTTGATTTGGTTCACACTGATTCTGCATAACCAATGCTTCTCTTCTCCTTCTTCTCCAGTTGTATTTGATTGAGTTTTCTGAGAGTTTCTTGGTCCTGTTCTTTCTGGTTGTGTTCCTTTTTCCGGTACAGATCCACTTGATGGGCTATATGATCTGTATAGACGCCTTTTGTCATGCTTCCAAGTCCAACCACTTCTGCCAGTTTGCTCCTTACCGGTAAGGGCAGTCCCATCTGTAGTTTAGCTCTCAAGATTGACTGCTCAATTTGACTCACATCTGGATCATTTCCGGTAATATTTCTCCATACTTGATGAACTCTTGACACGTAGGCTCTCGGATTTTCTTGTTGTCCTAGTGGGTCAATCAGAATGTTGTCAGGATGCACATTTGTTGGAAACGTATCCTTCAGTGCTCTCCACAGCCGATTCCTGCTTGCAGCCAACAATTCAGGATCATTCACAGCAGTTCCCACGTATCTATGAAGTCCAGCTCTCTGAAAAAATTCTTCCATGCCTGGAATCCCAAGGAGATTAGCCAAAAGTCTCTTAATGTCTCCTATGGCAGACTGTGTCCCCACCGTAATTTCTTCCAACTTTGAAATCCAAGGATATGCTCCGTCTTGAAGAGTAGGCAGCTTCTCAAGTATATCTGACATATCGGTGTTCTGCAAAGGCTTATATTCTAGGTTTTGTCCTCGAATGATCACCGGCATAATTCTCTTACTAGTGCCATCTTTCCTTGGCCTCAATGTATATCTCTTTTCAGATTCTTGGGATTCTTTCCTCAGCAGCTTCTTGAGTCGGTCTTCCAGTTCTTTTACTTCTTCTAAATCATTGGCCTTATACAGGTATGATACGCATCGGTCTATATCACCTTCTATTTCTTCTGTGTTAGTCATTGGAGGATAAAATCCTCTTGAACATGAAGCACCTTTAGTCTCCAAATCTTCATCGCTGTCTCCATCTTCATTTTCACCAGGGCTTGAATCGCTTGTATTCTTCTTCTTCCAACTTCCATCACCCCTTCTTTCCGCTCTGGCCAACCTCTGTCTGATGACAGGGTCATATCCACCCATGATCTCTTCTGAATCACTCTGATCATCCTCATCATCATCGTCATCACCAAGTTCCATCCTCCTTGATCTCACTCTACCCTTAGTCTCCAGAGATCTCGTTGTCTTCCTGCCTTTGGAGTTTGGATTCATCTTTATGGTCGTTTCTGCTTGTCCCCTCTCTATTATTCGATCATCCTTATCTCTGATGCAATAATCACCTTCCTGAATGATCACTGGAAGCTGAGGATAAACGTCCTTAAACTTGGCTTCTTTCTCATAAGGTGGGGGTGTTTTTGCTGAATCCATATATGAGAAAGGTGTATTGACTTCTGCAATCAATTTTTCTGTCACCTTCACCTCTTTTGCCATTTTCTCTGCACCTCTGTCTCTCTTATCTTTTGTGTCTTTTATCAGTTTTTGTCCTTCATTTTCAAAAAGCTTAAGAACACCCAGCTCTCTTTGTCTTTTTTCTTGACGAAGTTTTCCTTTCTTCCCCTTCTTTTGATCTGTCTTATACGTGGATACAAGCACTTGCATTATCTTGATGACGTCTGGATTAAGCGTGCCTTCCAATGGCCATGGTTGTTCAATGTCAGGCCAACGTTTATTCCATTTTTCAGATAATTTTGCTATACCATTAACTAGAGGATTACTATTCTGTACTACATGAAGAGGAGTAATTGCTTTTGTAGTTTTGGTGTCCTTTTTCCATATTGTAATGACTATGTTATGTGTTTCCCTCTAGTTTCCCCCCTTTTTTTTTTTTTTTTTTTTTTTTTTTTTTCCCCAATTAATTAAAAAATAATTAATCAATTAATCCAATCAATCAATTAACCAATTCAAATCAATACATCAATCAACCAATTCAATCAATCAATCAATCAATCAATAAATTCAATCAATCAATGAAATCAAATCAATCAGTCAATCAATTACTAATGAAATCAATCAATCATTGATTTAATTAAAAAATAATTAATCAATTAATCCAATCAATCAATTAACCAATTCAAATCAAATGAATCAATCAATCAATAAATCAATCAACTAACTTAATCAAATCAATCAATCAACTAAGTAATCCAATCAAGTCAATCAATCAACAAATCAAATCAATAAATCAATCAACTAACTTAATCAAATCAATCAATCAACTAAGTAATCCAATCAAGTCAATCAATCAACAAATCAAATCAATAAATCAATCAACTAACTTAATCAAATCAATCAATCAACTAAGTAATCCAATCAAGTCAATCAATCAACAAATCAAATCAATAAATCAATCAACTAACTTAATCAAATCAATCAATCAAATAATGAATTACTAATTATTCTGTGAATTTTATTTTACCAAATTATTGATTAGTGGCAATCTTACCACATCCGATGAGGAAGAGTAAAGGAAAGTAGTCAACTCCAGAGCAATTCAAAAATAAAATACCTGTACCAGCAACACTACCCAATTGCTTAATAAGCAATTAATTACCTTAATTTTACAGAATAATTTCAATGCTGGAATTCCAACACAACTCTAATCAAAACAAGTCATTGACAAAAACTGTAATGTGCAATTATCAATTACATAAATTCATCAGTCTGTTGCCAAGCTCTTGCGAAATGGTCACAACATGAAATATTCTATGTAAACACAATGTATCAATTATATCCTGTGAGGGAAAGTAGATTTGTGAATAATAACAGCACTGGCCTTAATTTGGACTGGGTTGCCGTCTCTGATGTCAGTTGATGTCAGCCCCTCCTCTCTCTCTCTCTCTCTCTGTCTCCTCCTTCTCGTCTCTCGTATGACAGAAGGACAAAAGGACAAAGAAGAGTTTAGTTTATACTTTTTCCACATTCACGCTAAGAAATAAGCAAACAGCTTAACTCAGGAATATTATAAATAGCTCAATAACATTTTATTTTATTCATTTATTTTAGTATTATTATTTTTAATCCGTCAATATATCTCTCATTCACCAACTCGACCGATTATCAACCAAACAGTTTTACAGTCAAGCAATAGTTAATTCAAAAGAAGATTTCACTTGTGTGCAAAATTCCCCCTCCCGTTGTCTTTTTTGGCTGCACTGAAGTGGACTCTCCCAATCAGTTCAGTGCAGGGGAGTGGCTAAAGTCATAAATCCTACGCGTGCGCAGTTCAGTCACCAATGTGATTTCAGAGTGTAAGGACCTATAAACAGACCCGCTGTTGCTCCGGTCTCTCCTCCCATAGACAATAACACTGAAGACTTTAACAGAGCTCACAAACTGAACACATAGAACATACAAGACATACAATAAGACTTAAGACATTAACAGAGCTCACAAACTGAACACATAGAACATACAAGACATATCCAACTTCGAAGTTTGTTATCACTTATCTGCAGATTTATAGTAATGACGTTATGAAATATAAAACATCTCTATACACTCTTAGAAAGTCCTCCCTGTAGGCTCATGATTCGTTAGTAAACGTTCTCTTTTTATAGAGACTCATAAGATCTTTAAACTTATAGTCCTTCCAGGGGGCTCATAGTTTATATAGTTTAAGAATTACAAACGTTCTCACAAACAGAGACTCATAAGATATTTAACCTTAACTGTGTTGTAGGGGTTTTAACTTTTTACTCTAGGGGCTTAACATTTGAAAAGATAAATACCTAAGACATTTATTTACAAGAGACTAAAAAACTCTGGTCAAAGCCTTAGTCGACACACATCTGGAAGTCATCAAGCACGCAGCCACACTCACTGTTGTTTGACGCACACACACGCTGACAGAGAAATGCGTTTTTCCTCCATTCAGACACACACACAGAGAGAAATTGGATCCATCTCGCCGTTCCTATTTCTTAATATATTCCATTTGCTAAATTTCTGCTACCTTCCGGTTTTAGACATTCAAAAGAGAGGATTACTTCAGACAGATGTTTCGTCAAACAAATTCAGAGCGGTAAACTTACAATTGAATATATTGTCTTAAACCAGCAGTCCCGAGAACTGACTTGAGAGTTAATCTAATAACTATCAAGATTTATGGCCCATCTCTAATGATCGCCTCGTTTGAGGGCTTCCTTAAATTAACGGCGCCCTAAAAGTATACTGTCAACTCATTTCAAACGTTATCCTCTAAGCCTTTCCTTGGACACTCCTTGCACTTTTATTCAAGCCAAAACATCGGTGTCCTGTCGGTGTGTCCTACAGACACTCAAACTAATTTAGAAAATTTAGAACGGAATTCCTATCACACAGCAAAAAGAACCAGCAAAATGCACGCATAAGTAATTTTAACGGTACATCTCTAACGCACACACTCTGGACTCACAAAACGACCAGCGCCCAATGATTTAGTGATAAAAAACTTACCCTTAGTTGCCGGCTTCCTGAGAGGTAGTCGTTTTGTAGCCCAGGAATGGAATGCAAAGAAAAGACATAACACGTCCCAAAAAGAATAAAAAATAAAATAAAACTACCTCGTCGCCATTAAATGTGGTTACTAAAAGAAACACTTTTGCTGGTCCATGCTGTAATGATAAGGAAGATCCGCCGACACTGTACTCTGTTTTCAAAGGTTTATTATAACAAAGGTTCCAGCATCAGAATTTGACAGACTCCTGCAGATGTCTGGAAAACAGCCCGAGCCAATCTGATTAGCTATTCTTCCCCTATTGTCCAAGACATGGCATTTATATCATACATGACAGAGCATGACGTGATTCCAACACACCAATCCCTAGTCTTTTTCACGTCTCTCCCCATATCATCTTTCCATGAACATTAGTAATGCTTTCCAGATGTTTTCAGCAAAGTAGAGTAAAGGTCATCTATTACACCATTTTGCCACATCAGCAAAATCTTAGGGCCAAGTTCCCTCTATCACACTTTCCTGCAACAATCAGCATTTGTAGACTGTTTAAGATACTACAAGCTCGGTTTCAGATCTGGACAGAGAAACCATTTAAATAAACAATTTTCTGCCTTTTAAAATAATTGACAGGTGGCAGCATTGACTGATTACATCAATATGTGTCTTGCAAGAAATAAATTAATAATATTTTTGAAAGAATATCTGTGAAATACACTGAACAGAAATTTAAACGCAACATGTTTCATGAGCTGAAATAAAAGATCCCAGAAATTTTCCATACGCACAAAAAGTGTATTTCTCTCAAATGTGTGCACACATTTGTTTACATTGCTGTTAGTGAGCATTTCTCCATTGCCAAGATAATCCATCCACCTGACAGGTGTGGCATATCCAAAAGCTGATTAAAAAGCATGATAATTGCACAGGTGCACCTTGTGCTGGGGACAATAAAGGCCACTCTAAAATGTGCAGTTTTGTCACAACACAATGCCACAGATGTCTCAAGTTGGCATGCTGACTGCAGGAATGTCCACCAGAGCTGTTGCCAGAGAATTTAATATTAATTGCTCTACCATAAGCTGCCTCCAACGTCGTTTTAGAAAATTTGGCAGTACGTCCAACCGGCCTCAAAACTGCAGACCTCGTGTATGGCGTTGTGTGGGCGAGCGGTTTGCTGATGTCAGCGTTGTGCCCCATGGTCGTGGTGGGGATATGGTATGGGCAGAGATAAGCTATGTACAATGAACATAATTGTATTTTATCGATGGCAATTTGAATGCACAGAAATACCGTGACAAGATCCTGAGGCCCATTTTGAGGCCCATTTCATTTAAGGTATCTGTGACCAACAGATGCACATCTGTATTCCCAGTCATGTGACATCCATAGATTAGGGCCTAATTTATTTATTTCAATTGACTGATTTCATTATATGAACTGTATCTCAGTGAAATCTTTGAAATTGTTGCATGTTGCATTTATATTTTTGTTCAGTATAATTTGCATAAAGGAAGGGACCAAGAAATCTGGTCACAATGCAGACACAGTGGACGGATAACAGACACATTTTAATAGCATGTGTAGACACATTTCTGGAAATACGGGCACAATCAGAATGTAGACAAGATCAGGACAAAGAACCCTTGTTAGCACCAGGTGTAAACATCCCTCCCTACCTTGTACCCAGTATTGAAGGCTTGGAATAGCCATTCGGATCGGAGAGGAGACAGAGCATTAATGACGCCCTCCAGCGATTTTTTAACTTTTACTGTTGAAAAGCGACATCCCAAGTATAAGTACAGTAAAGTACACACACTAAAGGGTAAAAAAATATGTTTTGCGCAAAATAGTGTTTTTTAGACACAACTGCATACTTCAAGGAGTAGGGCATTCAAGGAGTTGATGGGTCTAATGGGAATCCGTGATGTCATCGGTCTCCCCCCTTGCTTGCGGAACAATAGAGGAGCAATAGAGAACAAAAGAGGAAAGGCCTACCCCCCCCCACTTGTGCCATGTCATGACTTACCTGGACCACCTATTGAGATGTGACTTTTGTTAAATAAATCAGGTGTTAAATGAGGTGAAAAGGATTGTTCCTCAAGCAAGGGGGGAGGCCGATGACATCACAACTTCCCATCAGACCCATCAACTCCTTGAATGCCCTACTCCTTGAACTTTGCAGTTGTGTAAAACATATATAATATTTTGCCCTTTAGTGTGTGTACTTTGATGTATTTATACTTGAGATATCGCTTATCAACAGTAAAAGTAAAACAATCGCTGGAGGACGTCTTTAAGCTTTCCTGAATAACTGGGCCTGCTGGGAGCATATGTGGACACATTATTATAGGATGACTTGGGAGAATGATGATCCACAACAGACAGCGCATCTCAGTATCAGAAGTATACTGACCTGCTACTGGCCTGCTAATGTGCCTTTCTAGATCTTTTAAACTGTTGAGAGTAGACCCACAACTGATCCAAATCGAATGAATGGAATGAAACATTCAAATCACAGGGCTTTTGCACCTTTTTTCAAATTATATTATCACTGCAGTTTACAGCCTAGAGTAGAATTTTGCACTGACTTGAAAACAATAATCAAATGATTCATTGCATTGTGGTGTTGCAGGCTAGTGTAGATAATTGTATCGTTCTTAAGCAAGATCAATATGGAAACTTTTTGAGATGCTTGTCTCATGTCTTCATTGTTCTTTCATGCGCAAAGGCGCACCTGGCCTCTCCGCTGCCTATCAGTAATACTTCCTTGTTCTTGTGGATTTATCTTGAAAATTGGTGCAGCTTTGAAAGATTTTATGTGTGGTATGATTGCTAGTAAGCATATTTCAAATCTGGACAAACGATCCACCTACCACGATTGTCACTATAAATAGTGGCGCAGTGGTCTAAGGCACTGCATCGCAGTGCTAGCTGTGCCACTAGAGATCCTGGTTCGAATCCAGGCTCTGTCGTAGCCGGCCGCGACCGGGAGACCCATGGGTGGCGCACAATTGGCCCAGGGTAGGGGAGGGAATGGCCGGCAGGGATGTAGCTCAGTTGGTAGAGCATGGCGTTTGCAACGCCAGGGTTGTGGGTTCGATTCTCATGGGGGGACCAGTATGAAAATAAATATATATAGAAAAAAAATGTATGCACTAACTGTAAGTTGCTCTGGATAAGAGTGTCTGCTAAATGGTATAAATGTACTAGAGGGTAGTTAGACTGGTAGACTACAGTATATTGACCGGTGGTATAGTTAGCACATGGAAAAGTGTAGTGCACAAGGGAAGTACCAAAACACCTTTGGTAGGGGAGGCGCAATGCAAGGTAATTTGGCTAGGATGGAAGAAATTATACATTAAAAGGCTGCATATAAACCTGGGAAAAAATGCACTACTCTCCCCTGTGCCCAATAAAAAACCACGCAACCCTCCCCAAAGCAAAAAAACGAAATTAGACAACCATCCCCTATTTTGGACCAACCCCTCACCCCAGTAATTTCCTAACTGTCCCTTAAATGTAATTAATTTACCCTTTCCAAAGGTATATGTTGGAGAAACCAATGTTTAAAAACTCACCCAGTCTCCACCTCTTGAGGTCGCCTCTCTCCATCTTCACCCTGAATACAACAACGTAGATGATGTAGAGTATGACCATGACATCGCCCTGATCCATCTCCAACACCCAATCACATTCAATGCTCATGTCATGCCACTGTGTCTGCCAGCAAAGGACGCTAAATACCCGACTGGGCGGAATGGGTAAGCCTAGGTTTTATGTCTAAAACAGTCAACTACAAATATCTGCATGTTAACAATTTATTCAATTTGCGGATATTTGCTGATTTTGTATTGATTGTTAAAATTCTTAAGTTGAACAGCATCTTATGTATATTCCTTTCTTCTCACTTTCTCTCTGCTTCAGCTTGGTGTCAGGATTTGGCACCATGGAGTTTGATACATCTACCAATAACCTCATGTATGTTCCTCTACCTGTGGTGAACCAGACAATCTGTAGAAAGTCTATTGAAGGCAGAGATGAAAGGAAAGGAATTCCCAGTCTAACAGACAACATGTTCTGTGCTGGGAATCCTGAGGGAGGCAAGGACTCCTGTCAGGGGGACAGTGGAGGGGCGTACGTCCTGAAGGAGGGTGATAATTTCTGGGCAGCAGGGATCGTCAGCTGGGGGATTAACTGTGGAGAGCCTGGAAGATATGGGGTCTACTCTCGTGTGGCTAACTACCTAGACTGGATCAAGAACACTATAAGGGACGGACAAAGTATGAGTGAGAAACAACCCACTGGGCACAGAGGTCAATTCAACGTCTGTTCCACGTTGGTTAAACGTAATTTCATTGAAATGACGTGGAAACAATGTTGATTTAACCAGTGTGTGCCCAGTGGGAAGCTCCTGTGGGCATATGTTTTCTATTGTTTTTTGTTCCAAAACGGCATGTTTCTTTCCTCACTTTAGTTGGATATTGCAGAATACCAGACACTTCTAGTGATCAGGCCCTTCAACTGGTAGAGCCAAATCCAAGCACTCTGTTGTTTCATGACGAGGTCCAGTTCAAGTGTGAATCCAAATACTACACATTGGAGGGAGACGGTGGGCGGAAATCATGTTTGTTTTGTTCACCAACTGCCACAACTCACTAGTCTAGTATTTGACCTTTCCCATGCTTTCTGTGTCCTTCCTTGCACAATGTTTCTGACTGCTCAACCTCTGTTTTTACCTCTGTAGTATCTGACGTTTTCATATTGTTGGTTAGATGAACTTTACTCTACTTTGCTGAAACATCTGGAAAGTGTTACTATAGGGGCCCCCTAAAACAGTGGAGATTCGGATATGTGGAGGCCAGGGATTGGTCTATTCAAATCACGCCATCTTATGTTACATGAAGCATAGGATATATATACCATGTTTTAACAAAAGGAGGGAGAGTGATCATATTTGGGATTGGTTTCGTTGCTCTCCAGATTCTGCAGAGTCTGTAAATTGATGCTGAAATCTTTTATATAATAAACCTTTATAATCAAGTACAGTGTCAGCGGATTTCTTATCAACACATCATCGCAGAATCGTTGTTCACCACCACACCTCTCTTCTGTTCTTTTAGAGAAGTACATCTGTGATTCCGATGGTATCTGGAGATCAGTTAATGGTCTAGAAAAGTTGCCGAAATGCATCGCAGGTATTGATTGCCATAAAGTATAGTTTCATCTCTGCAGATGTTGCCCACTATCTAAGGATGTTTTTCAGACACTCATCTGAATTGTCTATCTTATAGTGTGTGGACAGCAGAAACAAGTAGTCTCAGCATTGGCAGAAATGTGGGAGGCAGACCAGCGAAGATGGGAGAGATACCCTGGCAGCTTCTCTCAAAACATTCCAAAAGAGGAGGAGCATCCCTGATCAATGACCGGTGGGCCATCACAGCAGCTAGTCTTTTCGGGGGGCTGATAGATAGGGCAAAGCAAAATAAACTGATCCTGACGTGGTTGTCATGGTAACAGAGAAGATCATCATTCACCCTGACTACATGAAGGGCATAGCTGGTGAGGAACGCACTAACTACGACAACGACATAGCTCTCATCAGAATGTCTTCCAGGGTGAAGTTAGGGCCCAATGTTCTCCCCATATGCCTGGCTGAGGCTGATGGAGGATTCAAAGAGGGTCAACAAGGCACTGTTTCAGGGTTTGGTGTGACAGAGAATAGAGCTGAAACCAAAATTCTGGATAAAAGCGCTTCTTGCTTCACACAGCTGTGGGAAGATACTCCCAAAGTAAGTGTGAGGACACACCTGTGTTGTCTGTGGTCCTCTGTAGCTCAGCTGGTAGAGCACGGTGCTTGTAACGCCAAGGTAGTGGGTTCGATCCCCGGGACCACCCATACACAAAAATGTATGCACACATGACTGTAAGTCGCTTTGGATAAAAGCGTCTGCTAAATGGCTTATTATTATTGTCTATTAACAAGCCAATGGTTTTCACTGAGAACATGTTCTGTGCAGGGGGTGATGGGAAGGATAGCTGCATCTTTGCAGATGTTGCCCACTAACTAAGGATGTTTTTCAGACATTGATCTGGAGTGATTGTTGACCATGTTTCTAAACCAACTGCCATGATCTGAATAAAGGTCACCAAAATGTCAAAAGAAAACGTCTCTTCCACAACTTTGACATTTAAACAGTTATTTAAAAAATCATAAACAATTAATGTATTAGAAAAAAACTTGCAATTGTATTGATTAAATTATCATGGATTTGACTAATTGATAAATCCCCATGCTAGTATTGTACTGTACATAATACAGATGTTTTGCTGGAAATCCAATTAATTTTTCTCAATGTGCAATGTGATCAAGATAAAATTCCTATATAAAATATACACTAAGTGCACAAAACATTAGGAACACCTTCCTAATATTGAGTTGCCCTAAGAATAGCCTCAATTCGTCGGGGCATGGACTCTACAAGGTGTCAAAAGCGTTCCACAGGGATGCTGGCCCATGTTGACTCCAATGCTTCCCACAGTTGTGTCAAGTTGGCTGGATGGTCCTTTGGGTGGTGGACCGTTCTTGATACACATGGGAAACAGCGTTGCAGTTCTTCACACACTCAAACCGGGGCGTCTGGCACCCACTACCATACCCCGTTCAAAGGCACTTAAATATTTTGTCTTGCCCATTCATCCTCTGAATGGCACACATGCACAATCCATGTCTCAATTGTCTCAAGGCTTAAAAATCCTTCTTGAACCTGTCTCCTGTCGTTCATCTACACTGATTGAAGTGGATTGAACAGGTGACATCAATAAGGGTTCATCGCTTTCACCTGGTCAGTCCACAGTGCATTCGGAAAGTATTAAGACCCCTTGACTTTTTCCACAATTTGTTACGTTACAGCCTTATTCTAAAATTGATTTTTTTATTTATTTCCTTCATCAATCTTTGGGGAGTTTCTCCCATTCTTCTCTGCAGATCCTCTCAAGCTCTGTCAGGTTGGATGGGGAGTGTCGCTGCACAGCTATTTTCAGGTCTCTCCAGAGATGTTCGATCTGGTTCTAGTCCGGGCTCTGGTTGGGCCACTCAAGGACATTCAGAGACTTGTCCCGAAGCCACTCCTGCGTTGTCTTGGCTGTGTGCTTAGGGTCGTTGTCCTGTTGGAAGGTGAACCTTCGCCCCAGTCTGAGGTCCTGAGCGCTCTGGAGCAGGTTTTCATCAAGGATCTCTCTGTACTTTACTCAGTTCATCTTTCCCTCGATCCTGACTAGTCTCCCAGTCTCTGCCGCTGAAAAACATCCCCACAGCATGATGCTGCCACCACCATGCTTCACCGTAGGGATGGTGCCAGGTTTCCTCCAGATGTGACACTTGTTATTCAAGCCAAAGAGTTCAATCTTGGTTTCATCAGACCAGAAATCTTGGTTTTCATGGTCTGAGAGTCCTTTAGGTGCCTTATGGCAAATCCAAGCGGGCTGTCGTGAGCATTTTACTGATGAGTGGCTTCCGTCTAGCCACTCTGCCATAAAGGCCTGATTGGTGGAGTGCTGCAGAGATGGTTGTCCTTCTGGAAGGTTCTCCCATCCCCACAGAGGAACTCTGGAGCTGTCAGAGTGACCATCGGGTTCTTGGTCACCTCCCTGACCAAGGCCCTTCTCCCCCGATTGCTCAGTTTGGCCGGGCGGCCAGCTCTAGGAAGAGTCTTGGTGGTTCCAAACTTCTTCCAATTAAGAATGACAGAGGCCACTGTGTTCTTGGGGACCTTCGGTGCTGCAGAAATGTTTTGGTACCCTTCAACTGTGGGACCTTATATAGACAGGTGTGTGCCTTTCCAAATCATGTCCAGTCAATTGAATTTACCACAAGTGGACTCCAATCAAGTTGTAGAAACATCTCAAGGATGATCAATGGAAACAGGATGCACCTTGCGCTCAATTTCGAGTCTCATAGCAAAGGGTCTGAATAGTTAAGTATTTCTGTTTTGTATTTGTAATACATTTGCAAAAAAAAACGGTTTTTGCTTCATCATTATGGGATATTGTGTGTAGATTGATGAGGAATGTATTATGTTTAATCCATTTTAGAGTAAGGCTGTAACGTAACAAAATGTGGAAAAAGTCAAGGGGTCTGAATACTTTCCGAATGCACTGTATGTCATGGAAGGAGCAGGTGTTCCTAATGTTTTGTACACTCAGTGTATTAAAATGGGCTATACAGTTGATAATACAAATAATGGAATGTTAAAAAGACAGACTTCAAATGTATTAAATATGCTTCAGTTACAGAAAAGCATTAATTTAATAAAAAACATGTTTATATTTTATATTTACTGCTATCCTCGACAAACTCAAACATTTCTTGCATAATTTATACACCCATCATTTCAATTATCCTCCATGGTCTTCTTGATCCATTCTACGTAGTTAGCTACGCGGGTATAGACCCCATATTGGCCTGGCTCTCCACAGTCAATTCCCCAGCTGGCGATCCCTGCTGCCCAGAAAACTCCCCCATACTTCAGGACGTACGGCCCTCCACCATCCCCTGCACAGGTGTCCTTTCCACCCTCTGGTAACCCGGCACAGAACATGCTGTCTGTCAAATCAGGGGCTTCTCTCTTCTTCTTCCTCACCTCATCAATAGAGCTTCTGCACTTCACCTGGTCCACCAGGGGAATCCGGACATACCTGAGGTTACTGGGCATTTCATCATCATCTTTGAGGCCAAACCCTGAAACCCAGCTGTGAGAGGGAGGGAGGGAGAGAAAGAGAGAAAAGCCCCGTTTATACCTGGTGCTAACATGGCTCCTTTGTCCTGATCTTGTCTACATTCTGATTGTGCCCACATTTCCAGAAATGTGTCTACACATCAGTGGAGGCTGCTGAGGGGAGGACGACTCATAATAATGGCTGGAACGGAGCGAATAGAATGACATCAAACACATGGAAACCATGTGTTTGATGTTGTTGATACCTTTCCACTGATTCTGCTCCAGCCATTACCACGTGCCCGTCCTCCCCAATTAAGATGCCACCAACCTCCTGTGCTACACATGCTATTAAAATGTGTTTGTTATCCGTCCACTGTGTCTGCATTGTGACCAGATTTCCTGGTCCCTTCCTTTATGCAAATTATTACACAGCTATTCTTTCAAAATAATATTTATTTATTCTAAGACACATACAGTCAATGTCTGTCCATGATTTTAGAGGGCAGAATAATGATGGTTTAAATGGTTTCTCTGTCCAGATCTGTCTACACTTGTAAGATGTCCAGACACAATGTGTGTCTGACTACCTCCGGAGGTGGGCAGGATGATCTGATCACAATCAGATCACAATATGTATTTTGATTGTCTACACCTGTCCAAAAATGTGGGCTCAATCAGAATGTGGACAAGATCAGGACAAAAGATGCAAGTTAGAACCAAGTATAAACAGGGCTAGAGAGAGAGAAATGACACATGCACTATCATAGCTTCTGTTTCCATTGCATTGAGGTAGTTTTAGGATAAAAAAAAAAAAAAACAGAAACAGAGAATGCCCAATAACTATACTGTCAAAGATCAAACATTTACTGTACAGGAGAGCCTACTCTTACCCAACTCGTCCAGTGGAGTATTCAGCACCCTTTGCAGGCAGACACACTCGCATGATGGAACTACTGAATGTGAGTGGGTGTTGGAGCTTGATCAAGGCAATGTCGTGGTTGAAGGATAAACCGTCTGTGTTGTTGTACCCAGGGTGAGGATGGAGAGAGGCCACTTCAAGAGGTGGAGACTGAAGGAGGTTTTCCACATTGTTGTTGCCAACGAATGCCTGTTATGAAGTGAAGGAAAATGTGTGTGAATTTCAGTCAGTTACTGCATTTAACTACTGGGTGGAAATAGTAGTTTCTTCAACTATGAGCATCCAGAAGCATGTTTATTGTCTCTCCACTCCTTGCTCAATCTTTGTCATCATCTCAGATGTAGGGCCAGGAGTTTTTCTATGATAAGCCTATAATTCAGGACCAGAGATAATCAGAAGAAACTCCTGGCCCTAGTCATTATGTAAACACCACCATAATCATTATTGCACTACCATAACTTCACTCTTCTTGATGACTTGGTTGTTATGTTGATGCACCAGTCCATGAGCAGCAGTCAGGATCCACCTGTCCCCGATGACCATCCCTCCTGATCGGCCTCCTTCCACACTGAGAAGCATCTGCCAGGGAAATGTTCCTTTTGGAGCTACCTCTCCTCCCAGAATCCTTTGGTGCATTTCTATGGACACCATGGGTCTTCCACAGACTGGTGGATCAGGAAAAGCACAAAATGTCACTTCTCCTCTCAGCAATGGTTCAGATTCCACATTGGGTCCAATATTACTGTAGAAAAGCACACAGCCAAAGCACACGCACAAAACAACAAAACACACAAACACATCCATAATATCTATATTTTAGAATGTTTCTCACTTGTTTTTTGCTCTTCCTCCTCTATGGTCTTCTTGATCCAGTCTACGTAGTTAGCCACACGAGTGTAGACCCCATAGCTTCCACTCTGTCCACATTTAACACCCCAGCTGACGATTCCTGCTGCCCAGAAAGGCCCAGGAAGGATTCCTGCTTTTCGCAGGACGTACGCCCCTCCACTGTCCCCCTGACAGGAGTCCTTGCCTCCCTCAGGATTCCCAGCACAGAACATGTTGTCTGTTAGACTGGGAATTCCTTTCCTTTCATCTCTGCCTTCAATAGACTTTCTACAGATTGTCTGGTTCACCACAGGTAGAGGAACATACATGAGGTTATTGGTAGATGTATCAAACTCCATGGTGCCAAATCCTGACACCAAGCTGAAGCAGAGAGAAAGAGAGAAGAACGGAATAAACATAAGATGCTGTTCAACTTAACAATTTTAACAATCAATACAAAATCAGCAAATATCCACAAATTGAATAAATTGTTAACATGCAGATATTTGTAGTTGACTGTTTTAAACATAAAACCTAGGCTTACCCATTCCGCCCAGTCCGGTATTTAGCGTCCTTTGCTGGCAGACACAGTGGCATGACATGAGCATTGAATGTGATTGGGTGTTGGAGATGGATCAGGGCGATGTCATGGTCATACTCTACACCATCTACGTTGTTGTATTCAGGGTGAAGATGGAGAGAGGCGACCTCAAGAGGTGGAGACTGGGTGAGGTTTTGCACATTGTTGTCTCCAACATATACCTTTGGACAGGGTAAATCACATTTAATAAATACACTTAAACAGCAGTCAGACAGTCATTTTTCCATTGGATTTGGAGAGTGAAGCAAAAATTCTAAATGTGGCTCTATACTTGAGCATTTTAGATTTGAGATCAAATGTTTTATATTAGGTGACAGTACAGAATGTTACCTTTTATTTGAGGGTATTTTCATACATATATTTTTTACCATTTAGAAATGAAAACACTTTATACATATAGTCCCCCCCATTTGAAGATTAAATAAGTATTTGGACAAATTCACTTATTAAAGTAGTCAAAAGTTTAGTAGATGGTCCCATATTCTTTGCACACAATGACTACATCAAGCTTGTGACTTTACGAACTTGTTGGATGCATTTACAGCTTGTTTTGGTTGTGTTTCAGAATATATTTTGCCCAATAGGAACTATATGGTGAATAATGTATTGTGTCATTTCGGAGTCCCTTTTATTGTAAATAAGAATACATTTACATTAATGTGGATGCTACAATGATTGTGGATAATCATGAATTAATTGTGAATGATGAAAAGTGAGCAAGTTAGAGGGACAAAGATCATACCCCCCCCCCACACAGAAAGTGCTAATCTCCCCCGTTATTGGTAATGGTGAGAGGTTAGCATGTTTTGTTGTCACCTCTTTCTCATTCATCATTATTCATGATTAATGATTGTTGTAATCATGGTATCATCAGGATTCATTTAGAAATTTAGAAGTATTCAGAAACATCTTATCTACTCACTTAGAAAGAATTTTACTCCAGTCATCATTCCCCATTCAGTTCCTATTGGGCAAAACATAACCCAAAATACAACCAAAATAAACTGCAAATGCCTCTAATGAGTGTGTAGAATCACAAGCTTGATGTAGTCATTGCATGCGAGGAATATGGGACCTAATACTAAACTTTTGACTACTGTAATACACTATAAGTGAATTTGTCCCAATACTTATGACATCTTCAAATGGGGGGACTAGATACATAAAGTGCTTTCATTTCTGGACCCTGTAATAAAAGGTTACATTCTGTACTCTGGCCTCATATGAAACATTTGATCTCAAATCCGAAATGCTGGAGTATGAAGTCCACATTTTATTTTGCTTCACTGTGAAATACATACGGAGGGGGAGTGTACATCTAGCACAGACACAGATAAGGGGCCATGTCAAAAAGATAACCCATGCTTTTATTTTCATTAATACACACTCGTCTCACCCTAACGTCTTGCCAGGTATGTCCATGCAGGACATGTGCTGCAGTCATGATCCAGCGGTCCCCGATCACTATCCCTCCTCCTCTACCTTTAGCGCTCAGCAACACCTGCCAGGGGAAGGATCCAGCTGGAGCTGGCTTTCCCCCCCAAATCCTTCCAAACCCTGGGAGGTTCACTGTAGGATGACCACACACTAGGGACAGACAGAGACCCCTACTGGTCATCCAGGAACAGACTGACTGTAGATACACACACAGGGAAAGAACAAATACGATACACAGTAGACACAAACACACACACACACTCAAGGGTGAAACTCTGAGTTACCTGGAATACATTGAGGAATCAGTGAGCTTTTCAGGCTGTCTTTCCACTTTCCGTCTGATGAGCATGTGAAGTTTCCTGATAAACGTGTGAGAGAGATGTGATTACACGATACATACATTAGGCATTGAATAGTTGCAGTTGTTTAATTTACAAAATATTAGAGACTTGCAGGTTGAAAACCGATGTCACTGTAGTGAAGAATATAAGGATGATTTTAGTCTGACTTTTAGCCACTTCAGGAAGAGTGTAGAACGGCTCATTGCAGTGGTACTGAATGACTGAGAGGTGCTGGTTCTGAGAGCCAGATATGACCTTCACCCTTCCATTCAGCAACGGTTCAGGTTCCCCACAGCCAATCACTGTAGAAGAGACTGGAACCCAAAACTCACACACAGACACACCCAGCAGCCTGGACACACAATATGTTGGGAAGGGGATATTTGAGACTGAGTGTGTCTCATCATAAAATAATCATGTTGAGACATACCGTACAAAAAGTATTATGATCTCATAATTCATACTTAATATGGGTGTAAATCACTGTAACTCAACATCTGTTTAGTAATATTACGACAGCTTGAATCCAAGCAGGGGAGACATGGAAAACAACAATAGAAATAACAACAGTAGACTCACCAGAGTGTTGAATAGACCCAGTCCATGACTGTGATTGGACAGGAGAGACTATGGTGAATGAACCTGCTGTGTAAGACTTTAAGACCTCACTTTGTATATCACAGCCCCTCAGCCTTACGGGTACGTTAGCTGACTCTGTTTGTTTTAGTGGGGAGTTTGACGAAAGAGTCTAAAAGTCATGTTAAAAAACGTCTCTGTTTGACTTGGCCCAGAAAGATATCGACAAGTAGATTGACAGAGAGGCAGAAACCAGAATAAAGAAAACAGAGACGAACAGATGAGATGAGGAAAATAGAAAATGAGGAAGAAGTCAATCAATCAAACGTATATATAGAGGAGCAGTTGTCACAAAGTGCCATATCTTCAATTTAAGCCTCCTAGAAAGTGTGTGCCCTCATTCCGCTACCTAAGAATACTAAAGCCCCATTTACTGGCTCAAATAGCCGACCAATCAGCCTGTTACCAACCCTTAGTAAACTTTTGGAGAAAAAAATTGTTTGACCAGATACAATGCTATTTTACAGTAAACAAATTGACGACAGACTTTCAACACACATATAGGGAAGGACATTCAACAAGCACATCACTTACAGAAATGACTGATGATTGGCTGAGAAAAAGTTATGATAAAAAATATTGTGGGGGCTGTTTTGTTAGACTTCAGTGCGGCTTTTTTGTTAGACTTCAGTGCGGCTTTTTACATTATCGATCATAGTCTGCTGCTGGAAAGACTTATGGCTTATGGCTTTACAACCCCTGGCTTTACACCCCCTGCTATATTGTGGATAAAGAGTTAACTGTCTAACAGAACACAGAGGGTGTTCTTTAATGGAAGCCTCTCCAACATAATCCAGGTAGAATAAGGAATTCCCCATGGAAGCTGTCTAGGCGCCTTATTTTTTTCAATCTTTACTGACGACATGCCACTGGCTTTGAGTAAAGCCAGTGTTTCTATGTATGCGGATGACGCAACACTATACACGTCAGCTACTACAGTGACTGAAATGACTGCAACACTTAACAAAGAGCTGCAGTTAGTTTCAGAATGGGTGTCAAGGAATAAGTTAGTCCTAAATATTTCGAAACTCAAAGCATTATATTTGGGACAAATCATTCACTAAACCCTAAACCTCAACTAAATCTTGTAATGAATAATGTGGAAATTGAGCAAGTCGAGGTGACTAAACTGCTTGGAGTAACCCTGGATTGTAAACTGTCATGGTCAAAACATACTGATACAACAGTATCTAAGATGGGGGGAAGTCTTTCCATAATAAAGCGCTGCTCTGCCTTCTTAACAGCACAATCAACAAAGCAGGTCCTACAAGCCCTAGTTATGTCGCACCTGGACTACTGTTTAGTCGTGTGGTCAGGTGCCACAAAGAGGGCAGCACGGCTGGCCCTTGGATGTACACAGAGAGCTAACATTAATAATATGCATGTCAATCTCTCCTGGCTCAAAGTGGAGGAGAGATTGACTTCATCACTACTTGTATTTGTGAGAGGTATTGACTTGTTGAATGCACCGAGCTGTCTGTTTGAACTACTAGCACGCAGCTCGGACACCCATGCATTCATCACAAGACATGCCACTAGAGATCTCTTCACAGTCCCCAAGTCCAGAACATGGGAAGCGCACAGTACTACATAGAGCCATGACTACATGGAACTCTATTCCACATCAAGTAACTCATGCAAGCAGTACAATTGTATTTAAAAAACAGATACAAATACACCTTAAGGAACAGTGGAGACTGTGAAGAGACACAAACACAGGCAAAGACACATGCATACACACACGATAACATACGCACTATACACACACGTACACATGGATTTTGTGTTGTAGATACAGTACCAGTCAAAAGTTTGGACACACCTACTCATTCAAGGGCTTTTCTTAATTTTTTCTATTTTCTACATTGTAGAATAATAGTGAAGACATCAAAACTATGAAATAACACATATGGAATCATGTAGTAACCAAAAAAATAGTTAAACAAATCTAAATATATTTTATATTTGAGATTCTTCAAATAGCCACCCTTTGCCTTGATGACAGCTTTGCACACTCTTGGCATTCTCTCAACCAGCTTCAAGACGTAGTCACCTGGAATGCATTTCAATAAACAGGTGTGCCTTGTTCAAAGTTAATTTGTGGAATTTCTTTCCTTCTTATTGCATTTGAGCCAATCAGTTGTGTTGTGACAAGGTAGGGGTGGTATAGAGAAGACAGCCCTATTTGGCAAAATATCAAGTCCATATTATGGCAAGAACAGCTCAAATAAGCAAAGAGAAACGACAGTCCACCATAACATTAAGACATGGTCAATCAATCTGGAAAATGCCAAGAACTTTTAAAGTTTCTTCAAGTGCAATCGCAAAAACCATCAAGCACTATGATGAAACTCGCTCTCATGAGGACCGCCACAGGAAAGGAAGACCCAGAGTTACCTCTGCTGCAGAGGATAAGTTCATTAGAGTTAACTGCACCTCAGTTTGCAGCCCAAATAAATGCTTCACAGAGTTCAAGTAACAGACACATCTCACCATCAACTGTTCAGAGGAGACTGTGTGAATCAGGCCTTCGTGGTCGAATTGCTGCAAAGAAACCACTACTAAAGGACACCAATAATAAGAAGAGACTTGCTTGGGCCAAAAAACACGAGCAATGGACATTAGACCGGTAGAAATCTGTCCTTTGGTCTGATGAGTCCAAATTTTTGGTTCCCACCGTGAAGCATGGAGGAGGAGGTGTGGTGGTGTGGGGGTGCTTTGCTGGTGACACTGTCAGTGATTTATTTAGAATTCAAGGCACACTTAACCAGCATGGCAACCACAGCATTCTGCAGCGATACGCCATCACATCTGGTTTGCGCATAGTGAGGCTTTCATTTGTTTTTCAACAGGACAATGACCCAAAACACACCTCCAGGCTGTGTGAGGGCTATTTGACCAAGGAAAGTGATGGAGTGCTGCATCAGATGACCTGGCCTCCAAAATCACCCGACCTCAACCCAACTTAGATAGTGTGGGATGACTTGAACCGCAGAGTGAAAGAAAAGCAGCCAACAAGTGCTCAGCATATGTGGGAACTCCTTCAAGACTGTTGGAAAAGCATTCCTCATGAAGCTGGTTGAGAGAATATAATAATAATAATATAATATGCCATTTAGCAGACGCTTTTATCCAAAGCGACTTACAGTCATGCGTGCATTCATTTTTTTGTGTATGGGTGGTCCCGGGGATCAAACCCACTACCTTGGCTCCTCTGTAGCTCAGCTGGTAGAGCACGGCGCTTGTAACGCCAAGGTAGTGGGTTCGATCCCCGGGACCACCCATACACAAAAATGTATGCACGCATGACTGTAAGTCGCTTTGGATAAAAGCGTCTGCTAAATGGCATATTATTATTATTATTATTGGCATTACAAGCTTTCAGGGCGACGTGTATGCGGTGAGTGAAGTCAAGCGCAGGACACCAAGCTACTGGCAGACAAACTTTACTAGCACAGTAATATAAATACAAACAAACCTCCAAACAGGGAGGAAACAAAATACGCATACACCCGAAACTGCCGACTTCACAAGACAGGGGGTTATAAAGGAAATACAATATAACATAATGGAAAACAGGTTAAAACAATCAGGACAAACTAGACAAACACCGAAACATAGATCGGTGGCAGCTAGTACTCCGGGGACGACGAACGCCGAAGCCTGCCCGAGCAAGGAGGAGGGGCAGCCTCGGCTGATTCCGTGACAGTACCCCCACCTTGACGCGTGGCTCCAGCCGTGCGCCGACCCCGGCCTCGGGGACGGCCAGGAGGACGCGGAGCAGGGCGAGTCGGATGACTCCGGTGGAAGTCCCTCAACATGGAGGGATCTAGGATGTCCTTCTTAGGGACCCAGCACCGTTCCTCCGGACCGTACCCCTCCCACTCCACGAGATCCTGCAGGCCCCCTAACCGACGCCTCGAATCCAAGATGGAACGGACTGAGTACGCCAGAGCCCCCTCGATGTCCAGCGGTGGCGGAGGAGCCTCTCGTATCTCATTCTCCTGGAGTGGACCAGCCACCACCAGCCTGAGGAGAGACACATGGAACGAGGGGTTAATGCGGTAATTAATGGGCAGTTGTAACCTATAGCATACCTCGTTCAATCTCCTCAGGACTTTAAATGGCCCCACAAACCGCCGACCCAGCTTCCGGCAGGGCAGGCGAAGGGGCAGGTTTCGGGTCGAGAGTCAGACCCGATCTCCCGGTGCATACACCGGAGCCTCACTGCGGTGGCGATCGGCGCTCGCCTTTTGCCGCCTGATAGCCCGCTGCAGATGGACATGCGCAGCGTTCCAGGTTTCTTCCGAGTGCCGAAACCACTCGTCCACTGCAGGGGCTTCGATCTGGCTCTGATGCCAAGGTGCCAGGACCGGCTGATAACCTAGCACACACTGGAAAGGCGTAAGGTTAGTGGAGGAGTGGCGGAGTGAGTTTTGGGCTATCTCTGCCCAGGGAATATATCCTGACCACTCCTCCTGCCGGTCCTGGCAATAGGACCTCAGAAACCTACCCACATCCTGGTTCACTCTCTCCACCTGCCCGTTACTCTCGGGGTGAAAACCTGAGGTAAGGCTAATCGAGACCCCCACACCCTCCAGACTCTAGAGGTGAACTGGGGACCCCGATCAGACACTATATCCTCAGGCACCCCGTAGTGCCGGAAAAAGTGTGTGAACAGGGCGTCAGCAGTTTGTAGGGCAGTAGGGAGACCTGGCCTAGGAATGAGACGGCAGGCCTTCGAAAACCAATCCACAACGACCAAGATCGTTGTGTTCCCCTGGGAGGGGGGAAGGTCCGTGACAAAATCTACCGATAGGTGAGACCACGGCCGTTGTGGAACGGGTAGGGGTTGTAACTTCCCTCTGGGCAGGTGTCTAGGCGCCTTACACTGGGCGCACACCGAGCAGAAGGAAACATAAACCCTCACGTCCTTAGCTAAAGTGGGCCACCAGTACTTCCCACTAAGGCATTGCACTGTCCGACCAATACCAGGATGACCAGAGGAGGGTGACATGTGAGCCCAATATATTAATCGATCGCGAACCTCGAGCGGCACGTACCTCCGACCCTCTGGACACTGTGGGGGAATAGGATCGGTACGTAACGCCCGCTCGACGTTCCTCCATTGATCCAGCTGGCACCGCCGCTCCTGCTGACTCCATGAATGGTGTGTGATTTTGTCAGGGCGACGTGTATGCTGTGAGCGAAGTCAAGTGCAGGACACCGAGCTACTGGCAGACAAACTTTACTAGCACAGTAATATAAATACAAACAAACCTCCAAACAGGGAGGAAACAAAATACGCATACACCCGAAACTGCCGACCTCACGGAAAACAATCACACACAATAACCAATGAGAGACAGGGGGTTATAAAGGGAATACAATACAACATAATGGAAAACAGGTGAAAACAATCAGGACAAATTAGACAAACACCGAAACATAGATCGGTGGCAGCTAGTACTCCGGGGACAACGAACGCCGAAGCCTGCCCGAGCAAGGAGGAGGGGCAGCCTCGGCTGTCATAAAGGCAAAGCTGTCATCAAGGCAAAGGGTGGCTACTTTGAAGAATCTAACATTTAAAATACTTTTGATTCCACATGTGTTATTTCATAGTTTCGATGTCTTCACTATTATTCTACAATGTAGACAATAGTAAAAATCAAGAAAAACCCTCGAATGAGTAGGTTTGTCCAAACTTTTGACTGGTACTGTATGTGGTTGTCACGTTCGTTGAATGACGGGTCAGACCAAGGCGCAGCGTGATATGCATACATGTTTATTTTAACTGAATAAACACACGACAAAACAACAAACGAAACGTGACGTCCAAGGCAGTACAGAAAACAAACCTTACACGGAACAAGATCCCACAACTAGACAGTGCCAATAGGCTGCCTAAGTATGGTCCCCAATCAGAGACAACGAGCGACAGCTGCCTCTGATTGGGAACCACACCGGCCAACATAGATCCACACATACTAGATCGACAACATAGACAAAGCACAACAAGGAATATACACACCCTGACTCAACATATAAGCGTCCCCTGAGTCAGGGCGTGACAGTGGTAGTAGAGTAGTGGCCTGAGGGCACATACTTAATGTGTTGTGAAATCTGTTGTGAATGTATTGTAATGTTTTTTAAATTGTATAACTGCCTTAATTTTGCTGGACCCCAGGAAAAGTAGCTGCTGCCAGGGATCCATAATAAATACAAATACACAGCGGCGATTTTAACATGTACATCTTGGTGGAGTAAACGCCCCAATTTGTTTTTAGATGCATGCCAGCAAACCGTTGCACTACACAACACAACACAACTCTAAACAATACATTAATTGCACTATAACGGTGACAAACAGTGCCCACAAACTGTTAAGGCCTACATAAAGCTGTCCCAACAGCAGAGCTTTCTTTTCAGCACCATGGAGTGAATCCTTACCACTGCTACACCTGGCTATCAGCAGAGCCTTGTCTGGCAGCGAAACAGTTCATTCAGCCTCATTTATTGCCTTTGCAAAAAACATCGCTGATATGACTGACTTGCTTAAACAAATGTGGTTTCTACTGACAATTGAGATGTACAAACTATGGCATAAGGGGACGACAAGCAGATAAGATGCAATCTGTAATTTTGATTAAGACATTAATGAGCGAGCCAGGACGTAGTCAATATAACTATTTGTTCAGCACTTTTGAAATGTACAGCGACAGAATTCAGAACATGGGCCGTTCTTACAGTATTCTCCCTGTACAACAAGTCAGAACCGTAGGATAAATAAGGGGGCATATAAGCAGACAATGAAAGCTCTTACAATATTCGATGATTACATTTCTTCAAAACAGGCTATAGGCTACATGTGCATCACCAAGTCAGAACAGTAGGCTAAGTTATGAGGGGGAAAGGGACCAAATTATTAGGGTGAGGCACATGGGCTGCTAACAGCTTACTACACAACATACACTTAGTATTACTTTCTTAGCTACAGTATACATATCTCCCCGGCATATTACATTATTTATGCAGCAGCATACAATACATTTTTGGACTCACCTTGTTGTGCTGTGCTCACTTGAACGGGAAGTGGCGCGGCAGTCCTTGTGGGCAAATTTATTCATAGAAATGTGTAATCAAAGCCTGACATTCTCTGGATTTATGGGAACTCTGAAAAAAACAAGGTTGAATCATGACGTCAGTGATCTTCAAGTCAGAGCTCTAGAAAGAGGCCAGAGTTCCCGACTTGGAATTCCGAGTTGGATGACCGTTCAAACCGTATTTTCTCAGTCTGAGCTCGTTGTTTTCTGAGTTCCCAGTTGTCTTGAACTCACTGAAGTCTAAGAATTCCCAGTTCCGAGTTTCCAGTTGTTTTGAACTCAGCAGAAGTCATGATGGATTGACAGTATGGCCAATGTATTCAACCTTTTCTGGCCCATGATGTTCAATTTTTATCCTTTTAAGCTTGGAAAAAATACCTTTAAACCCAGACTTGGACCACACACTCACTCCACTGAATAGCAGGCTAGTGATTGCTTTGCAACACTTGCAGTTAGCCACTGATTCCTTCTAAACCACTCATTGTTGAATTTGCGATTTCCAACTTGTTGTGTATGTTTATATCCAATGGCCGATGAGCACCGATACGTTTTATCTATAATTTCTCTTCATATGACAAGGATTGAAAATAATTTGCCAGTAGATTGTCGACATGATTCATGATGATGACTGCTTGTCTAGCTTCCTAGTTAAAATGTTGAAAGTATGATGTTGACATGAAGCTGACATTAAAGCTACGGTAGATATAACGTGATTTGACGTCATTTTATCTGTGGCCAATGACCTTGAGCCTTCTTGGCTGGGCTTCTAATGTAACTCTATGGCAGCACCCAAGGGGCTTGAATTTTCGAGCTCTCCCCGTAGATTTTGCGGCGATGTAGTGTCCCCATGAGTGACAGAACACTGAGCCAATCACGGCACAACTAGAGAACATTACCAACCCCCATGCTCCGTATTTTCCGCTGGCTGCCCCACCCCCACAGAAAGCACTCAGCTAGGCTGAATATGTGACACGTATTAATGCCAAGATAACATGCAAAACAGGCTACAAAAAAAAGCTAAACAGGAGGGGCTCAAAACAGCCCTGAATGACGGGTCGCCACTGCAAATACAAATACAAATACAAATACAGAAACCGAGCCTAAAACCACAGAGCGAGCAATGCAGATGTAGAGGCACTGTAGAAGTTGATTGAAGACAAACATTCAGACACGTTTTATAAATCATATTTGTATTTGTTTTGTCAATCAGGGTTACATTGTGAGGCATTTTTCACAACCATGCATAAAAGAAAACAGCATTATGTTTTGTGATTTTGCCACTGAGACTTTATTCAGACATGACAGGAGGGTATTGTCTGTATACTGAAGTTACAATTAACACTGATTGAGGGAAAACTGAATTAAAAAACCACAAGTCATTTATAGAACCAGACTGGTTTAAAAAAAAAAGTGAAAGTACTGTAAATCATGAGCATAAAATGGTGATTATGGAGGTTAAGAGTTGACTAGTATGTTTTACTCTTCTTACTGTTTGTACTCCTGCTCTTCTCTCTCTATGGTCTTCTTGATCCAGTCAAAGTAATTCTCCACTTTGGTGTAGTAACCCTTTTTAGAATCTTTTTCCTTTTCACAAAGGGCACCCCAGGACACAATGCCTCTCAGACGATATGGCCCTCTGTTATCCTTGTTCCCTGATCCCAGCTTAGGGAGAAAGAATGGACCCCCACTATCCCCCTTGCAGCTATCTTTCCCATCACCACCTGCACAGAACATGTTCTCAGTGAAAACCATTGGCTTGTTAATAGACAATACAGGTGTGTCTTCACACATACTTTGGGGGTATCTTCCCACAGCTGTGTGAAGCAAGTAGCGGCTTTTAAATGTATTCTCTGTCGCACCAAACCCTGAAACAGTGCCTTGTTGACCCTCTTTGAATCCTCCATCAGCCTCAGCCAGGCATATGGGGAGAACATTGGGCCCTAACTTCACCCTGGAAGACATTCTGATGAGAGCTATGTCGTTGTCGTAGTTAGTGCGTTCCTCACCAGCTATGCCCTTCATGTAGTCAGGGTGAATGATGATCTTCTCTGCTACCATGACAACCGTGTCAGGATCAGTTTCTTTTGCTTTTGTCCCATCTATCAGCCCTCCGAAAAATGTAATGGCGCTTTCTTCATAGCCATCTACAACATGAGCTGCTGTGATGGCCCACCGGTCACTGATCAGTGATGCTCCTCCTCTTTTAGGTTGTTTAGTGAGAAGCTGCCAGGGTATCTCTCCTTTCTCCGCCTTAGCGCCCCCCAAAATTCTTGCAATGCTGAAAAAATCTTTTTCAGTCTTCCCACACACTAGAAGATAGACAATCCAGATTAGTGTTCCAACAATACAGTGTAACAGCAGTGATAGTGTACTATCATACACCCACTGTTAGGGAAGCTACTCTGAAAATATAGTTTACCAAGCTACCAATTACTTCTCACTGGAAGAAGTTAAGCTACACTAAAGTTACCCTTAGTTTACTTAACTAAAAATACTTTGAAAAAGTAGTTCACTACATAAAAACTACTTAGTGGAAAATTATCATATCTAAATGTGAAATGTCATAAACTACAAATTGCAAGAAAAGCTCACTCTGGAGACATGTTAACAGAATGTGTAATTAAGCCTATTAAAAACCAAAAAACTATGTTTCAAGTGAGAATTAGGCAGGTCTGAAAATGTTTCTTGCTAAAAACGTAGTGAGTATTTCCAGTTGTTAGCTACAGAGCTACATGGTAAAAAAAAAAGTAATTAACTACTGTAAACACTATCAAGATTTGAATTTAGTTAAACTACCACCAAACTACTGCAAAATGTAGTTAAATTACTAGCTGAACTACATGTAGTTCATTACTCCCCAACACTGCGTACACCTGATAAATGATAGTGAGGCATACCTTCGATGCACTTTGGTAACATTTGTTGGCCGTTGACTGACGTCCACGCACCACTGGCATCACAGATGTACTTCTCTGAAAGAACAGAGGAGAGGTAAGAGCACAGGTAGGGAAGATAGTGATGGCATGTGGAGGGGGCTTAGAAAGCATGGGGCAGGTATACTCAAGATACTGTATAGAAATGATCAGGGAAGGAGGGATGGAAGAAAGGGGGAGATTTACATAAAAAGTTAAAGGAAAAAACGATAACAGCTGCAGCTGTAGGTGAATAAGACTATATGGACTTACCGTCTCCCTCCAGTGTGTAGTATTTGGATTCACACTTGAACTGAACCTCGTCACGAAACAGAGTGCTTGGATCCTTGTCAACCAGTTGAAGGGCCTCATCACTAGAAGTCTCTGGTTCTCCACAATTCACAGCTAGAGGGAGCCAGACATACAGAGCAAACCAAAGCTTCTGAAACAAATTCCAAAACAAATTACTTTAAAAGATAAAATTACTTTATGAAAATGCAACAGTCCTGGGCCTCGTTTCCCAGAGCCTTCGTAGAGTTAAAGATCATCGTTAGAACCATCTTAAGATGTATCTTTAGTAGCCAATCTGTTTCTCAGAGCTTTCATTAGTAACATTGCTCTTAAAAACCATTGCACATCTGCAAGTGATCCAGACCACTTGTAGAGCAGCCAAAGAGCATCGTTAGATGTTTTTTGCCCTTCCGAGTCAATTTATTCACAGAATATCTCCGCTACACATAGAATCAAGATGCTTAAGTTAGGTACCGTATCTATATATATATATATATATATATATATATATATATATATATATATATACACTACCGGTCAAACGTTTAAGAAAACCTACTCATTCAAGGATTTTTCTTTATTTTTACTATTTTCTACATTGTAGAATAATAGTGAAGACATCAAAACTATGAAATAACACATATGGAATCCTGTAGTAATCAAAAAAGAGTTAAACAAAACAAAATATATTTTATATTTGAGATTCTTCAAATAGCCACCCTTTGCCTTGATGACAGCTTTGCACACTCTTGGCATTCTCTCAACCAGCTTCAACTGGAATGCTTTTCCAACAGTCTTGAAGTAGTTCCCACATATGCTGAGCACTTGTTGGCTGCTTTTCCTTCACTCTGCGGTCCGACTCATCCCAAACCATGTAAATTGGGTTGAGGTCGGGGGATTGTGGAGGCCAGGTCATCTGCTGCAGCACTCCATCACTCTCCTTCTTGGTAAAATAGCCCTTACACAGCCTGGAGGTGAGTTGGGTCATTGTCCTGTTGAAAAACAAATGATACTCCCACTAAGCCCAAACCAGATGGGATGGCGTATCGCTGCAGAATGCTGTGGTAGCCATGCTGGTTAAGTGTGCCTTGAATTCTAAATAAATTACAGACAGTGTCACCAGCAAAGCACCCCCACACGGGGGGCGCTGTTGGAAGCCAAGGATGTAGCACGCGTCTCCCTATCGCTCCTGAGTTAGTGACCAAATTTATATATTTAACTTTGCAAAACTGCATACATCTCTGTTTGCCCAGGCGTCTGAAGAGACCCATAAACAACTCAGTTCAAGTTTAATAAATTTAAATTCGTAATGACATCAACCCGACCAAAAACAGAGTCTGCAAGAGCAGGCCGCAACAAGCCTGCAACTTCTCCCGACTCACCCCCGCCACCGAACGCTACCAATGCCGGCCCCACGGAAACACTGACTGTGGAGATGCTACAATCCGTGATAGGCACCCTCAAAGCCGACATTTTCGGAAAAATTGACTGTCTCTCTACCAACCTCAGGTCAGAGATATCAACGATCAAAGACGAGCTTAAAAAATCTATCGAGAGTATACAGAATAAGCTCGACGCACATGGGGTGACTTTATCGGATTTGGAGCGAGGGGCTACAGACCACAGCACTCGCATTAGCGAGCTAGAGACTAACGTCGGCTCATTGACAACTAGGGTGGCATTCCTCGATAATAGATGCGAAGATATGGAAAGTAGAATGCGGAGGAACAACATTCGTCTACTGGGAATACCGGAGGGAGTGGAGGGCCCAAGACCCACGGAGTACATGGCCCAGCTACTTCAGGAGCTGCTCGGGCTAGAGGAGAAGCCACTGCTAGACCGGGCTCACCGCACTCTGCGTAGCCGACCCAGGGATGGAGAACCCCCACGACCATTTGTCATCAGGGTGCATTTCTTTCACGTCCGCAACGACATACTGAGAAGATCGGGAGAAGCATCCCCTCTTCTACATAAGGGTAAAAGAGTCTCGATATTTGCGGACTACACAACAGCTGTGGCTAAGAGGCGGGCTAGCTTTGGAGCTGTGAAACGCCAACTACACACCTGCCCGGGCGTGAAGTTCGGCCTCATCTACCCTGCGGTTTTGAGACTGACTTTACCGGACGGCTCCATGCACAGATTCGAGGACCCGGCTATAGCGGCAGATTTCATCAACAAGAACGTGAAAGCGGCTGTTGTACCGCATGGTTTGTAACAAATGGTTGGCTAGCTGGTCTTCCTAGCAGGCTAGTTAGCAGGCCGAATGGGTGACTAACGAAGCCATCTCTGCTGGGTTCATCGACATATGAATGTCATTCTCTTCTTTATCTCTTTATTTCCAGCCCAGGTTTGCCGCCTCTAATGCCAATATCTGGGGGTCTGCATGGCTGTTTCAGTCTGATCATTTACCATCTGCGTCGAGGTTAAACCTCTCTTAATCGAGGATAGTTTTCTTTAGACTCTATTGGGGACCATTCTATTCATGTTTGGCTTACTCTAGTTAAATGGTCACTAATCTTAGGTAGCACAGAGTAAGAGTTATCATGCTTAGCTCTAAACTTTCTTCGTATTTAGGGTTTTGCTTGCATCTCATTTGGGGAGATGCTTCGGCAAGGGCGGGTGTGAGGGAAGGGTTTGTTCACTCTCTATTTGTATATAGTTTGTATATGTTTTTTGTGCCTCTTCGTTTGTCTTTGTTTTTTACATTTGCGCTTTTAGGTTCAACTAAGATCTTCAGTTTACATTGTACCTTGTCCTTTACACATCCTCTCTCTCTCTTAAGATATGACTCAGCCTAGTGTAGCCCATACTGCTGGAGGGAATGGCTTTAATTGTATTACTTGGAACTGCAGGGGCATAAATAACCCAGTTAAACGTAGTAAGGTGCTACACCATCTTCATCATTTGAAAGCTCACATCATCTTTCTCCAAGAAACTCATCTGAAGGTATCACAACACTCAAGTCTTAGGTGCAGATGGGTGGGTCAGGTGTTCCATTCCTCATTTCAGAGTAAGGCGAGAGGGGTGGCTATTTTACTTCACAGATCGGTACCTTTTACATGTTCTAAGGTGATCGCAGATCCCCATGGTAGATATATAATTGTCAGTGGTAGGCTGCTCAATACAAAGGTTCTTCTTGTTAATATCTATGCTCCTAATTGGGACAATGGTGATTTTTTCAAATCGGTTTTCTCTACACTCCCAGATATGTCCACCCATATGTTGATTTTAGGAGGTGACTTTAACTGTTGGTTAGACCCACAATTGGATCGATCCTCCACTAAACCTACCACCCTAACAACCTCAGCTAGAGTTGTTCGAACCTTTATGTCTGAATTCGCAGTCTCAGATCCTTGGAGAATGGTTAATCCAGCTGGGAAAGCATACTCTTTTTTCTCATCGGTTCACCACACTTTTACGCGCATAGACTACTTCCTTGTTGATGACCGGCTCCTCCACTCCATAACTTCATGTTCATATAACCCAATTGTTGTATCTGACCACGCCCCTGTTACTATGGAAGTAGCTTTTCAAAATGTTGACAATCAGCGACCGCCTTGGCGACTAAAAACTCAACTGCTCAGTAATGAACACTTTGTCAATTTTGTTTTGAGTCAAATCGACTTTTTCATGATTACAAATAGAACTCCAAACATCTCTGCGTCTACTCTCTGGGAAACTTTGAAAGCTTATATCAGAGGTGAAATTATCTCCTACACCGCACATGAGAACAAATTGAAAAGGAATAGGTTATCTATGCTAACACGCTGTATTGCCCAATTAGATGACATTTATGCCGTTTCACCATCCCCGGATATTTATAAGGAACGTTTAACTCTGCAAGCAGAATTTGACACACTATTAACAGACCAGGTTACTGAAATGCTTGTCAAGTCTAGGAGCACTTACTATGAACAAGGAGAGAAAGCCAGTAAATTATTAGCTCACAAGTTACGTCAACAATCATCATCATCTCAGATTACAAAAATTCGTACATCATCTGGGATATCATTAGATCCTGGGGGGATCAATGAGGAGTTCAAGAGATTTTACCAGTCTCTATATACCTCTGAAAGTAAAGCGGATACACTGGAATTGGATAATTTCTTCCACTCACTATCTGTGCCTTCGGTCGGCCGGGACTTGGTAAAAAAATTAGAGCAGCCGATCACTGTTGAAGAACTGTCTAACGCTGTCAAATCCCTTCAATCTGGGAGAAGCCCAGGGCCTGATGGCTACCCGACAGAGTTTTATAAAAAGTTTATCACCAAAATAGCCCCTATTCTAATTGAAATGTACAATGATGCATTTGTAAATGGTGCTCTCCCACATACTCTCACTCAAGCAACCATTTGTGTTATTCTTAAAAAAAACAAAGACCCTCTTGACTGTGCATCATACCGTCCAATTAGCCTGCTAAATGTGGACTATAAAATTCTAGCCAAAATTCTGGCAACGCGGCTAGAAACAGTCCTCCCATCAATTATCTCTCCGGATCAAACAGGATTTATAAAAAATAGACACTCATTCTTCAATCTCCGAAGATTATTTAATATTATATACAATCCTTCTGTCGACAATACCTCTGAAGCCATTATATCCCTGGACGCGGAGAAAGCGTTTGATCGGGTGGAATGGAAATACCTTTTTTACACTCTAAATAAATTTGGCTTTGGCTCCAAATTCATGACCTGGATAAAACTTCTGTACTCATCCCCCCAAGCCTCTGTCAGGACTAATAACACTCAATCAGATCGCTTCCCTTTGCAAAGATCGACACGTCAGGGTTGCCCTTTAAGTCCCTTACTGTTTGCCCTCGCCATAGAGCCACTTGCAATAGCACTTCGCTCCAACCCCCTCATCAAAGGCATAGTCAGATACGGGCACGAACACAAACTGTCTTTATATGCAGATGATTTATTAATATACACATCCAATCTTTCTGTCTCTGTCCCTGCTGCCCTTGCCACTTTCGCATCCTTCGGTCACATATCAGGGTATAAACTAAATCTCAGTAAAAGTGAATTGATGCCACTTAACATGGCTGCAAAAAAATCCCCTTTACATAACTTGCCATTTAAAATAGCTCACAGTAGTTTTATTTATCTCGGGGTACATGTCACAATTAGGTTTGAAAACCTTTTTCAAGCCAACTTTGCTCCTCTCTTAACCCGTACTAAGGACGATTTGGAACGGTGGTCTTTGCTACACCTCTCCTTAGTTGCTAGAATTAACTCTATTAAAATGAATACTCTCCCTAAATTCTTATACCTCTATCAGTGCCTTCCAATATTTCTACCCAATACATTTTTCAAAAAGATCGACGGCCTAATTCTACCCTTTATATGGGACAAAAAGCCTCCTAGGATGCGAAAACAGCTCTTGCAGAGGCCCAAACCAGACGGCGGTCTAGCTCTACCAGATTTCAGATTCTATTATTGGGCCGCTAACCTTAGGATCATTCAGTACTGGTTGCAGAGCAGAGTAATATTCCCACCCCCAACTTGGCTGGAGATGGAGGCTGCCTCGTCTACACCGGCATCACTGTCTTCCCTCGCTCACTCCTCTATTACAGGCCCTTACTCCTCCTTCACCAATAATACATGTGTCAAAACAACATTGAAGATCTGGAATCAATTTAGGCGCCACTTTGGGTTTCAAACAACCTCTTCCTTGGCTCCGGTAGCCTCAAACCCAGCTTTTCCCCCATCTATAATTGATGGTGCTTTCTCAACATGGTCTAATCTCGGTATTAAAAGATTCAGAGATCTGTATACTAACAATACATTTAGTACGTTTCAACAACTATCAGCTAAATCTGGTCTCCCCAGACATCATTTTTTTAGGTTCTTACAAGTCCGGAGTTACATCCGCAGCATAGATCCAGGATTCCCCAACCTTTCTAGTGGAACACAGTTCGACACATTTCTCACCCCACTTCCTAATCAGAAAGGCACATTGTCAATAATCTATAGTCAAATTTGCTCACTACAAGCCATCTCATTAAACAATATCAAATCCTCTTGGGAGGAGGAACTGGGTGAGGAAATATCTGATGAACTATGGGAAGGGGCACTCAAAAGGGTACATAGCTCTTCTATTTGCGCTCGACACGGCCTCATCCAATGCAAACTCATTCATAGGGCCCACTGGACCAAAGCAAGACTATCAAAAATTTACAAGGATGTGAACCCTAATTGTGTTCGATGTAACCAGTCCCCTGCTAATCATGTGCACATGTTTTGGTGCTGCCCATCTCTTGTTGGTTTCTGGAAAGACATCTTTAACACACTCTCAGAATTAAGCGGCACACAGATCGAGCCAGACCCTCTCATTGCATTATTTGGAGTTTCCTTACCCACAATACAATTGACCAAAATGAATAAGGATGTAATTGCCTTTGTCACGTTGTTAGCGAGACGATTAATTTTACTTAGATGGAAATCCTCTGCAGCCCCTTCTCATGCTCTTTGGATTAAATCTATTTTGAATTGCATAAAGTTGGAGAAAATAAAGCAGACACTCAATGGGTCTGTAGACAAATTTTATGCAAAGTGGGCTCCCTTCTTTTCTTATGTTAAAAGAATACATTTCCCTGCAGTTCCAGAGTGATGTATATTTATATATTGGTGATGTAAGAAGCCTGGTATGTGCATATACGACATCTCGGATGTTAAGGACGGTAATAACTGTGCTAGCTGACCTATAACAACTGGATCAAAACAGATATTCTTCCTTTTATTTTTTTAAATTATTTTTATTATTATTATTATTATTATTTATTTTTTTTTGTGTGTTCTATCTTATTTATGTACTTAATGTCTATTTTTTCTTTCATGTCTGTCTCTCCATGTTTTGCGTGAGAGACAGAATAACAACAACAAAATCCAGAAAAACGCATGTCAAAAATGTTATAAATTGATTTGCATTTTAATGAGGGAAATAAGTATTTGACCCCCTCTCAATCAGAAAGATTTCTGGCTCCCAGGTGTCTTTTATACAGGTAATGAGCTGAGATTAGGAGCACACTCTTAAAGGGAGTGCTCCTATTCTCAGCTTGTTACCTGTATAAAAGACACCTGTCCACAGAACCAATCAATCAATCAGATTCCAAACTATCCACCATGGCCAAGACCAAAGAGCTCTCCAAGGATGTCAGGGACAAGATTGTAGACCTACACAAGGCTGGAATGGGCTACAAGACCATCGCCAAGCAGCTTGGTGAGAAGGTGACAACAGTTGTGATTTGCGATTATTCGCAAATGGAAGAAACAAAAAGGAACTGTCAATCTCCCTCGGCCTGGGGCTCCATGCAAGATCTCACCCAGTTGCAATGATCATGAGAACGGTGAGGAATCAGCCCAGAACTTCACGGGAGGATCTTGTCAATGATCTCAAGGCAGCTGGGACCATAGTCACCAAGAAAACAATTGGTAACACACTACGCCGTGAAGGACTGAAATCCTGCAGCGCCCGCAAGGTCCACCTGCTCAAGAAAGCACATATACAGGCCCGTCTGAAGTTTGCCAATGAACATCTGAATGATTCAGAGGAGAACTGGGTGGAAGTGTTGTGGTCAGATGAGACCAAAATCGAGCTCTTTAGCATCAACTCAACTCGCCGTGTTTGGAGGAGGAGGAATGCTGCCTATGACTCCAAGAACACCATCCCCACCGCCAAACATGGAGGTGGAAACATTATGCTTTGGGGGTGTTTTTCTGCTAAGGGGACAGGACAACTTCACCGCATCAAAGGGACGATGGACGGGGCCATGTACCATCAAATCTTGGGTGAGAACCTCCTTCCCTCAGCCAGGGCATTGAAAATGGGTCGTGGATGGGTATTCCAGCATGACAATGACCCAAAACACACGGCCAAGGCAACAAAGGAGTGGCTCAAGAAGAAGCACATTAAGGTCCTGGAGTGGCCTAGCCAGTCTCCAGACCTTAATCCCATAGAAAATCTGTGGAGGGAGCTGAAGGTTCGAGTTGCCAAACGTCAGCTTCGAAACCTTAATGACTTGGAGAAGATCTGCAAAGAGGAGTGAGACAAAATCCCTCCTGAGATGTGTGCAAACCTGGTGGCCAACTACAAGAAACGTCTGACCTCTGTGATTGCCAACAAGGGTTTTGCCACCAAGTACTAAGTCATGTTTTGCAGAGGGGTCAAATACTTATTTCCGTCATTAAAATGCAAATCAATTTATAACATTTTTGACATGCGTTCTTCTGGATTATTTTGTTGTTATTCTGTCTCTCACTGTTCAAATAAACCTACCATTAAAATTATAGACTGATCATGTCTTTGTCAGTGGGCAAACGTACAAAATCATCAGGGGATCAAATACTTTTTTCCCTCACTGTACACATGCGGAGATCATCCATTCACCCACACCGCGTCTCACAAAGACATGACGGTTGGAACCAAAAATCTCCAATTTGGACTCCAGACCAAAGGACACATGTCCACCGGTCTAATGTCTGTTGCTCGTGTTTCTTGGCCCAAGCAAGTCTCTTATTCTTATTGGTGTCCTTTAGTAGTGGTTTCTTTGCAGCAATTCGACCATGAAGGCCTGATTCACACAGTCTCCTCTGAACAGTTGATGTTGAGATGTGTCTGTTACTTGAACACTGTGAAGCATTTATTTGGGCTACAATTTCTGAGGCTGGTAACTCTAATGAACATATCCTCTGCAGCAGAGGTAACTCTGGGTCTTTCATTCCTGTGACAGTCCTCATGAGAGCCAGTTTCGTCATAGTGCTTGATGGTTTTGCGACTGCACTTGAAGAAAGTTCTTGAAATGTTCTGTATTGACTGACCTTCATGTCTTAAAGTAATGATGGACTGTTGTTTCTCTTTGCTTATTTGAGCTGTTCTTGCCATAATATGGACTTGGTCTTTTACCAAATAGGGCTATCTTCTGTATACCTTGTCACAATACAACTGATTGGCTCAAACGCATTAAGAAGGACAAATTCCACAAATTAACTTTTAAGAAGGCACACCTGTTAACTGAAATGCATTCCAGGTGACTACCTCATGAAGCTGGTTGAGAGAATGCCAAGAGTGTGCAAAGCTGTCATCAAGGCAAAGGGTGGCTATTTGAAGAATCTCAAATATATATATATATATATTTTTGTTTAACACCTTTTTGGTTACTACATGATTCCATATGTGTTATTTCATAGTTTTGATGTCTTCACTATTATTCTACAATGTAGAAAATTGTAAAAATAGAGAAAAACGCTGGAAGGAGTAGGTGTGTCCAAACTTTTGACTGGTACTGTATAGATATTTTAAAGGGGGTGGAGAAAGACTAAACTTGTTGGTGCAGTTACCCTGTTTCAAACAGCAGATGTCGACCTCGTCCACCAGACAATCGGTGTGAGTTTATAAAACTCATTGGGTCAGACACGCCTACACTCTGACTCTCATGACTGTCTCATTTGGCGTTTGGCTGACACTCCATGAGATCTACATTAGTTTTAAACTTGTTTGTTTACAAAAGATACCAACAACGAAGTAGGTGTAGGTGAGTAGGTGTTCTAAAACTTTTGACCGGTAGTGTACATTTGATTGACAGCTAAGAAATATGCTAACTGGATAACAGTTGTTCAAGTTCAGCATAGCTAGCTAGTAAAGCGATTCACATGTATTGCTAGCTAACCAAATGACACTTGCATCTCTAGCTGTAGCCACCAAAAAAACAATATGAGGGGGAAAAATTGGTCACTTACCCACTCCAATGACATGACACCCTCCCAGCAGCTAGCTAGCTAACAATAGGCTCTGTGTTTTAGCTTGCTAAATAAATAGCTAGCTACATAAATAGATAGGGGATGTCAAACTCAATCAGCGCATGGGCCATACTGAAAAAACATAATGAATTCACGGGCCAGACATAGCCCATTTGTTTTTACAAATAAACTTGCAACTGCGACCCAAACTGGCCATTGTTTTTTTAGTAAAAATATGGCCCTTTAAAATGTCCACTGATAGATTTATTTGTATTTTAAGAATAATGACTAAAGGATTTCACCCCAAATACAGTATAAATGTGTAAACTGTGTTACAATGATCAACCCACTAACGGGGGGGGGGGGGGGGGGGGGGGTAAGGAGAAAGGTGGAAACTGTTTAAGAAAGCCTCCTAAAGGTGGGCGGAGCAAAGTGCCTTTGTGTGTCAAGGGGTATAAAACAGTATGGAGAAAGGAGAAAGGTGGAAACTGTTTAAGAAAGCCTCCTAAAGGTGGGCGGAGCAAAGTGCCTTTGTGTGTCAAGGGGTATAAAACAGTATGTGTTTTGGGCGCCAGAGCTCTCCATGAATAAACATACAGATCATTCTTGTTGGTTGTGGACCTTGAATCATTTATGATTAAAACCAGAGCCTTACAACCTCTGGTAATGATTCAAGCTTAGGTTGAATTAGAGATAGAAATTCTCCTAACAGAGTGGTCCTTCGAGCCGGATCTTAAATACGTCTTTGTCGTTCTAAAGACACCGAAACCGTGCACGGGCGGATGATTGCATCCATGGAGAATAGTCCTGGCCTTCGACGTTAAGGTTATAAACAGGCCGGTGATTACTCTTATGAACGATAAAGACGTTAACGAGTTTGAAAAATCATTTAAATCCAAACTGCAAGGAAAAGGTCAGTAATTTTTATTCATGATTTTGGTGAAATGATTTTAACTTGTATAAGAATAGTAATTCTTGTGGAGGGCAGAGAATAGTTACCAAAATCTCAACGGAAGTAATAATTATTACTAAATGGGAAGGGTCCGAAATTGACCCTAGGTAAATAGCTATTACCAAAATAATCTAGTCCGAAATGACACGGGGTGAATGACCATCACCAATGTAAACTAATTTTTATCGAGATTGTACTGGGTGCAGTGTTACGATAAACAGGGAGGGGATGATTTTTGTCGTGTGCTATGGATACATTAAACAAGTCAAAAGTCGCGTAAACAACTGGGGATTTGCTATAACTCTGTAAACTGGAGCAGTTACGACCTCTAGGTTACAAATAGGTTTGGCAAATGATTGTATAATGTTGTGTACGTGTGAGATTTGAGAATCCATCGGAATACGTGATAATTGTTTCAAGGAAGGAGCTAAAAATAAGTCGCGTGAGAAAAAATGGTTATCTGACTCTTTTCATGAAACCGGAGTTTTAAATAAAAAACTCTGGGTTACGGGTGGATCATTTTAAATGGTTAATTACAAAAGCAGATCATACATTGGCTCAATAGACGCACTAAATAATAGCTCCTAGGAGAATAATTCTGGATTTAATTATTACTAAAGGGGGGGATTTCTTATTTTTCCACCATGGGAAATAAATCTTCTAAAGAGGTCCGAGAATTAACGGGGGATGAAAAATATATGTTAGGAAGAGATCGAAGAAATATGTTTTATGGATCCATTTGGGAGAAGAGGTATAGATTTATTGGGCATCTAGATTAAAAATTAGAAGTTATGATTGCATGTAAACTGTGGAACGGATTTGAAAAAACAGCGAGGGGAGGGGCTAGAGACAGCGAGGGTCTTTTTTAAGCGTGAAAGTGCTTTAACGGTAACAAAGGAATATTTAACCATCGTGACTGCAGGGGTAAAGGAAAGGGCAGTGTCGGAGATAGGACAGTCTATTTTTTGGTTCAACGGGTAAAATGTTTGAAAAAATGATTCGTGTCGATTAAGAATTGGCTAAAAACACCACGAAGCGATTATTTGAGAGGTACCTATAAAATTCCAACGATGCATATGTATGAACTTTCTCACTCAAACGTAGACGTACGTCATGAGTGAGAAAGTAGAGAATATTTACATTTGCATTTTTGGTCATTTGGCAGACGCTCTGGTCCGGAGCGACTTGCAGGAGCAGTGGGGGTTGGGTGCCTTGCTTGGGGGCACATCGGCAGATTTTTCGCCTGGTCGGCTCGGGAGTTGGAGCCGGCGACCTCGGTTACTGAGACGGTGCGCTTGGTTACTGGGCTACTAGCCGGCGGGGATGAGTTTAAGGTTGTGCCGTTGTTTGATTAGGTGATAAGGTTATGTGATAAGGTTTCATGGGTAATCGGACCATAACTAAAGTGGTTATAGAAGTAATGTATAAATAGTAGAGAGCCAATAGTGGGTTCCATTGAACTATTATGTTGTGTTGGGCATTTGAATGGCATAAGGTGAAATATGTGTGTATGAGGGAATTCAACGGCGGGTATGAATGATAACCGGATACTACTTAGTATTTGGTTGGTTAAATGCTGAATAAAAGATTTGAGGCGTGGTTATGGGGTAACTAGGAAGACGCACTTATTCAATGGGGAATGGGTGTAGGTAGAGAGAGTTTTTACGTGTATTAAAAGTTGCATTAGATAGCTTTAGTAGTATTCTAGATAGGTCTATGAAAATATGTTACAAGTACGAATGACATTATTTCCTAATAAGGAAAATGTGTAGGTAAGGTCCCGCGCCTCCCCAATAATGTAGGAAAGAGCAGGAGAGGGGGGGGGGAGAAGTGAGAGACAATACATAGTTCAGATGGTAGGAATGTCATTAAGTGTATGCTTATCAACGATATCAAGTATTTGTTTTATTGATTGGGGCCGAATCAGAGAGAACGGTTAAAGAGATTGAATAGTGAACTGAAATGGGTTAGCGGGAAAATACAAATAGTTGGAAAATTTTAGAACGATAATTTATTTTCGTTACGGGGAAGCAAGTGGCATTGGCTGTTGTGCTGGGGGAATAGCGCCAGCCTGTGGTGGGTTCTGGATTTGTTATAAAGAAACTTATATTTTAAACTAAAGTGATGGAATAGGCTACAATTATAACATCAGAAAAAGGGCACAATATAATTTGTAATAGTTATTACAATTATTATTGATAGTTATTACAGTTATTATCATTGATTCAGTAATGATAGAAGGATAGTAGAGGAAAGGCAAGGGATTAAATCTCATTTAGGGAAATAAGAGGGGTATGAAATATTAGGGAGAAAATACCATTAACTGAGGGAACATTTGATGTAACCGTGATTGTATTGGCTAAAAACTGAAATATGACATTTACAAGGGGGACAGTCACCAGAGCTCTTACAGAATTAACTGCACTAAGTGAAGAATGAACTGAGAACTCAGAAGTTAGTACATCGTGGATAGGGTGGTTTGAGGAAATATTTGGTAAATGGAAAACCATAGCAGCCACCATCTTAGGAGCGGTCAGTGTTTGTATGGCTATTCTTGTATTATGTGGTTGTTGTCTTGTTCCCTGTGTCCGAGGATTGGGGAGTCAGGCGTTGGTGAAATGCAGTATCTAAACAATGATGAAAGATGGACTGACTCCGGACTCTGACCAGGGGAATGTGAAAAAACAATCCTCCAGGCTTGGTGGATGACGGGGATTTGGACCCTGAAAGACCGCAATTGGATGAAATGTTTATTAGTTCTGACGTGATCTCTGAGATTTATCCTGAATATGTAATACATTTATCCTGAAAATGAAACCATTTAGTCAAAGGGGTGGATTGATAGATTAATTTGTATTTTAAGAATAATGACTAAAGGATTTCACCCCAAATACAGTATAAATGTGTAAACCACTAACAGCGGGACTAAACATTCCAGGGTAAGGAGAAAGGTAGAAACTGTTTAAGAAAGCCTCCTAAAGGTGGGCGGAGCAAAGTGCCTTTGTGTGTCAAGGGGTATAAAACAGTATGTGTTTTGGGCGCCAGAGCTCTCCATGAATAAACATACAGATCATTCTTGTTGGTTGTGGACCTTGAATCATTTATGATTAAAACCAGAGCCTTACAACCTCTGGTAATGATTCAAGCTTAGGTTGAATTAGAGATAGAAATTCTCCTAACATCCACTTGCGTACATAGGATGCTGTATAGATAATTTTAACATATTAAAACAATAAATCAATAAATAATATTTGTCCAGCCTTTGCTGCTATGCTTGCAGATGTTCATAATATGATGCAACCCTAATGAAAATGTATTTAATAACAAAAATGTAGTTATAGGTTGTTCTATCATTTTTTTGCACTGCATGGATCACCGGTTTCGGTTGAATGCAGCATTGCTGTATGGTGCACTCAAAATGTATTGTAGTTGAGTAGCCAGCCTATTGCTCAAATGTTGCTGTAATAGGTCTACATGTTTCTCCTTTGCATGGTGGTTTGTTGCAGGTTTTGCTTTTTGGTTATTCATTGTCAAGCTTTAAAAACCGAAGCCAGACAGCCTAGCTCAGACTGTGACGTGTCACACTTTCCCTCTGCTGCGCGCTGTAAACAGGACACATGAAAGCAGCGCAATTGAAGTTGAATTCACTGATGAAAATGCATCAGGCTGTAATTTCATAAAATAGATGTCTCAACTGCTGACTCATTTATACTTGTGTGTCCTATTCGGCACGCGGGCCTTGTGCTTGAAACATGTGCGCTAGCCTATTAGCCATGTTATGACTGACTTGTGATCATTGACCTTGCTAGTTTGATTGTATTGACATTTCCAGCCTTAGTCACAGTTGTCCATTGTTGTTCAAAATATTGAGTCATTGAAACTGAAATGAGTGGAGGCAGCAAACAATGTACCAGGCCAGCTGTGATTTATAACCTGATAGCAATATTATTTCGCCTACAAAGAAATGTTTTGGTGAATTATATTAATCATGCATTGAACTGCATCCATCTATTCTGCCAACAATGTCTTACTGTACGTCATGGAATTTGGAGTAAAATAGAACCTATTTTGAAGCATGAACTGGGAATTTTATATTTTTTACTGATAATATAATTGTCTGTTTGTTTCATATCTGCAAAGTAGTTAAAACGCTATCAGTTCCACTTTAAATAAAGTGAGAAAACTGAAGTTAATTTTTACCAAAATCGCATGGCCAAATGTCACCGTAATTCAAGAACGACCCTCATACCTATATACAGTTGAAGTCGGAAGTTTACATACCCCTTAGCCAAATACATTTAAACCCAGTTTTTCACAATTCCTGACATTTAATCAGAGTAAAAATTCCCTGTTTTAGGTCAGTTAGGATCACCACTTTCTTTTAAGAATGTGAAATGTCAGAATAATAGTAGAGAGAATTATTTATTTCAGGTTTTATTTCTTTCATCACATTCCCAGTGGTTCAGAAGTTTACATACACTCAATTAGTATTTGGTAGCATTGCCTTTAAATTGTTTAACTTGGGTCTAACGTTTCGGTTAGTCTTCCACAAGCTTCCCACAATAAGTTAGGTGAATGTTGGCCCATTCCTCCTGACAGAGCTGGTGTAACTGAGTCAGGTTTGTAGGCCTCCTTGCTCGCACACGCTTTTTCAGTTCTGCCCACACATTTTCTATAGGATTTAAGTCAGGGCTTTGTGATGGCCAATCCAATACCTTGACTTTGTTGTCCTTAAGCCATTTTGCCACAACTTTGGAAGTATGCTTGGGGTCATTGTCCATTTGGAAGACCAATTTGCGACCAAGCTTTAACTTCCTGACTGATGTCTTGAGATGTTGCTTCAATATATCCACATAATTTTCCTTCCTCATGATGCCATCTATTTTGTGAAGTGCACCAGTCCCTCCTGCAGCAAAGCACCCCCACAGCATGATGCTGCCACCCCCGTGCTTCACGGTTGGGATGGTGTTCTTCGACTTGCAAGCATCCCCCTTTTTCCTCCAAACATAACGATGGTCATTATGGCCAAACAGTTCTATTTTTGTTTCATCAGAACAAAGGACATTTCTCCAAAAAGTACAATCTTTGTCCCCATGTGCAGTTGCAAAACGTAGTCTGGCTTTTTTATAGCGATTTTGGAGCAGTGGCTTCTTCCTTGCTGAGCGGCCTTTCAGGTTATGTCGATATAGGACTCGTTTTACTGTGGATATAGATACTTTTGTACCTGTTTCCTCCAGCATCTTCACAAGGTCCTTTGCTGTTGTTCTGGGATTGATTTGCACTTTTCGCACCAAAGTACGTTCATATCTAGGAGAAAGAACGCGTCTCCTTCCTGAGCGGTATGATGGCTGCGTGGTCCCATGGTGTTTATACTTGCGTACTATTGTTTGTACAGATGAACGTGGTACCTTCAGGCGTTTGGAAATTGCTCCCAAGGATGAACCAGACTTGTGGAGGTCTACAATTTTTTTCTGAGGTCTTGGCTGATTTCTTTTGATTTTCCATGATGTCAAGCAAAGAGGCACCGAGTTTGAAGGTAGGCCTTGAAATACATCCACAGGTACACCTCCAAATTGACTCAAATTATGTCAATTAGCCTATCAGAAGCTTCTAAAGCCATGACATCATTTTCTGGAATTTTCCAAGCTGTTTAAAGGCACAGCCAACTTAGTGTATGTTAACTTCTGACCCACTGGAATTGTGATACAGTGAATTATAAGTGAAATAATCTGTCTGTAAACAATTGTTGGAAAAATGACTAGTGTCATGCACAAAGTACATGTCCTAACCGACTTGCCAAAACTATAGTTTGTTAACAAGAAATGTGTGGAGTGGTTGAAAAACGAGTTTTAATGACTCCAACCTAAGTGTATGTAAACTTCCGACTTCGACTGTACATATTCAACTTTTGCTATTTTTCTACACCAGAACATTTTGAGTTACATCTATTAAGGGTGTTAAACGCTGGCTATATTAATCCTGTGAAATACAATTGTTGAGACGGTCTCGTCTCACTCACGTTCACAGTGGTGTACAGGACTCCACTCGCCTGTCCTCTTGCATGTCGACTCATACTCTTTGTCGCCCTTTGTGAAGAGAGAACACATGTATCTGGTAGTGTACAATCTATTATGTCATGTTTTTGAGAACATTCAAATTGTCCAAATGTTTTTCTACAGTACCAAACCAAGCTCTTGGTTTTAATATGAAAGCTAACTGAACCCTATTACTGCCTCTTGTGAACTTACAGTACTGTAGCCTACTCACTGTGTTCAGAACACTCCCTAGGTCACAGGTCACCGTGACTGTGTCACCTTGGTGATATTCAGGTTGCTGTGGGGCCAAGGTAGAGTTGGAGGTCACAATCCCTCGGCAGGTCTTTTCTGCAATTAAACAAGTCATCACTTTATTTTGATCCATTATACAGTGCCTTCAGAAAGTATTCAACTGCTTTTTCCACATTTTGTTGTGTTACAGCCTGATTAAAACATTTATTAAATTGAGATTTTGTGTCACTAATCTACACACCATAATGTCAAAGTGGAATGTTGTTTTTAGAAAATACAAAAAAAAGTTTTTAATGAAAAGCTGAAATAAGTTCAGGAGTAAAAATGTGCTTACAAATACACATGAAGTTGCATGGACTCACTTTGTGTGCAGTAATAGTGGTTAACATGATTTTTTAATGACTACCCAATCTCTGTACCTCACACATACAATTAAGGTTCCTCAATCGAGTAGTGAATTTCAAGCACATATTCAACAACAATGACCAGGGAGGTTTTCCAATGCCTCACAAAGAAGGGCACCGATTGGTAGATTTTATGAATTTTTAAAAAGTTGACATGAAAAGTAGACATATCCCTTTAAGCATGGTGAAGTTATTAGGCTTTGGTCAGTCACTACAAAGATACAGCCATCCTTCCTAACTCAGTTGCCAAAGAGGAAGGAACCCGCTCAGGGATTTCACCATGAAGCCAATAGCCATCTTAAAACAGTTACAGAGTTGAATGGCTGTGATAGGAGAAAACTGAGGGTGGATCAACAACATTGTATACAGAACAAAAATATAAACACAACATGTAACGTGTTGGTCCCATGTTTCATGAGCTGAAATAAAAGATCCCAGAAATGTTTCATATGCAAAAAAAGCTTATTTCTCCTTTGCCAAAATAATCCATCCACCTGACAGGTGTGGCATATCAAGAAGCTGATTAAACAGCATGATCATTACACAGGTGCACCTTGTGCTGGGGACAATAAAAGGCCACTCTAAAATGTGCAGATTTGTTACACAACACAATGCCACAAATGTCTCAAGTTTTGAGGGAGTGTGCAATTGGCATGCTGACTGCAGGAATGTCCACCAGAGCTGTTGCCAGAGAACGGAACTTTCATTTCTCTACCATAAGCCGCCTCCAATGTAATTTTAGAGAATTTGGTAGTATATCCAACCGGCCTCACAACCGCAGACCACGTGTATGGCATCATGTGGGCGAGTGGTTTGCTGATGTCAATGTTGTGAACAGAGTGCCCCATGGTGGCAGTGGGGTTATGGTATGGGCGGGCATAAGCAACGGACAATGAACAATTGCATTTTATCGATGGCAATTTGAATGCACAGAAATACCGCAATGAGACCCTGAGGCCCTTTGTGAGGCCCATTTTTCTTATGGTATCTGTGACCAACAGATGCATATCTGTATTCCCAGTCATGTGAAATCCATAGGTTAGGGCCCAATGCATGACTGTAAGTCACTTAGGATAAAAGCGTTTGCTAAATGGTATATATATATATATTACATTATTTAATTCAGTAATGTGCTTTTTTTATGTATAAAAGTTGTCATTTTTCAGTTATCGTGTGCAAGGAAATTAGTAGTTTCCTGACCTTATAGAAACCCTTACTTGTGGTTTTGTAGTGGATAGTGAAGCCGTTGTTGGAGCCCTGTCCGTCGGAGTTGAAGAGAATGCGGGCGCGGTGTGACCCAGTGCGGAGGGGGGAGGAGGGAGGCACACGGCCACAGAATGGCCCCCGAGTCCCAGAGGAAGTCTCAACCTGAAAACAACAGAATATGTTGTATGAAGAATGTTGTACCAGGAAAATATGATATGTACTGTATCAGGAATACTGTAAGACTACAAGGTGAGAGGGGGACATTGTTGTTGAAGCATATTCAGTGACCTTGAAATGTAGTAGATTGGTTTAATGTCCTCCTATTCGCTGTGAAGGTGACGGCCACTTCCGCTACCAGATGCCTTTTATTACGTTTTTACACTAGACCATTGCGCTATATTTTTGCGCTTTGAAAAAATTGGAAAAACTACAAGGCTGAGGGGGTAGTCACTTCCTGGTTACTTTCACAGCGTATGTCAGGTGCAAATCTTGTTAGAGGGATTGGTCACCTTCATGGGTGCAAAGCATAAAGTAGGAATTTCACAGAATTTACACATAGTAATGATGAGAATCAGCTGAGTTTTTCTTGACCACATGACCTGACTAAGAAAAACTCGGGACCCTATTTATAGGCTACAGCTACTCACCATGAGTGTGTCCACACATTGTCCATCAGGCCCCTGCTCCACATCAAACTCCCCAGTGAAGCGTAGGAGCAGCTCCAGGTTGTCCTCTACTGACAGGGTGTAGGAGCAGTGGGCATGCTCAGCGTACGGGCCGGGCCGAGGCGGACTGGATATCACGCCACGCAGTGAGCCGGACAGGTCCTCAGTGCAACTCACTGCGGTAGAGACGTATGATCAATAACATAACCCTCATTGTCATCATCATTACCATCATAGAGGGATGGTGTTGTAACATGAAGTCGGTAGCTGTACGAGCAACAAGTAGTAACGCCATCACGTCTTTGTTGTTATTACTACAATTGGCATCATCATCATTATACTTCATTCTCTCTTTGTTTTCATTTCCTCTTAGTGCTTCTCCTTCTTTCTCTCCTCTGTTCCTTCTGTCTTTCACTTCCTCTTTCCCATTCCCTTCCCTTCCCGTCTCTCTCTCTCTCTCTCTCTCTCTCTCTCACTCTCTCTCTCTCTCTCTCTCTCTCTGCTCTCTCTCTCTCTCTCTCTCTCTCTCTCTCTCTCTCTCTCTGTTTCTCCATACCTGTGCAGGTGTGTCTGTCTGTGTCCAGGTGGTAACCAAGGCGACAGGAGCAGAGGTAGCCTCCGATGTAGTTGTGGCAGAACTGGGTACATCCGTTATCTGGGTCGTCCTCACACTCATCAAAGTCTGTTAAAAAGACAACATAGGTCTGACTAAGGTACCAATCAATGGTCACATGAGGTAACGCAACAACAACAACAACAACAACAACAACAACAACAAAAAAATGTTTTTCATTTCATCATAGTCTAAGAGAAATACATCAATGCTCTATGAAACAATGGTCCCTTTCTCCTCCTCACCTTGCAGTGTGTAAAACCCTCTGAAGCCAGTGTGCCTCTTAGTGTTGGAGTAGTCTGAGCGGAACGAGAGAGAGAGGCAGCCCTCCATGGAGGAGAGGAGTGAGGGATTGACGGTAGAATCAAGGTCCTCAAACGACATTTCACCACATTGAATGGCTATCTGCTTTCCATCTGCAAAGATCTAACAAAGGGATAATTTTATCAGATCTTTAACAACACATGGACACCTTAGGATTTCTAATTGTGACATCTAATATCCCTCCCATTCCCACCCCAATAATAGGAATAATAGACTACTTTTTGCTATGTCTCAAAGTATGTTACATTACAGTAAAAGTGTCATCCTTGAGTCAGTGACACCTGACTTTAACCAATGGATTGTTGATGCTATGTATTGGCCAATGAGAGGCATTGACGCTACCAGTCGGCCATAGTGGCACTCTTCAGAAGAAGAAGTCCTCCATATGAATGAATGAAATTCTACACTATTTCAAGTACACGTTTCAAGGACAAAATAACATGTATTTAAGTATCCTTCAAGGAAAACTGTATATTTTTATGTTTAGCTCACATAATATCCTTTAACAGTATGCATTAAGGTGTCTGCAATAGAATGAGCATGGCAAAACCAAATGTAGAAATTAATAAATGCATTTCTATAGCTTCCAAAATCATTTTTACAATGGTGGGGGAGTGCCAAGATGGAGGCGCAGTGGCTTCAAAACAGCACCTCCTATCAGTCATATAGTGTATATATAAATAATTGCCTTTAACCCTTTATACTGACCTCCAGGGCGTCGTTCTCGCAGCCGTCACTGTCCTCCATGTCCAGGTGTGTCAGCTTGAGGGCGAGGGTGTGGCCGGGAGGGGCACACCTGCTCCAGTTCATACTAGTATCAGGTGGGTAACCACGGGGATAGCCTGGAGACTCTACCCACCCCGAGAGCATCGACATGGCGCAGAGGGGCAGGAGGAACAGACAGAGGCTGGGGGAGAGGGCGAAGACAGAAAAAGAGAGAGGGGGGTGAAAGAGAAGGGAGATGAGAGAGAGAGAAAGAGAGAGTGGGGGGGCAAAAAGGGGGAGAGATACAGAGAAAAAGATGTCACACGGTCAAAGAGGAGAACAGGAGATTAACAAAGAGACACAGAAAGTGAAGGAAAGTATCACGTGTAAAGAGAGAGTCAATAATATAAACAGAGAGAGAGAGAGAGAGAGAGAGAGAGAGAGAGATAAACAGAGATAAACAGAGAGAGAGAGAGAGAGAGAGAGAGAGAGAGAGAGAGAGAGAGAGAGAGAGAAAGAACAAGGGTGAGAAATGCATGAGAATATCAGTTCAGACTTACAGTACATATATTATAATATTAGCCCTTATTAACAAATGCTGAGTTAATTTCACACAATCACATCCATTGAGGAAAAATAAAATTACACCACATATCCCAAGAAGGAAACTGTAAATCACGATCGTTGCATAAGGCCGTCACTTCAAATGTGTTGCTTGTTTTCTGCCTTTTAATATCACTCAGTGCTGTATAAATGCAGGCAGATTAATTTACATATTATATTTGTATTTATATTCTGTTTGATAAAAGATTATGAAAAAGCATTACATACCTCACTCCTAGCATGGTGAGGAAGTGATCACTTCTGCCTCAGCAAATAAACAAACTCACTGTCTTTCTCTTTTCTTGCAATTTCATTTTGACTCTCTCCCTCTAACCCCTCCCACTGGGCACAGACGTCAATTCAACGTCTATTCCACATTGAGAGAACGAGAACTTTACTGTTCATTTCTGATTGTTTATTTCACTTTTGTTTATTATCTTTTCCACTTGCTTTGGCAATGTAAACATGTTTCCCATGCCAAAAAAGCAATTTGAGTTGAATTGGAGAGAGAGAGAGAGAGAGAGAGAGAGAGAGAGAGAGAGAGAGAGAGAGAGAGAGAGATAAACAGAGAGAGAGAGAGAGAGAGAGAGAGAGAGAGAGAGAGAGAGAGAGAGAGAGAGAGAGAGAGAGAGAGAGAGAGAGAGAGTGTCGGGGGTATATATTTCTGTCTTCATCTACTCATCTCATCATCTAAACACATCTCTCAGCAGCTCCAGATCAGCAGCATTACAACACTATCAGTACAAAGGTTCAGTAAAGAAATAAAGGGAGAGAGAGTGACGGGAAGGGGTGGAGTGGTCAGGGGAAGTATCTTATTGTGTTGGTGTGTATTGTGTGCCATATCTGGACACACTGATCTGGAGACAGTGCCAAAAGCAGCCTCTAGAATCCACCTCTCTACAGCTAGTTTACACAGTCCAGAACAGTGCACCTCGTGCCAGAGAGGGAGGGCAGGAAGGAAAGGGGGGAGAGAGAGAGAGAGAGAGAGAGAGAGAGAGAGAGAGAGAGAGAGAGAGAGAGAGAGAGAGAGAGAGAGAGAGAGAGAGAGAGAGAGAGAGAGAGAGAGAGAGAGAGAGAGAGAGAAGCACAGGGCAGATGAGGGGCATCGGGGCTTTCCACTGTGGAGGACAAGCGAGGGGGAAAGAGGTGGGTGAGAGAGGCGAGGAAGGAGCTCTATATTCACTCTGAGAGAACGAAGGAGAGAGAGAGAGAGAGAGAGAGAGAGAGAGAGAGAGAGAAGACAAAGAGTGAGTGATACTTCAGCGGAAGAAAGAAGTAAAATGCAGAAATAGTGATAGAGAGAGAGAGAGAGCTAGAGACTGAGAGGCGGAGTGTGAAAGGATATACATGAAACTGAGACCAATGGATCAACAACATTGATGGTGAAGAAGAATGTTTTACTTTAATAGTAACGATTTTACAGAGGAGAATTACTGAAAAACACAAACTTTATGATAGAGTCAACATTTTTATATCAATTGGACTAGAGATGGCTAGATTGGAATGCAAAACTGAGGAATACCTTCATGATGCTTCTGGGGTGGGAAGGTGCTGTGAGCGTTGTCATAAAGGTGAGTGACTAATGGTGTGTTTCTGTTGTTCAGATGGCTGTTGGAGCAAGATGTCTGAAAGACCAGTGTTATACATGTGCCACATATACACATTATATTATGTGTATTAACTGTAAATTGCTTTGTCTGCAACATGACCATATTATCAAATGATGAACTGCAGTATAGAGGGAAAAACATCAGCCCCTTTATCTCCACAACACTACATGAACACAAGTGGAGGCTGCTGAGGGGAGGACGGCTCATAATAATGGCTGGAACGGTGCGAATGGAATGGAAACCATGTATTTGATACCATTCCACTCATTCTGCTCGAGCCATTACCACGAGCCCGTCCTCCCCAATTAAGATGCCACCAACCTCCTGTGATGAACACATTACTATGGACAGTATAATACTGTGGCCTATATATGGGTGTATGGATGATCACATTTCTCTGTCATTCTCTCATTCCTAACCCTACTCCAGGACAGTATGTTCGCACCGACTGTGGCAAGTCTACAAAAACAGAGTGTGAAACCTGTCAACATGAATACTACACTGCTGAATTAAACTCCTTGAAAAAATGTTTACCCTGTAGGGTCTGCCATTCCAGTAAGTTCCCCCCTCCTGTCCCTTCCTCCTACTTATTCTGACACTCATTGTTCTCTGAGTAAAATCATCTTCTTATGAAAAATCCCAACACTGTCACTTCCTTTTTGATCTGACTCATTCTCTCTCTCTCTCTCTCAATTCAATTTCAATTTAAGGGCGTTATTGGCATGGGAAACGTATGTTAACATTGCCAAAGCAAGTGAAGTAGATAGTAAACAAAAGTGAAATAAACAATAAATATTAACAGTAAACATTACACTCAGAAGTTCCAAAAGAATAAAGACATTTAAAATGTCATATTATGTCTATATACAGTGTTTTACGATTGTGTAAATAGTTAAAGTACAAATGGGAAAATAAATCAACATAAATATGGGTTGTATTTACGATGGTGTTTGTTCTTCACTGGTTGCCCTTTTCTTGTGGCAACATGTCACAAATATTGCTGCTGTGATGTCACACTGTGGTATTTCACCCAGTAGATATGGGAGTTTATCAAAATTGGGTTTGTTTTCAAATTCTTTGTGGATCTGTGTAATCTGAGGGAAATATGTGCCTCTAATATGGTCATACATTTGGCAGGAAGTTAGGAAGTGCAGCTCAGTTTCCACCTCATTTTGTGGGCAGTGTGCACATAGCCTGTCTTCTCTTGAGAGCCAGGTCTGCCTACGACGGCCTTTTTCAATAGCAAGGCTATGCTCACTGAGTCTGTACATAGTCAAAGCTTTCTCTCTCTCTCTCTCTCCGCCCCCCTCGCTCTCTCATCCCCCTTCTCTCTCTCTCTCCCCGCCCCCCCGCCCCTGCTCTCTCTCTCTCGCTCCCCCCTGCCCCCTCCTCTCTTTCTCGCTCTCTATCCCACCTCTCTCCTCATCTCTTGACCCTATCATTATTTTCACCTCACTTCATCTTTTTTTGCCTTTCCCGCTCAATACCTCATCTCTCCCTCTACTGTCCTCTCTCCCTCTCTTTCTCTCCATTCTCTTCTCTCCGTCTCTCTCTCCCTCTCTCAGGTAATAACCAGAGGGTATGGAGTGAGTGTGAAGCCAGTAGGGACAGGCAATGTGTGTGTGTGACTGGTTTCTACTGTACGGACGATGGATGCGAACACTGCCTACCCGTGACCCTGTGCCCTCTGGGGTCAGGGGTCGTGAAAGAAGGTGAGAACTGCCTCCTCACCTCTACACCACAGGAGGTTGGTGGCACCTTAATTGGGGAGGACAGGCTCGTGATAATGGCTGTAGCGGAATAAGTGGAAAGGTTTCCAATACATCAAACACATGGTTTGATGCCATTCTATTTGCTCCGTTCCAGACATTATTATGAGCCGTCCCCCCCTCAGCAGCCTCCTCACCTCTACACCCTGTTCTAATATTACACACCATTGCCTCTGATGAGCTGATCATGAGTTGGAGATACTAAGGCTGTCATTGAAAAGACACCTGACAAGAAATCAGAGTCTGTAGTCTATTAAGATGCACTCAGGGTAAATGTTTAAACCACTGTGGGTCTTTGGCAGTACAAAACATCTTATTACTCTGTGCTTGTATAATCTGCCGGGTGTGTGTACTTTACTTTGAGCAGCTGACATGTCTGACATCTGTTCCTAAACCCCCCAGCCACCCCCCACAATGACACAGTCTGTGCCCCGTGCCTACCTGGGACCTACAACAACATCTCCGATGCCATCACACGCTGCCAAACACACACCAGGTCAGAACCCTTCACACAAAGTGGCTCTGATTTTTATTAAACGTCAACTCAGTAGGTGCATTTGTTTGACACAAAACGTTTGACATTTTTATAAAGTTGTGGGACTGTGGGGTTAAACTCCTTTCTCTGTTTCACAATCACTTTCTTTCCCCTCTCTCTCGCTCTCTCTCTCAGGTGTGGGGACCTAGGGAGGGAGGTGAAAAGTGCTGGGACTGAGACGACCGATGCTGTGTGTGATGCCATATCTATATCTCGTAGGTCGTATAGCATCTCCTTTATTGCACAGTAGGTGGAAGTATATAGAAAACTAGATGGTATACATGGCATTTTACCAATATTTCTTCCACCTCCCCTCTTTCTCTCTCAGTAAAATTGAATTGATTGAATGATTTATTGACATAAGTAATGTACATCGAATACTGTAAACAAGATTAGAGCACATTACGTTCTCCCTCAGAAATGGTTCAGATATATATATAGATTGGCTGTTTGTTAGGTTGTTTTGATTGATCCTCTCTCGCTCTCACTCTCCCTCTCTCTCAGGGTGTCACTGGATACTGCCTACCAGTCTGTGGGCGGGACTAGTGGTGACCTCACTCCTCATCATAATCTTGATCTGCATCTATTGGAGGGCCAAGCGTCAATCTTACATGCCAGGTGCGTATGTCATCACTGCCAACGCCCACACTGAATAAGTGTGTGTTTGTGCACTCCTCATCGTGGATTTAAAAATATTGGATTGATGTAAGCATTAGCTGGAGGGAGTTCCCACCATATTCCTTCATATTACAGGGACTCTCTCTTTGTACTGTAGAAACATTTGTAGGTATTTACTAAGACATTACAATGAAAAATGGTAATAACATTGAAAAATAGGGTTGTTGGTCAGGACCGATGTAGGCGTGGCAGGGTAGACCACTTGGGCAGGCTCAGGTGAGACCCCTTGAATGGGTACCTGGTAGGCTACCTCTTGGACAGGCGCGGGATGGCCCCTTGTACGAGTGCAGGTTGGCCCTTGGACAGGCGCGGGATGGCCCCTAGGTTGGGCACTGGGTAGGCCGCCCCTTGACGGGCGCAGGTTGGCCCCTCGGGCGGTCGCAAGATGACACCTTGGATTGGTGCAGGTTGGCCCCTCGGGCGGTCGCAAGATGGCACCTTGGATTGGCACAGGTTGGCCCCTCGGACGGGCGCGGGGTCATGTTGAAAACCTGTAACATGGATTAGCCAAGGCCCAGGGCGTCAGGAAAGCCAAGGCCCAGGGTGTCAGGAAAGCCAAGGCCCAGGGCGTCAGGAAAGCCAAGGCCCAGGGCGTCAGGAAAGCCAAGGCCCAGGGCGTCAGGAAAGCCAAGGCCCAGGGCGTCAGGAAAGCCAAGGCCCAGGGCGTCAGGAAAGTTGGACACTTTACAGCACAGCAGGGTGTGGCTCCAAGGTGGGAGCGGAAGGAGATGCCATGGCAACAGCGTCGCTGAGGCTCCATTTGGGAAGCGTTTGACAACTCCAAGGCAACTGCCAGCTGATGCTTTGTGTCCAGTGCAGTTGGGAGTTAGGCGAGAGTCTTGGCTGGTCCACAGTGGTGACATTACAGGTTCAGTAGATATATGGGTAGCCCGGGGAAGGGGTGGTGTTGTGTTGCCGGAGCACTGGAGCATCGCTTCGCCATTTCCCACAATGGTGCTTGTTTATGTTGGTAGCCCAAAGACATGATGAATGGAGACAAAGTCATGCTGATAGAGCCCGGTCCTGTTGATGGGTGACCAACCACTCCGCTACTCCCTACAGTGACCAACCACACAGTCCTTCAGGTGAGAAGGAAACACTGTCTTTGCCGTGGTGGATGGAAATCTGCTACGGTACACCTGGTAAACATCATCCAGCTTGAAGGACCATGAAAAATAGGCTAAGGAACCTAGGTAATTTGTTGGATAGATGTCACCAGCAGTACTCGCCGATGACAGAGACAGTGCCAAAGTTCACATATTTATTGAGGACTTGTGGTTAGACATGGTAAAGTTGGATTTGTGTGGTTCTGCAACAAAGGAGAGACATCATGTGCAAGTTGCATAACATAAAAGGTGATAAGGATAAACCTATTAAACCAATACATCTGAAATAATGAAAATAAGGACAGGAAACAAACCTACTCTTAACTTGGACGCACACAACTGGAAAGAAACTGAGAAATGGCTTGACAGGCTTTAAATACAAACGAAGTGTGAATGCGCCTATCAGGGCAGTCCTGATAATTACTGACAGGTGTGTGATTGCATGAGCGAGTCAACAGGTGAAATCAACTTGCTTGAGCAAGTCCATCTCAGCTGTACACTACTCCACTCTGAGGGCTTTTGTACATACATAGTTATAACCTATTAACAACTTGTTTGTTTCTTTGGGATTACTTTTTTTAAAGCACCAAACTAGGCCCCATTTGATAGTTAGGCCTACCAATTGTTAAGTAAATGCTCTTTTTGTCTCTCTGTGTGATTTCCCAGCCAGCAGATTTCAGATCAGGTACAGTAGATATTATCTGGTGACAGACACAGAGGCAGTGAGAATTCTTAGTGTTTCTAATCTCTCCTACACAGTGACAATATGCATCACATTGTACAAATATTAGGTGTCAAGGTGCTAGACGTAATTTGGATTGAATGAAAGGAAATAAGGTCATTGCTTTTCACCGTCAGACGTAGGAACTCGCCACTTCCTCTAGAGATGAATCAGATCACAGACAATATGAGTTAAAGTGAAACTTGCATGCATTACTCATATGCTTGATCAGGAGGTGAGTGCACAGCACATCAACCAATGTGAGTCCGAGTGCAGCTAAATGTCACAGGAGCATAAGAGGAGACCCTGTAGACACCACTGCGATTGGCTTCTGGTTATAACATTTATGTTTCAGCCTAATATCTCAAACAAACAGATGTTTGTTGAGAAACGACTGAGCATAAAATGGGGAGTTGAGAGAACATTGTAGGTACACAGAGGATATCTGTGATCTCAAACTGATATCCTCTTTTTGAAAAATGTTGTTTCAATTATATATATACAGTATTTAATTCAAATCAAGCTAAATACAGGTTCCACAGAATAAATAACCGCAGTTAGACTACCCTGTGAAGGTAGAAATAAAAAAACCTGCCTCCAGATTCCATGTAGATCTACTCATCATCAGTTATGAAACTATAGTAGGCATGAAGCAAGCTATTATAGCTTCTTGAGTGTGAGAGACAAAACCACATCCTGTGTCGAGCTTGACACGGTTATTGGAAAACCACATGACACATGTATCACAGCCAGTTAACTCATAGCAAGAAAGCTTTGGGTAAAGTACAGTGGCGTCACTGGTTGAAACATTTTGTGACTGTCCTTTATATCAATGCTTCACCAGTGGCGGTTGGACTTACCCACAATAACAGAAAGTCAGATAAGATGCAACAAGTACATGAATGTTGATAGTGCTACTCAGTGATATCATGTCTGTATGTCTGCCTGCCTGTCTGTCTGTAGCCAACTCCAGTGGTCCTGGTATTCCTGTAGAGCCTGCACCTCCTTCCTTCGCTCCAGCTGAGCTCAAGTTCCCCACAGAGTGCAACAGCCATTGGAGCCTGGACCAGAAATGTACTGAGGCACTCTTCATCAACACAGGTGAAAGTCCCTCAGTGGTAATTGGAATAGTTCACCACAATTACAAATGTAGCTCCTCTAATGCATACACCACCGGTCAAAAGTTTTAGAACACCTACTCATTCAAGGGTTTTTCTTTATTTTTACTATTTTCTACATTGTAGAATAACAGTGAAGACATCAAAACTATGAAATAACACATATGGAATCATGTAGTAACCAAAAAAGTGTTAAACATATCAAAACATATTTTATATTTGAGATTCTTCAACCCTTTGCCTTGATGACAGCTTTGCACACTCTTGGCATTCTCTCAACCAGTTTCATGAGGTAGTCACCTGGAATGCATTTCAATTAACAGCTGCGCCTTCTTAAAAGTTAATTTGTGGAATTTATTTCCTTCTTAATGTGTTTGAGCCAATCAGTTGTGTTGTGACAAGGTATACAGAAGATAGCCTTATTTGGTAAAAGACCAAGTCCATACCGGGAGACCCATGAGGCGGCGCACAATTGGCTCAGCGTCGTCCAGGGTAGGGGAGGGAATGGCCGGCAGGGATGTAGCTCAGTTGGTAGAGCATGGCGTTTGCAACGCCAGGGTTGTGGGTTCGTTTCCCACGGGGGGCCAGTATGAAAAATAAGTAATGTTTGCACTCACTAACTGTAAGTCGCTCTGGATAAGAGCGTCTGCTAAATGACTAAAATGTCAAATGTAATGTGTTCTAAAACCTTTGACCAGTTGTGTATACCGCATAGAAAGGAGGTATTCAGTGGACCCAGAGAGTAAGTTGGGTTTGTTTACTGAGCTACAGGTTAGCATTAGCATCGTAGAGTGCAGAACAATATGAGTGATCAGACCCTGGTTAGCATGGTTTCAGGGCTCGATTCAATCCGTATCGCCAAAGTTCAGCGCTATAGCGTGATTGAAACTTCGTTCACAGTGACTGCATTCATGGTAAACACTGTATATGTCAGCTCAATCGGAAATTACCTTTAAATTTCAAGCACGCTATAGAGCTGAACTTTGGCAATATGGATTGTATCGAGTGCAAGGTATCCACAAGATGAGGTAAGTTTGAAACTTTAAATCATCTCCTGACAAATCTCATCACCAAAAACACATACTTTCCATGTGGAGTAGCTATATGTTATAAACCTGTTCATTCGGCTATATTAAACCATATCCATCATTCATAGTAGTTCTGCAGCTTCCCAATGATCAATAATGTGATGCAATGATAATGTGATGGCTCTCACTTAGAATGGATCAGATGTAACCTAATCTAAACTGAGGCTGCCAATATAATCAACCATCAGGATGAGTTATTTCTCCATTTGCAAGCGCCTAAAATGAAATCATTAAAATTCAGATTTATTGTTACCTATATGGATACCTTGAGATGGGGCTTGTGTAGGCTTCATGAAGGATAAATACAGTACTTCTGTTTTCTTATTACGTGAGGTTGGAGGAGGGTTATTGTTGTGTGCTCATACTATTTCCATTGTGCATCCCAGCTGTTATTCAGGTTAACGGCTGTACGTCAGACTGTGAAGTTGAGGCCAATAGCACCACCATAACAATGACAGCGTCAGAGCGATTCAGCCAATCGGATCACAGTAATGGAATGAGAGGAAATGTCATCAGACCCTCCCGCTACCTATCAGAGCCACAGGAAGATGAGTGGCCAGGGACATAATTCTGATTTTCAACAAAGTCTTTTTATGTATTACTTTTTACAACGAACAAGACCTACATGGAAAAACAGATGCGCAGATTCCTCCTTGAATGTTCTTGGATACAATACCTTTTTTGAAAGTCACTTATCTCTGCAATGTAAATTTACTGAACTATAAACATTATATTAAAGGGAAAGTCACTTATCTCTGCAATGTAAATATACTAAACTATAAACATTATATTAACATTCTTTGATTCTTAGGTCATTGAAAAAACTGTTGGGGAGGGTTTAAATAAAGTGTAACCACTGAGGTCAAATCTCATCATAGCTTCTCTATTGTAAGTTTTTCCAAGGAACTTTCAAAGCCCCGGGCGGTTGCACTTTCCCTAACGAAGACGTGTTGTCGTCTGTAGCATGAATTGAACATCACTGTGGTGGAAAAGAGATTGATGAAGTAATAATAATAATAATATGCCATTTAGCAGACGCTTTTATCCAAAGCGACTTACAGTTATGCGTGCATACATTTTTGTGTGTGGGTGGTCCCGGGGATCGAACCCACTACCTTGGCGTTACAAGCGCCATGCTCTACCAGCTGAGCTACAGAGGACCACCCGTAGCTATATAGATAAGATATTCATTTTAACATCATCACAGCATCTGTTCAATGTTGTTTTAACCACAGCATTGGAAATTCTGTCAAAACAGTTGACGATTTAGCAAAGTCCAGAATCTGGCAACACGAGTGGACACTGATTAATTAAGTGTTTGTCGCCCCCTGTAGGATAGGAGTAGCAGCGGCTACCATACGTCAAACTGCTTTACCCTGCCCTCTAGTGTTATCAGGTAGCATTTACAGCTAAATGCAGGCCAACTGAAATCAGTTGCGGGTAAAAGTTGCAGGCTGCATTCACACGGGCAGCCCAATTCTGATATTTTTTTCAACTAATTGGTCTTTTGACCAATCATATCAGATCTTTCCACATCAGATCTTTTTCGGTGCTGATCTGATTGTTCGAAAGACCAATTCGTTTTAAAAAAGATCAGAATTGGGCTGCCTGTGTAAACGCATCCCTTTAGGCACAGACCAAGGGTAAGCATACCTTCCCCAATTCCTAACCAATCGGAGGGGAAAGGTGGTATATTTGAACACAGAACAGCCCCATACAACACAAAAGGGAACATTCAATGGCATTGTGAACTATCATAGTGGGGAAACACATTGGGAATGTTTACACAGTTCACCCTGCACTGTACCATGACAACATTCAAAATAGACCATTGACAATCTTTCCCACAGTGAAATAGCACACTAATTAAAAAATATCTTCAATTTTGTCCATTAAGTAATGGTTTTAAAACAATGATGATCATATTTAAAAAACTATGGCACTTATATACCAAGACTGTTTTCTAATGAGAATCATGAATGTTGAGTTGATGAACGAGATCCTTCCCAGTGGTTTCAGTCGGCCTTCTTGAAGAGTTGCCTGGCGACTACATCTCCAACTCTCATCTCCTAGAGAGGGCGAAAAAAGGACGGGTTGAGAAGAGGGTGGAGAAAGTGAGAGGAGTTTGGGTGGGTGAGTGTGTGTGTGTGTGAGAGTGAGTGCGTGTGTGGGGAAAGATAATTAATGGACTCAGTCATAATAAAAACGCTGTGCTCTTTTCTCTCCGGACTCCGTAATCCTATCTCCCCAACCCCCACCCCTCCTTTTTTCACCATCTCCTCATCTCCACCCCCCTACCCCCACCCCCCACATGTGTACTTCCCTGCTCTCAATCCCACTCCCCCCGCGCCCTCCCTCTCCCTCTTCTTGTGTTACTCCCCAAATCCACCCTCTACTGCCTGATCCCCAGTGGCATTTATTTCCAAACTTCTCTTTCGCATTTGAACAAAATATCAATGAGGTATTGTTTTCTATTAGAAGCATTTGGGAGCTGTTTAATAAAACAATGCTGATTGTTTGAAATCGTAATCAGCATTTGCATGTAATCACAAGCAAAGACAGATTGCCCAACTAAAGTCCATCTCAAGCACAGGCTAAAACAGATACTTGTGATTCTCTTCTCAATCCCTTCACTATGAAGAGTCTTGTTGAAGTCTGTATTTAGCTCATTAAAATGGTAACAAACAATAACATTTCCTTATTCTTCCTGTTCCTG